>NC_059560.1:1207636-1822773 GCF_905220415.1 Colias croceus
AAGCGTTAACAGGGTTGCGGTGCTCTTAAATTTAGCTGGTTATGATTCAATTAGGCGGGCGATTGGGTACGTCGGATTCTTTTTTTTTGTTCGTTGCCAGTCGCATCGTCCACGCAGCAATAGTCTTTAATTAACTCGGATGCTTTATTAGCTTAATGTATCGAGAGATAAACTTTTTCATCGGTTTCCGAATGGTGAATAATCGATTCGGTGCGAAATTGCCGGTGTATAGAATCGTTTGGCGTCCGCAATAATTTTTATCGATAATAAAATAATTTTGTGCCGTCGTATTTATCGTGTTGATTTAAATTTTAATGAAACGCGATAAGCATTGAATTTCACGCAAATTTTCCGCCATTACAAACTAAGAAGTGTTTGGTAAATAGTTTGATTTTTAATTAAAATTGTTATGATTTTTGAAATTGATTTTTGTTATTACATTGATATTGCTGATTGTACAATAAATTATAGCTTTATTACCTTGCTGTTGGTACGTAAGTAATTCTGTTTACATTGATTGTTATTTTTAATAGAATTTTCTGTACAACTTCGATTACAAATGTTGTATAATGAACTGTTTGTAGAGCTTTTCTTCTATTATTTCCCCCTAAGTAGTTTTATTTAAACATATCCTTTTTAATTAGCTTTAGGAAGACACTATAAAATTTTGACCATGAAAATAAATCTATTGGTACCTACCTACATAAAAAATTAAATACATACCTACCTACCTACTAGGAAAGGCCTAACATTACAAAAGCTTTTATTAATTGATAAACTACATAATATAATGAACTTATAAAATCCGTAGGTATCTACCTACCTACGTTAACTAAATTAAAAAATATATCAAAAAACCACATAAAGCGTAGAGATTTGTGTATTTTTTAAAATGGGCTAAACAAATTACTATAGGGTAAGAGTTTCATAAAAACGACTTTCTCTATCTCTCTACATTAAATACCTAACATCAGTTGATAAAAAGTAAAAACCTTGTAATAGCTCTATATTTAATTAATGTTAAAAAAGCAAGTTTATTTTATAAGAAAAATTCATACCTAGATTGTTTTTAATTCTCTACAGTCAACATATTTTAGGCTCTAGGTAGGTACCTACCTAATAAAAATATTATTTATTTAAATAATAATTCTTAATTAGTTTTATTAATCTAGATTTAATAAAATAACTCACTATGGTTTATAATACCTAATATATAATATATAAATAATCGTATGTGTGGAAAATCATAAAAAATGTACCTATTTGCTCTACTTCATTTTATGTATTGGTATTTAAAGTACCTAGAAGCTAAAATTCCTACCTAGAGAAGGTAGGTACCTAGATATTATTTTTAAAGATGACTAAAAATTACAGATAAATAATATTTTCTAATAATACATATCTATATATAGAAAAAGTTGCAGTTGGCTTTACAAAATTAAAACTCTACATTTTCAAAACAATATTTAAATTTCGGTTTCAAGTAAATTTTTTACAATATCTAGATATTATTGTTCCTAGGTCTACAGATGTTAAGATTTGAGGAAGCTAATAGGCAATTAAAGAAACCTCATCAATTACTATTTTTAAAAATATATTTAAAACATACTTTTACCACAGAATACATAATAGTAGCTAAACGCTACAGAACGGACACTCTCCGCCTCCCGCCAAAATTAAACACTTACCTCACCCCGCACTATCAGACATAAAATGGTCCATATTTTTCTACAGGGACGATAGGTACGCAACGAAGATTGACAACATTAATCAAATTGACTTAAAGTAATTTTATTATTTTGGATTTGTGATTATCGCTTTTCGTAGAAAATGGTTAGATATTGTGCTGTTTACGGATGTATTTCATCAGAAAAACGCGAATTTTTTTTTACGCTAGTCAAAAATGTGCCAACCATAAAGCGTTAACACACACATTTGCAGTCTCTACAGTGTGACTGTCAAAACGATAATTTTGTATGGAGTGTCCGGGGTGTGCTTTTACTTAAACTCAAACTCAAACATTTATTTATTCAATTAGACTTCTTCTAGAAGCACTTTTGAAACGTCATTAGGTACATATTTTTAACATTTACCACCGATTCTGAAAGCAGTATCTACGGAGAAGAACCGGCAAGAAACTCCATAGTTGCTCTTTTTAATCAAGTAGTTAAGTACTCTACCTCTATAGGTAGGTATACTAACTGCAAAAATGTTATTTCTCATATTATGTGTAAAAGATATTGTTCTTATTTATGTGATAAATTTTCTTTAAACCGATGTAGAGCGATTATTTAATGTTGATCTTTATTAAAATACAATTATTATAATATGAAACGTTCTAAAAAATCCAATAGGTTTAGATGTAAAAACCTTAGGTAGGTATCTACCTTTTGTTGTTTAGTGACAAGTGTGTGCTTTTTTTATTAAAGATAATGATTGATTACTCACACAGGCTTTTTAAATGTTAAACTAACAAATAATTACCAAGTGTTATAAAAAACAGGTCGTAAAATTACTCAAAGAAATATCTATGCAAGAATTAAATGCAGGTCTGTCTACAACAGATTATTTATTCTGTAAAAAAGGTCCCCCCACATTTACTAAATAAAAAATATAGCTTTTTAGTTTTTATATGCTTTTTAAAGCTACAGAAATCTTACTCCATCGCAAACTTTCTGTAACTGCAGGTTTTTTTTGCATTAGGTATGTGCTTAGAAAAAAAAGTTTGACCATTATTAATGTAATTAAAAACATTAAAAATCAATGCCTAACTAAATACATTTAGAAATCTAGACATTACCTATTATAGCTACCGAAAGTAAATAGGTAAACCTAAATTATCTCTAGGTATTTTAGATATCCCCCCAACGGTCCAGGCCTTGTCGCGGCGGAGGGGCTCAGTAGCTCGGAGTTATATGGCCCTCTGCAGAGTGAAGCGAAAAAGTCTAAGTTCTCAATCTAATTCTTGCTAATAAGTTCCTACCTAATTATTATATTTTTGTTTTACTAAATACTAGCTTTCGCACGCGGCTTCGCCTGCGTTTTCAAAGAAAAACCAGCATAGTTCCCATTCCCGTGGGATTTTCGGGATAAAACCTATCCTATGTGTTATCCCAGTTACCCTCTATATGTGTGCTAAATTTCATTGTAATCGGTTCAGTAGTATTTGCGTGAAAGAGTAACAAACACACACACATCCTCACAAACTTTCGCATTTATAATATTAGTAGGATGGGATATCGGTCATCATCGTCTTTTTAGTTTTTACAAAAGTTTTAATTTATTATTAAAGGCACATTCCATACAAAAATCTAATGGCTTAGATACCTACCTACCTACTTCTAATGTAGGTAAAACGTTCTTTCCATTCTTTTATAATAAGTAATTATCTCAGCCAATTTTATAGAAAACACTTATAAAGTACATAAATGTACCTACAGTACCTAAACAAGAATTTGTTGGATATCTGTATAATATTTATTGTCAACCGATAATTCAAAGCTTAACAAACATCTCATAAATATTAAAACACGCCAAGTTGAATTAAATTACAAGTACAAATCGTACCTACCTATATATATTTTAATAATAATTCGACACACTAATATATTTCAATCAACGGCAATTTAGTAGCTGAATAACTTATATTATAAATGCATTGTTCAATTATTTTGTGACAGAAATCATTAATATTAATTAGTTATTAACTTAATTGACTTGGTGTAATGGTTAACAAGCCAGCTACATTACTAAAGGGTTCGGTTCCCGGTGGAGGTTGAAGTAAAAATATAAGATAGTGTATAGAAGACTGATCGTGGTCACATATTAGGTAATTAATTGTACGTTAAGAAAATCGATCAGTGAAACAGATGTGGGTAACTAGACATAAGTATTGTATACTGATTAATGCATCTTTCCCATAACCCACAAGAACATGGAACTGGAGTTATAAAGTAAAATTTAGAAATATGTAATTCCTATGACTAGATAGTATCTAGGTACTGTATAGGTATGTATAATGATTGTTAACACCTAATGGAAGTACCTATATTTATTTAATGATTGGTTTTTAACTACGAGAAAATGCACGTCTACGAAATAAAGAAATAGTAAATAAATAAATTATTTATATAGAATACTAGAAATGGGCTATTTATTATGACAAATATGAAATAACCTTTTATAATGTTTTGCCTTTTGCAATATTTACTTACCTACCTAGGTAGGTATAATAGATACCTGACACGCAGCACGAACCGCCTTTGCTCTACCTATAAAAAACTACCTACATATTAGATAGAATTATATTTATATATGATATTCAGTCCTTCTATAATTTAACAGGTCATTTCAAAAAAAAGATTTTAGATACTAGGTAGTTAGGTACATAAATCAGAACAACCTATTGATATTTATTGTAAGTATGAGATTGCTGCGTTAAAACTTCTCTTCTAAACTGCTAGCGACATCTAGCGGAAAAGGGTGGAAAAACAATGTTTGTTAATTTTCACACATGGATCTTTGATAATATCTAAAGTAGGTATTTAGATATTATCAAATTCTGATTTTTATTTACTTTATATTTGTAGGAAAAGTCTATCTACAAGTGTCAAGTAGGTATTGTACACTTATCTAAGTAGGTAGGTAATTAATTTATAGTCTGAATGAATTCAAATCAAACCACCATTCGATATTACTCCACAGACTAAAGATAATAATATTATAGTCTATGGTATTAGTCATGGCTATAATATTAATTCATTGACTTCTTATTTTTGTCTTATCGCCTTCCCGATTCTAATACCTAGCCACCTAGGTACTTGGAGATTTATTTTTTCGATGTTCAGTGATTAATGCATGTACAGATCAAGATTGATATTTTATTTCAAATAGGTACTTGAATTAAAATTCTAACCAATGTTCGACATTATTCCATAAACAAATTAATATTCTTATGCTTAGTTATTTATTGAATTCGTCTTTTCTGAATTGTCTGGTAGAGATCTCTGCCATTGATATTGCCGCCTTCTATACATTATAGTCCATTTTATAACTGTAAAATGGACTATACTTAATAAGTTTTTAAAATGTGTCTCATATTTCTTTATCATTCATTCATTTCTACAATAAATAATTTTTCATTCATTTAAAGTTATTACAATATACCAGCAGGCATGACATACCTAGGTACCTAAGTGTCACGGCTTTGCAATTTAATAATTATGTATGTACCCACTAGAATCAATACTGATACCCTTCGATGTCATAGACATACCATAGACAATATAGACCAGCAGTCTATGGTATTACGTCTATAACACCGATAGCGGAACGAATTACGGACCCTGATTATCGCGCCTGCGCCAGGGGCGGGGCGAGCGTGACTACGTTTGAATATCTCGGTGTTAAGTAGGGGACTTGATACATTTTATCGTAACTATCCACACGTAAAATGAGCAAATTGAAGGATAATTTGATCTAATATTTTGTTAAAAAACAAGTCAACGCCCGTTTGCAAACGTTGTCTTCCAATAACATAAAATTGTTTGGTATGGCATTACACAATAATGTAAAAAATAGTGTAATTACATATTTAACTATTTTCCAGTACATTTTGTATCTTGCATAAGGACCATACCATAAAAAACATGACTTTCTTCTTCTAATGTTTTAAACGCGACAGTTTATAAAAATGAATACCTAGGTAGATACATGTATGGTATGTCCTGCAAAAACAGTTGATCAGATTTGTATTAATTCGGTGCAGAGATAGATAATAGCATACATCAAAATAGCAATAGATCGTATAGATAGTTAAGTACATAATATCTACTAATCAAGCCCCCGTACATGTTTTAAAGCAATATTATTTCCGGTATGGGAAAAGAACAGCGCTACATAGGCCATTTAGCGCCATACTTACTTTTTCCACGTTAACACATGACATCATGTTAACCCTCAAGGATGGATGTATCGAGTCCCCAAACCCTACTATCGCGATATCATTATCTGCTTACTGCATTTGCCTAAGCCTACACTTTACGTTCGCGTCGATCGCAACACTGTGTTTGTTTTAACAGCCCATAATGCGATGAGGCAAAGGTTAGGTATAGATTCGTTCTACTTACTTCAATGAAATAACGCAGATATTTCAATTTCAAAATTTACTTTTAATTTTCCGATTTTCGTTCTTTTTTATGTAGATGTCGTGGTCATATCGTAGATTTGATCATTTCATGATATGAGTGGCCATTTCACGAAATGGTCGCATATCGTGAAATGGCCAACATAGTTTGATCAGATCGTTAAATCGTCAACGTTTCACGATTTGGTCATCCACATTTGGCCAGATCGTATAAAATATAAAGAGTCCATAAAATATTAAAAAATTTCAGAATAACAGCTATATTCTAAAAACTTGTTTAATGTCATCTAAGTTAGTGCCGCGGCAGCGGCCGGCGAATGCCAGAAGCGAATCGTTTTTTGCAATAGAAAACAGTTAGGTTAGGTTAGGTTAGACTTTGATAAACAACGCACGAGCCGAGCGAGCAAAGCGAGCGGGCCGCGGCAGCGGCCGGCGAGTGCCAGAAGCGGATCGCTTTTTAAAAAACAAACAATTATAATAATAGTACTTAGTTTCTTAAATTATTTTATTTAAGTCGCATTTTTCCTTAAATACATATAAGATATCCACATTTTCCATAGTAGGTACTCGTACCTCTTCGACGTAAATTCTTTGCTATGACTTTCTTCATAATATTGTTATTAAACGAATTATGAAGTTTTTAACTGCGAAAAATTTAATTTTCGCCAGCGGCCGCCATCTTATCACATAAACACAGAGCTTGCAGCGCCTCTACCAACGATTAATGTAACTATTTTACGATATGATCAAATAATTTTGATCATTTCATGAAAAAACCGTGCGTTAATTGGCCATATCGTGAAACGATTTCTTATCATTGATCTGCCCAAACCACATCATGATGTGGCCAAACTAAATTGGCCATTTCACGATATGCGACCATTTCGTGAAATGGCCACTCATATCATGAAATGATCAAATCTACGATATGACCACGACATAGACGTGTCAATATGATTGATTTGGCGGTAAAATACAATTTTGTGTCATTGAACCTTTTGAGTCTAGATTATCCTAGGTAGGTACAGTTAAAAAAAATTAAACAACTTCTCATTTTTTATGCACTAGGTAATCTACTCTACCTGAATAAAATTTTAATAACACAAGTAAAGAAGGATTTCTAACTAATTAAAAATAAATAACCCGTTAAAAAATACCATAGAACACCGTTACGAACAGTTAAAAAATTAATACTTATTTTTTAATAGGCAATGCTCGACCTGCCACCACTACATCTTTTTGTAAGACAAGAAGCTCTAGCGACAGCTGTAAGGTTAAAGACACAAAACCTCTGGAGAATGTTGCCTACAGCACACAGTAAGATCTTAACTATGGCAGCCGAGAAGGAGTCCTCACTCCTTGCCATAAGTGATAAGATCCCAAAACAATTCATCTTTGACAAGAAATATAAGATACAGCTGCGTGAATACACGTCAGAACACAACAGCGTTGAAGACCTACTAATCTTCACGGACGGGTCCAAGACTGGAAATGGGACGGGTGCTGGGGTCTTCTCTGAGGACCTAAACATTAACATCTCGCACCCCTTGGGACCCCATAATACAGTCTTTCAGGCTGAATGCCTAGGACTTCTACTTGCAGCTTCGGCCATAATTAAAAGAAATGTAACAAACTATTCGATTCGGATCTTATCGGATAGCAAAGCAGCACTCATGGCAATCAAAAGCCATGAAATCACTTCAGGGTTGACCCTTGAGTGTCACTTAGCCCTAACTAAGGTATGTGACCTGGGAAATTCCCTAGTACTACAATGGATAAAAGGACACAGTAACTCACGTGGAAACGATGCTGCTGATATACTAGCCAGAAGGGCATCTGAAACACCGGTCATGGGACCTTTTCCCATTATACCGATACCTGCTAGCTGGACCCGGATGATGATTACCCAGCTCACTAGCACTGCTCAGAGAGCAGAATGGTCAAGCAGATCTGACTGCAAGCAAGCCAGAGAAGCCCTACCGGACATTGACTCGAGACTTGCACGTCGGCTTCTCAACCTACGTAGAGTGCAACTACGCGTAATAACAGGGACCCTCACAGGGCACGGCCCCTTCAACAAACATCTCTTCAATCTAGGGATCACAGACAGTCCGCTATGCAGAGCTTGCATGGCGACCGAGGAAACGGCAGCCCACGTCATCATGGAATGTAAGGGGGTTGCGGAGTACAGGGCAAGACACCTGGGGTCTCCTGGGTCCCTCCCCGAAGCCTTTGGCAGCCCTCACAAGCTGCTTGGCTTCATGGAGGAGCTCGGGTGGTTTCAGTTTTAGCTGGTTTCCCCCACCTCCCTCTCTCACGCAAAATAGGCGCTTGACGTCGAGTTGCGGAGAAATGCCCGTCTATTATTATTATTTAATAGTCTACCGTTAGTTATTACTGTCACAATAGAGCCAAACCCTTTGCCTTGTTTATAAAAACAAAACCACAATACAGATTACCACAATCCTGTAAGATTAAAAAACAAATGTCATTAACATTTTTAATCTGTGGCGGCGTTTTACTGGCGACTTAGCGCCTTTACGGATTTTTTTCGCGCCTTTTGTCAAGAGCTTATATTAAAAAGCATTTAGGAGATAATGGAGACCAACTTATTAAATTACTTCATTCGATTTTACATTTAGGTTATTATGTAGTTAAATAGGTGTTACAAAATAATATATAGCGGTTTTAAAAAATCTAATTAATTAACAATTTGGAAATTAATTCAGCACAACGACTACATCAATTTTAGTACTCTTTTTAAAGCTGACTATTCACTATGTAAGTCATAACTTCCTAAGGCTTTGAGAAAGGCTCGATTTACATGCCTACCACATATTAATGGAGTTCAAAACATAAATTAAACGGTTTAAATTGAACCATTTAATGGGTCGTGCCGTGTCGCTTCACTTGGGACTGATTGCTGTTCTATAGTGATGTACTAGCTCGATATCGATGAAATATATTTAAACTCAGTACTTAGGAAGTATATTAACTAACTTTATTATTAAAACATTTTTAACTTAACTCTGCAAGAACTAACTAAATACTTTTTCGATTCTTAGGTCTCAAAAGAACTGATTAAAATAAATTATATCCTAATTGAAATACAAGGCTGATACATTCATACTTAACTATAATGACATCGTTTATATTCATTACATCAACATAGTACCTAGTTACTTGAAACTACAACACAAAATCTATTAAGCAAAATGATATTTATGAACTCATGCAAGAAAAAACCCACTAATCTTATAAGACAAAGATGCATACCTAGGTTATCTTATAAGAATGAACGAACAAATTACAATTTTATTGATATATCCGGCCACCATTAGTTAAAAGCAATAAATACGAGTCGCAAAAATGTACCTTACCTTATGATATTTCCGGAAATGCGTACATTTCCTTGTCTTATAAGAATGTATTACAATTTTATCGATAAATCCGGCCACCCCTAGTGAAATCAATAACAAAGTGTCGCAAAACAATGGTAGCGCGGTGTGTGGGCGACGCGGGCGGTCCACATTAGCGTCACCCAATCGTTGATCGAATGTAATCTTTGTCGATATGTAGGTAGACAACACTATTGTTAGCCAATCAGATTTGGCGTCATTAGGCTTAATATTAAGGCTTAATTATTTATATTTATATCAGGCAGTAGCCGTATAGAGAAATCAATGTTTAAGAACATTAAGAACAACCAAATTGTTTGATAAGTAGGTACATAATTTTTTTTCAAATGGAAAAAGTATCATAAAATAACAATATTCATTTTCAAAACTCTGTCCCATTTTAAACTAGCCTTTTTAAAAATCGCTTCTAAATCGTCGTACCCAATCGTGAAAAAAAAATGGAAATTATATTAAGTAGGTACCTAGGTATTAAAAGTAGGTACATTTTATCTAACTTTTTGTGAAATCAATTTCAACAAAAAATGAGCCTGATTTAACTCTGTACGTGGTCATTTGGAAACATATTAACTACCTAGTTAGGTATATAAAAATTTTCACATAAAAAAGTGATCACAACTGGCTGAATAAAAACGATAGTGAATCACTAGTAGGTAATAAAATAAAAGCCCTTTTTCGTGACACCGTTTGTTAGCATAATTACCCTTAGCTTGATGCTATCAGTGTTTGAGCTATTTATTTACATCTTGAATCATGCTAAAAAGTGTAAAGTGTAAGTAGTTTTTGTTTAGTATTTTACTATGATGGTGCTTTTGAATCGTTATAAATCAATAGAGAAATGAATTATCACCAACCAACCAACCTATTTAGAATGGGTATAAAGGAATTTTACTAAATTTATCAAATTACCAAATTAGAAATAAAACATTTAAGTACCAAAATCTACTAAGCTATTTACCAATATGGCCGGTTCCCTTGCTAAAACACTTTATTTAGTAAAATGACGTCCGACTCTGGTAGATAAGTACTATGTAACGCGTCATTAATTACAATTTGTATTCACCTGTTAAGCGTATAATTTTCATTAAATTTATTTTAATGCATTCATTTGATATGGGATTATAATTATATGGGAAGATTAGGGTGAGATTGTACTGCATAAGCTGTAGCGATTGTCAAGAAGTAGCGGGAGCGGAAGCGGATACATTAGAATAACCAAAATAACATAATATTATGCTTAACATTGAAATTTTAAACCATTATATTTAATAATGCGTCAAATGTATGTTTAACCAAGTGATTAGTAATTCGAAAATTTGCAAAGTAGTGCATAGATAGATACCTACTGTTGTAGGTACCTAATAGGGTTGTTGAGGATTCCTCTTCCGCTTCCTCATAATGCGGAAGTTCCGCAATATTTTGGGTTCCTCAACCGTTACCGCATCCTCAAAAATAAAAATAAAAAATTCCTCTTCCGCTATCGCTTCCTCAAAATTTTGAGGAAATTTATGAGGATGCCATACAAGGCCGATTCGATCGGGTGGCGAATTTACAAAGCCTATACCTATGTATACTTTTTGAGTTACGAGTCGGACTCTAATAGATGAGCTTTTGTTTATGCATATAACTCGACAAAACCTAATCTATCTAAATAAAAAAGTGACTCGACTTGATTATAATTTCCTATCAACCTCATCCGCTTCCTCTTCCGCTTCCTCATCCTCATCCTCTTCCTCAAAAAAATATCCTCATCCTCATCCGCATCCCCTAAATTTGCGTGTGAAAATTCCTCTTCCTCCTCCTCTTCCTCATAATCACTTCCTCAACAACCCAAGTACCTAACGGGTAATTTTCACACAATAAAAATTAAATTCATAATTTCTCTACTCATTACCAAACGCCTACACAATAGAGTTACCTAGTGTTTATATTGAAGGCGAAAGGAAAGCTTTCAATTTATTATGTCTAGTTGTTATAACAATCTCCTAAATTAATCCTGTAGGTACTAACTAACCCTCCAATTTGTCGATAATAAATAAAAAGAGAAAGGAAAAACTGACAAAAAAAGATTAGCAGAACGATACCTATTATTAAATTAGAACTAGTTTATAGTGGACACCTACCAAATAATAGTTATTTATTATATACCTATAGGTATACAGCTTATTTGAAAAAGTATAGCAGTTTTGATATTTGAATGCTTTTGAATGATCGATGGTCACTATTGAGATTTGATTTGAATTGACGTTATAATTATTATAATATTATTATAGTTCGAGATTTATTACTGTGATATAAGATGATTGACTAAAAAAAACATAGGTATCTATGAGTATGTGATAACTGATATCTAGATATTAAAATTTTATTAGGTAAGTAGGTAGTGCAGTAATTCGTTTGACCTAACTACACTCTACCTACCTATGTATTTATTTAAAACAAAATTGCCCATAGATATGCGGATATTCTGTAAATTCCATGCGAAGAATCTGGTTTATATAATACTAGTGGTCCGCCCCGGCCTCGCCCGTGGTACTACATATTTCGCAATAAAAGGTAGCCTATGTCCTTTTCTCGGGTATCAAAATATCATCATACCAAATTTCATGCAAATTGGTTCAGTAGTTTAGGCGTGATTGAGTAACAGACAGACAGACAGAGTTACTTTCGCATTTATAATATTAGTATGGATGAGTAGGTAAATATTTTTGCTTTCATTTCAAACATGCGTACAAATACATTTTAAAAATTCCAGTTCTTACCAAAAATATACCTGACCAAAAACTTCAAATCCTAAAACAGTTGTTAAATTTTATCAGTCATAATGTATGAACTTATCATACCTAGGTACCTATATTTACGAAAAAAAACATCAATAACAATTAAGACAGAAGCAATATAAAAACACATCGTATTGTATTTTTTATCAACCCGCACCCGAATTAAAATAAAATAACTATAATTGGTATTGCAGAATTTGTACAGGGAAAACAGTATAATATTATTATAATGAAAACACCGTAAATAAACTGACAAATAGTTACCACAGAGCCAATTAATTTTGATAAATGTCACAGTTACGTATTATTATGGATAATAACACGGCATCATCGGGACAAAGTTTTAACATAACCACCGCCTTAAACGCACCCATAGCTTCAAGCAACATATAAATAACCTAAATCAGCCCTCTGCCTACTTTTGTTTGTTAATTCCTTTAATTACTCAAAGCCAGCACGAACGATAATTAACTGTTTGAAATATAAAACTTGAATACAATATAGCTAGTAGTTTTTCTCAATTACATTTTAACTGAGACGTTATTCCTATGAAAGTAGGTATTTAGTGGGCTTATCTTCGGTTTGCGACATTGATGGATTGTTTTGTGAAACGGAACGTAATTGGTGTTGCCAGGCTTTGTTTGTTTCCATAAATTGAGGGTAGTATATTCATGCTTGTATTATTATCTTAAATTCTCACATTTAAATGCAATTGTCGTAGTAGGAATACCCACCTATATTTTACAAACGACTAGAAATTACCAAAAATCTATTTGAAACAAGTTAAAGTTTATTCATTTAATAATTCAATATTAGACCAATTGCCATAGGGATCATAACTTTATTTACGTATGCTCGTTTTAACTCTGCTGGTAAACATTAAATAGCTAAGCTAATATTAAGTGCTTTTATTAGATATTATTTATTGCTATGACGCGACAAATTTTACTCTCAACGCTCCTAAAGAAGCTTCAATTAAAAATCGTATATAATACAAAACTATACAGGTTTGAATTAATTAAGTATCAGTATCAGGTCAATTATAACAAACATTAAAAAACATGGTATTTCAAAACATGACCTGGCAACATTTGTTGAAACTCAAAGGCAATAATTTAAAGCGTTGGCCATAGCATGTAATTAGAGAGCCATAAAAACTTTAGGTAATTAATTTAGCTGCATTGTGCACTTAAATAACGCTTGTGCGGGTTAAAATTAATATTTATTGTTGACATTTTGTGTTGTTGCCCGCCATGTTTGTTTTATTAGTTATTAAAATGGCTACAAGGAATTTAGTCGCAATTAAAAACTTTATGCAGTACACATAAAGATTTTTATCAGTACAACGATGACAATGTAAAAGAGAACGTTGCAGTGATAATTAAGTAACGTCTACAGCTGCTGGCTACCGATAATCACAAGGATTTTAAATATCCTGTTTATTTTTTTCATAAGAACTTATTCTTTTTTATTTAAAGATGAGTCCTTTCCACATAAGTTTCCACATATGATGATTTCTGTGACACATCGATTTTTGACACGTGTAGAGATGTCTGTACTGAAATCATATCAATTGTTTCCGATAATCGATAATATTTTATATGGAAATGAAATCGATTTGAATAATGTACCAAAATTAGTTATTTCGGCATTTCGCCATCAATTAACTAAGGAAACTTAGCAAAAAACAGCAACAAAAAGTCAACAATAACAATTAGTAACATTAACAGAATACCACGTACCTAAAGTATCAATATAAAAATGCAATTTGTATATAAGGCTGACGCACTCGTACAGACGATTGACTCGATTGACAAACGATCACAAGATGGGCGCCGATTATATGATTTCCAACTCTATGATTTTTTCAACGATCCATTTCATGTACACGAATTGCGTAGGTATTATATTTTTGTGTTATTTTATTTTATTTTTCATTATATTAAACTAAACAATACTGTTTTTGATTTATAAGCTTAAGATGTTTCATTTCTATATTTTTGGTAATAATGCCGCCATAAAATAAAAATATTATGCACTAAAATTATTTTGCCGTTTTAAACATAAAATACGTAATTCGGAACACGATGAAGTGTCACAGGAATCATCATAGCTGAAAAGGACTATAGTTTACATATTTTATGATCTGCTCGACCCGGATTTACCCGGGAAAATAATATAGATAAATAATCTTATGTTATTGCTAACTAAGTGGCTTTGGTGGAAATTCCGACTGCTCGCACAGCACGCTTTGCGTCGTCTTTCTTGTTGCGATCTGCTAACTGCCAAAGAGTGGAATATGGACGTCTGTCTTTCCAGATAATTAGGTACAACATGGGAAGAGACGAGAATAGACGATGCATCTTCTAGAAAGTCGTAATTTACCACTATAGTCCGCGTTCACAGCTTTCGATCCAAAGGGCCGTGGGACTGCGGTCAAATCGCATCGGTCTGCTTATCTTCTGTATTCAAATTATATAATACTGGCTTTCCGTCTGCGGCTTCGCCCGCGTTTTCAAAGAAAAACCCGCATAGTTCCCGTTCCCGTGGGATTTCCGGGATAAAACCTAGCCTATGTTACTCGTGAATAATGTAGCTTTCGAATGGTGAAAGAATTTTTAAAATCGGTCCAGTAGTTTATGAGCCTATTCGTTACAATCAAACAAACAAACAAAGTTTCCCTCTTTATAATATTAGTGTAGATAAAAAAATAACTCGAATATAATATAAAATAGGTCAAGCCTCAAAATTCCAATAAATTATAATAGTCTAAATCTATTTCTCACAAAACAAGATTTACTTTATTTAGGATCGTTTGTATGTGATAATGTGTGTGTATTAAATTACGAGCAATTTTTTTCGCCTTTTCATTTTTAAGTAAGTACTTACCCAATTCAAATAAATATTTCTCAGGACCTATAATTTTAAAAATCGTGTCCATAATAAAGATTTTTTTTTATCTCATAATAATTAGATGTTTGAAAAGCTTGTTTTTATTGAGTAGCCACTCCGAAACGAGTTCACCAAGACCGCGCATTTATTTTCTTACCAAATACCTTCATTTTATTTTTTATTTGTTTTTGTATACAAATATTATAATATTATGTTTCAATAATCAGTTTGAATAAAATTATCCCTTGACAAATAACTACATACAGACTTGAATTTAACTTAATAGGTATTTAATTTTCTTAACAAGTTAACAAAATTAACCTCATATCGTTTAAATCTTGTTTAAATTACTCTCTAGATTACATCTTGTTCTTGATTATATTGTGTAATAGTGGTGTAATATAATAATTTTGTTTATATAGATAATATTTAAATATTTAATCGATGCCCAAATCTTATGTAGCCATTCCCATGTCCATACGTCAGCTGTCCAAATGAATGTCAGTTGTCAGTTGTCAAATGTCAATATTTTTATATAGATGTGATCAACGTTAGTGTTTTATGTATTTTTTAAATAAATAATTATCATAAACAAGTATAAAATGAGTTAATGAGTTCTAGGAAGTTCTAGTGCATTTATATTTATATCACATATCGTATATGGTTCGAACTATAATTTTAATGGGCTACAAATTTAGTAGCTCAAAATGCCTGATCATTTGCCTTGGATTTACCTTTTTAATGGGCTGTTTCATAGCTACGTTACCAATCCCGCCACCAGGTAAGAAAAAATCTTTAAAACTTCAATATTTCTGGTACGGTCCCACAAGTATGAATAAAAAAAAGCATGCATTAATTCAGGAAACATTTTCACTCTATTGTTATTCCGTAGTGATAGCTAGTACAGACCAAAGTCTAAATTGATGAAGCGCTAATTATGATATTTTTTTTTTTTTAATAAATATAAGTACACTAAAATCTTGTACGTTATCTGGGGAATTCCATGGAAAATAATATCAGCATTCCTTTTCTTAATATAAATCAAACCCAAAGCAGAGATAAATTTAATTTATAAGAATCCATAAAATCTTTATCTAATCTTCTTCTTCTTAAAGTGCCTTCTCCTTTGGGAGGTTGGCGATCATTAGGGCTATTTCAATTTTGGAAACCGCCGTTCTGAACAATGATTTAGTGCTCTTCCCAAACCACTGACGAAGATTTCTGAGCCATGATATCCGTCTGCGGCCAGGTCTCCTTCTACCTGCCACTTTGCCCTGCATGATTAGTTGAAGGAGTTCATACTTCTTGCTGTTACGCATCACATGACCGAAATATTCGAGTTTTCTTTTCTTGATTGTTGTCAGTACCTCTGTTGTCTTTTGCATTCTAGCTAGCACGGTGGTATTTCGTACACGTTCTGTCCAAGATATTTTAAGCATCCTTCTATACACCCACATCTCAAACGCTTCCAGTTTTTTGGACATAGTCTCTGTCAGTGTCCAAGCTTCCATACCGTAAAGGAGTAGATAGGGAGGCGAAGAGGGGAATTTTCT
Organism: Colias croceus; assembly: GCF_905220415.1. Lineage (NCBI taxonomy): Eukaryota > Metazoa > Arthropoda > Insecta > Lepidoptera > Pieridae > Colias > Colias croceus. The sequence continues at coordinate 1,224,423 of NC_059560.1, forward strand.
GCAATACTCGAGCGTGGCAGTTTAAGATATGAGAGATACCTTAGACCTAATAGAACAACCTTTTTAACTATTTAGCTCTTTAAGTAGTGACGCGCGCCCAGGATAGACGATCAGATTAGTAAAAAAAAATCGATAGTCTGAAATACTCGAGCGCGTCAGATTAAGATATTGGGGGTTGATTTTAGTGTTTTAAGACTAAATTTAACTAATCTGACGATAAGTCCTTGACGCCGCCAAGTTATAGGGTCGCGAACTTGTAAAAAAAAAACGTTAATCCGGCATTCTCGAGCGCGATTGTTTTTATTTTTATTTTGAAGAATATAATCTAAAACATACTAAAAATACAAAATCTGCCGGTTTCCGCGTGACCGGAAGTCTGGAGGAGCCATTTCGTCTTCCGAAAAACGCGTTGCAGTATATAAGTCGCGAACGATACATTTTACAAAAAAAAAGTTTGAATAAACAAAAAAGGTAATTTTATTTTACACAAAAAAGGTCTCTTTACATTTTTGTCCAAAGTTAAAACTTTTTGACTTGAAGCATCATAAAAACTCAAACTCCCGGTTTTTTGAGTTTATCTCGAAAACTGAGGGTGTTAAGAAAAATTGATATGAAATAACGATGATTAAAAAAAAGAAACTCTCAAATCTTTTTCGGTCAGATTAAGAGAACCCACCAACATTTTTGTCAGATTAAGAAAATATGCTTTCAGGAGACCGAGATAAACCTCCCCTATGAAAATCTGACGCGCTCGAGTATTTCAAAAGGACTTTTTTTTTCTGCATTTTCAAAAATTCATCGTAACTTATCGTCACGCCGAAATCGTCAGTTTTTTTAAGGGGAGCTTCCTTGGGGCCTACTTAACACCCCTTCCGAAAATCTGACGCGCTCGAGTAAATTTTTTTTTTTGTGCATTTTTGACGAATTAATATGCCTAGCCCCACCACGCAAACCGGCAGATTAGTATACCGTTGTTATCAGAGGCACTTGGGGCATACGTAGTATGAATATCTGACGCGCTCGAGAATGCCCAAGTAACTATTTTTTTTACATTTTTGAAAATCCGTACACGCCACACCCACCGCTAAAATGGTTTTTACCATAGAAGCTTTTCTTTTCGAAATTATTTTATCTATCGATTTTGATTAGTCTCGACGGTGCCGTTTAATAACGCCATTTAGCTACCTCGCCTCCCTATCTAGAGTACAGAAAAGACATAGCATCGTGCAATACGTGTCCGGAGCTTAATGTTAAGGCGTCTGTCGCATAGAACTCGTTTTAACTTAGTGAAGGCACTACGTGCTTGCTCAATCCTACAACGAATTTCAAGGCTGTGGTCACCTCTATCATCAACCATTGTGCCTAAATATCGAAATTTGGAAACACGTTCAAGAACTAGACTATTGAGATATAAAGGTTGTGTGTAAAGCTCTGGTGTTCGGCTAATTGTCATACACTTAGTCTTTTTTGCATTGATGTTAATACCATAGTCAGCACTCACGGAAGCTACTGAATTGACCAGATCTTGTAGGCCACTGACTGACTCCGCGATTAGTATCGTATCGTCTGCATATCTCATGTTGTTAAGCAGTTTCCCATTAAGTGTGATGCCATGCGGGTTGTTGTCTAAAGCCTCTGAGAATATAGAATCGGCATATAAGTTAAACAACAAGGGAGATAAAATGCAACCTTGACGTACACCTCGCTGAATCTCTACGTGTGAAGATAATTTGCCATTTATTCTTACATTTGCACATTGGTTCCAGTACAGATTTCTTATAAAACGGCAATCCTTATAGTCTAGACCAATTCTCTCGAGCACCTCCATTAGCTTAACGTGCTGTACCTTATCAAAGACCTTTTCGTAATCGATAAAACAAACAAATACATCCTTGTTCATATCCCAGCACCTCTGTATCAACACTTGATAGCCAAAAAGAGCATCTCTAGTCCCAAGACCGCTTCTAAAACCGAATTGGGTGTTCGAAAGCGTCGCTTCACATTTCGAGTAGATCCTATTGTGAATTACTTTTAAGAATAATTTCAAAACATGGCTCATAAGTGAGATAGTTCGGTACTCGCTACATTTCTTGGGATTCTTTACTTTGGGAATTGCTACGAATGTTGATTTGAGCCAATCTGATGGGATTGTACCTGAATCATAGATAGCGTTAAAGAGGTTTGTAATGTAATCTAAATTACATTCCTCAATTTCCTTTATAAGTTCGATTGGTACTTCATCCGGTCCCACGGCTTTTCCGGTTTTTGCCTTCGAGATAACGTTGCAGATTTCGCCTTTTGTAATTGATGGACCCATATCATAACAATTGAAGTCCCCAGGATCAGGTCGTCTATCGCGAAAGAGTTCTTTTACATAAAATGGATTTTTATTTATCTAATGGAATACATAAAATCTATATGGTCCAATAAAATATTGGATTGATAACATGTTATCAATTTAATGATTTCCTTATATTTCATTTTTATTCCACATGACCTGTTGATCTTTGTACTTGTAAAGTATTAAAATAATTTGATTATTTTAATTTATTTCACTGTAACCAATTTCAATATTGAGCCTAGCAATCCTACAACTTCAGCGATTAATTATTATGTATTTTTTCAGAACCGCAAAATTTAAGACTATCGTCAAGAACACTTGACAAAAAGAAGCTAGCCATCATAGTTCCATTCAGAGATAGATTTGAAGAATTACTAGAGTTTGTACCGCATATGTATAAATTCCTAGGCAAACAACACATACCGTTTCATATATTTGTAATCCAACAAAAAGACGTGAATAGATTCAATCGTGCGTCCTTAATAAATGTGGGATTTCTCTATACAAAAGAGAAATACGAATATATAGCTATGCATGATGTGGATTTGTTACCTATTAATGATAATTTAAAGTATAGCTATCCAGCATTAGGGCCCTTACACATTTCGTCACCGCAGACACACCCTAAGTACCATTATGATACTTTTATTGGTGGCATTTTGTTGATAAAGAAAGAACACTTTGAAATGGTTAAGGGTATGTCTAATAACTATTGGGGTTGGGGGCTGGAAGATGACGAGTTCTATGTACGGTTGAAAGATGCGGGGCTGAAAGTGATCCGGCCACAGAATATTACAACGGGCACGGAAAATACATTTAAGTGAGTATTTATGCAAATGAAAACACATTGATAGCAGTAGTTGCTGTAATTAACTTTTTTTATTGTTATCAAAATGGTTTGTTATCACCATGTTATCACAACGTTTTTTGTGAATATTGCAATTTACATTTTTCAAATATTACATTATTGATTAGTTTTAATTACATATTTTGTAAAATAATACCTTGAAAAGTTTTTTTCAAAATTTGTTTTTAGTAAATGCATGTTTCATGAACTTATATTTAAACAATTACAATACAGATAAGGAATAACTAAGCAACAAGTTCCATCCATACTAATATTATAAATGCGAAAGTAACTCTGTTTGTCTGTCTGTTACTCAATCACGCCTAACTACTGAACCAATTTTCATGAAATTTGGTATAGAGATTTTACCCCGGGATGTAGGATAGGTTTTATCCCGGAAATCCCACGGGAACGGGAATAATGCGGGTTTTTCTATAACTGCGCGGGCGAAGCCGCGGGCGGAAAGCTAGCTTACTATAATTCTAAAATATCTTTACAAATTCCAGACATATCCACGATAAATCATATCGCAAGCGAGATATGAGGAAATGCTACAACCAGAGAGAAGTAACCCGTCACAGAGATAGAATCACCGGTCTACACGACGTCTCTTACACTATACACAGCACGCACAGTGTTGCTATCGACGATTTACCCATAACAGTGGTAAATGTGGAACTTTTGTGCAATAAAACAGCAACACCGTGGTGCCAGTGCCCCGATCCGCCGAAAGTTAAAAAGAATAGCTGAAAGTGAAATGTGTTTTTATATGAATAATGGACCAATAGAAATATATGGTCTTGCCACAAAACAATTTAAACACAGTCTAACTTTAAAACAGGGATCTCTTATAGTTGTCTATGTAAAATACGACAAAACCAGATTAAAGGGAACCTGCGCTTAAAGTTAAACCTTGTCTAAAGTTTTTTGTGGTAAGACAGATAATATCAGTGAAAAAATTGCATGTCTATGGTAAGGATATGATTTTGTGTTTCAAACTGGTGTGTGAGTTGTGTCACAACTATTTCCTTGCTTTTGTTTTTCTTTTGATGTTTTGAAAAATGACAGTTTTCGCCAAGTGTGGTAGGAACTACGAATTGAATGACGACGCGGTTGGCGCAGTGGTAAAGTAACTGCCTACTGAGCCGACGGTCCCGGGTTCGATCCCCGGTCAGGGCAAATATTTGTGTGATGAACTCAATTATTTGTTCTTGGGTCTGGGTGTTATTATCTATATATGTATTTATTAAATATTATATTTATCGTCGCCTAGTACCCACAACACAAGCCTTAATTGAGCTTACTGTGGGACTAGGTCGATTTGTGTAATAATGTCCTATAATATTTATTTATTTTATTTATTTATTAATTAAGGCTGTATTCAGAAAGAAAGCTGGAAACTTATAAGCGCTGACCGGCGCTTTTCAGCGATGGTTCGACACAAAGGAAGCAGGTTGAAGCAGACCAAGACAAATTTTATATGCGCCCAGCGCGGGTTTAAGCTTGTCGGCGCCGATCAGCGCTTATCGGTGCGTGTTCATATATTTTCCTGCGTGGGTTACCAGCGCTGACAAGCGCCGATAAGCGCTTATAAGTTTCCAGCTTTCTTTCTGAATACGCCCTAATTCAAGAACTAGTCTTAATAGAATAAATGTATTAGCCCAATGGTCTATTCACTATTGTGTGTGATTTGTACATAGTTTAGGATATACTTTTGTATTGCTATACAATAAATATTATATAATCTAAATGTTTGGTTTTTTTTCATCATTTATAAACATAAAGACTATACATACCTACATGAAGCATTTTTTTATAAAGGCAAGTTGTGGGTTTTTCAATAAAACATAAAAATATTTAAATGAATTAATTTACTGGCAACATTATAATAAATACAGATCTAATTACGTACATTACATAAAATAGCTTTTTATTTGAGGCTAGGAACATAAAACTATTTAACATCTACATTGATAAGTACCTACGCGTTTTCGTGTTGGATACATTTTTACGAAGTTCATAAGCCATAATATTTACTCGGTGCATTATGTATGGTAATAACGAAACAATTATTACCTCTTCGAAGAGTTATAATAATTAATCGTTCACACTGGATTCTGGATTTCGCAAAGATTTAATTTATATTAATAACAACAAACAACGTTTTTTACTATTAAAAACAGGTTATAGGGCATCTTAGTACTTTATCGGAATTCCTTATACTTAACCATCGAGATTCGAGATATCAATGGCCGGATTCTTCCCTATTCATTTCTACTTTTTAATATTAGAAGCATACCCATTTCATAGGTTTCGCTTACCACTAGATGGCGCCATAATTTTAGCAAATTATAGAAGTCGTCTTTCCATAAATACCAGACTGATTCTAACACCTCTTACATCAATAGAAAGATTATTGCACAAATATTGTAACTCGCTCACACATTAACACAATCTTGTTGGCGTGCAGCAAACATACATAATATTATCATCATGAAGCAATATCTACAAGTGATGGTAGGCAGTTATAAATTTAATTAAGGACTGTCACATATTAAAAAAGGCACATGTACACTGATTTTGCGTATTAATAAAATTATTAATTACTAGTTTTTACCAATGAAAACCTTAGGTATTAATGCAAAAGTCTATGGATATGAATATTTATATTGATATTTTTATTTAGAATCCATTTTAGAGTAGAAAATAATTCCATTATTCCCTCAATAATTATATACTTTAAGCTAATACATAACATGTATAACATTATTATACTTTACATATTGTTTTATTGCACCTTCCCAATTCCTCCTGCATTAAATATATTACAATATAATAAAATATATACTAGATAGGGAGGCGAGGTAGCTAAATGGCGTAATTAAACGGCGCCGTCGAGACTTATCAAAATCGATAGATAAAATAATTTCGAAAAGAAAAGCTTCTATGGTAAAAACCATTTTAGCGGTGGGTTTGGCGTGTACGGATTTTCAAAAATTTAAAAAAAAATAGTTACTTGGGCATTCTCGAGCGCGTCAGATATTCATACTACGTATGCCCCAAGTGCCTCTGATAACAACGGTATACTAATCTGCCGGTTTGCGTGGTGGGGCTAGGCATATTAATTCGTCAAAAATGCACAAAAAAAAAAATTTACTCGAGCGCGTCAGATTTTCGGAAGGGGTGTTAAGTAGGCCCCAAGGAAAAACTGACGATTTCGGCGTGACGATAAGTTACGATGAATTTTTGAAAATGCAGAAAAAAAAGTCCTTTTGAAATACTCGAGCGCGTCAGATTTTCATAGGGGAGGTTTATCTCGGTCTCCTGAAAGCATATTTTCTTAATCTGACAAAAATGTTGGTGGGTTCTCTTAATCTGACCGAAAAAGGTTTGAGAGTTTCTTTTTTATAATCATCGTTATTTCATATCAATTTTTCTTAACACCCTCAGTTTTCGAGATATACTCAAAAAACCGGGAGTTTGAGTTTTTATGATGCTTCAAGTCAAAAAGTTTTAACTTTGGACAAAAATGTAAAGAGACCTTTTTTGTGTAAAATAAAATTACCTTTTTTGTTTATTCAAACTTTTTTTTTTTGTAAAATGTATCGTTCGCGACTTATATACTGCAACGCGTTTTTCGGAACACGAAATGGCTCCTCCAGACTTCCGGTCACGCGGAAACCGGCAGATTTTGTAATTTTAGTAAGTTTTAGATTATATTCTTCAAAATAAAAATAAAAACAATCGCGCTCGAGAATGCCGGATTAACGTTTTTTTTTACAAGTTCGCGACCCTATAACTTGGCGGCGTCAAGGACTTATCGTCAGATTAGTTAAATTTAGTCTTAAAACACTAAAATCAACCCCCAATATCTTAATCTGACGCGCTCGAGTATTTCAGACTATCGATTTTTTTTTACTAATCTGATCGTCTATCCTGGGCGCGCGTCACTACTTAAAGAGCTAAATAGTTAACAAGGTTGTTCTATTAGGTCTAAGGTATCTCTCATATCTTAAACTGCCACGCTCGAGTATTGCAGAAAATTCCCCTCTTCGCCTCCCTATCTATACGTATCACATAGGTAATACGTCCATTTTAAACGTTAGAAAAGATCTCACTTCATTTTTATCACCCATACAATTATCATCAATCTAAGCTTTTCGCATATGATATATTATTTTAAAAACAGTGTATAGATTTTTACCGTAATATAAAAACTAAAAACATACAACCAATATGATAAAAGCAATAAAATAGATATAACTACGAATATTGCACGAAATATACTAGGTAATAATATAAAAAAAATGTGTGCGTGTACTAGTGTACACACGTAAGACGTGAAACTTCTTTATGATCTTATTTTTTCAAAAAATAATTTACTTTATGCAACTTTACAGAAATACGTCGAATCACGCGTGGTAGGGATAAGAAAAAGATGGCGCGTAACGGAAAAATGTCACGCGTAACGAAAAAATGTTACACAATTTTTTCCAACCCCGATAAAGAAGTTTCACTTCAAAAAAAAAACATTAAAATAAATTTCCGCGCCATCTACACATAAAATGTTGAACTACACGAATGATATTTATGAATAATTCTACTTCTACTAAATGCACTAAAGTCTTTCTGTTCAATATTTCAAATCAACCATAAACAACCACAACGTTAAAATCTACAAATGATCAATCAAATTTGTTCAACAAAATAAAAATAAAAACGATTATCAACGAAACTTGTAACACGAATAAAAATGTATTACATATTTCCCCCTTTAAGATATAAAACAGACATTTAAATTTCTCACCTTCAAACTAAACTTAACAAATTAAACTTTGTCTCTTTCTTTCATCACGATCAACGTGCTATTTCATTCTTGTTAATAAAGGTGCGCTCATATGATGTTTACACTTATTATACTACTTTTTTTTAAGCTATTGCATAGCTTCTATCGCGGGCCTTGAGCGCGGGGACAGAATCCAGAAATTCCGTAACGAAAAACCTCACGCTCCCCACTCCGACGGGCACGGAGGTGTGGCTTGAAAGCATGCTATGCAATAGCTTTACCGCGGCAGTCCCCGAGTGCCACACGTCTTTTTTCATTTATATATTTAAGTGAGCCAGCCCATGTTTCACACTACCACACGCATATAAACACAATTATAAAGTAATTAGGTTCTGCAATTTGTTGCATTAACATTGCTACCATTGGACGGTAGATTTGATTTTTTTATCGCTTGCAAAAACGAAACAGTTTAGCAAAGTATCGTAAAACTAGATTTTTATATTGTTTTGACGGTAGATTCAATATCAAATCCGTAAACAATTTCACAATGTTCTCTAGAATGCTATCTTACAAATTTACAATACAATGGTTTCAAACCAATACTTTCAACTACCGTCTTTCAAAAACATCTACCGTCAAAATTTATCTTTCAAATATCCAACTACCCTACAATTTGCATTGAATTATTATTTATATTTGCGCGTACGGCGATTTATGGTCGCAAGTCGCGCAGCACGTCAGCTACAACGGACAGCCGCCTCCCTGTGTGAAAATAAAAATATTTATTAAAATACAGCATTACTATTGACCGTAGCTTTTACTAAGATAAAAACTAGGGTGTATGTTACATATCTGAACTAATTACAATGCGTTACAAATATGAATATGCATGGTCATTGGTCATATTGTGACGTCAAACATCTACAAGTTAGGAAATTAAATTACGAAGTTATAAAATCATTTTTTTTTTAGATACGCTATAGGTTTATCTTTTTTTTGATATTTTTGATTTTCTTTTGATATTTTTTTTTAGATACGCTATAGGTTTATCTTAAGGAATCTTTAAATGCTATGTTAAGCCTAATGTGGAGACAGCTTTATGATATAAAAAATGCTTCCCCTACGTCACTCCTAATGAAACTAATTTTTCTTTCTCTTCTGACTTTGTTCTAACTGTTATAGTATTTATTCCCTGAATAATAAGCTGAGCAAAAATCTATACTAATATTATAAAGCTGAAGAGTTTGTTTGTTTGTTTGAACGCGCTAATCTCAGGAACTACTGGTCCGATCTGAAAAATTCTTTCGGTGTTAGCCCATTTATCGAGGAAGGCTATAGACTATATATCATCACGCTAAGACCAACAGTAGCGGAGCAATGCGGGTGAAACCGTGAGGCACAGCTATATACACTCATCAACTATATTATACACAGTGTGCGTGATAACTACTCAGACCAGACCATAAGCCATCTTTATCTTTTTAATGTTCTCTATGTTTTAAAATTGACTTCATAAATATCTAGTTAATATTATGAACCTATAGTAGGTTAATATTTTTCCATCAATTTATAAGTCACTTCTTATTGTAAAAAGTCCATACTAATAAGTACAAATCAAGAATGTTATAAGATGTTTTCAGTTACATGCCATCATGCTGCATGACATGCATTATTTATATTTTTCATCTTCACTTAGCAAATTACTTTATAGGTACATTGCAAAAACACAATACATGCCTGACATACACCATAAACCATGCAATAGAATAAAACATTAAAAGATATACACATTCACTAGAATGCCTACAAAGAAAATTTTACAAAAGGAAAGGGCTAAAATCTATTGAAAAACAAAATGATTACAAAGGAAGAAAGTAAAGCCTCAATAGAAATAATAAAACAGGGGTTCTACAATAAAAATGCTTCTTCACATTAAATATTTATTTAAAATTTCGTATTCCATGGAAGCTTTACTGGTAACATAGATAGACATTGATACATTAAAACATTATAATATACTATAATTAAATCTTATTATAACATACAACGACAACAATCATAAATGCGAACGTTTCCGAACGAAACAAATTGACACTTGTAAAATTAGCGCCAAATTTGAAAATCCATTATTTCAACATGGCGTCAAAAAATTGTGTTGTGAACATTTACGTGTGTTTACGTAATAATAAAATAAATATGTTGAAACTTCGCATTTACAATTACAATATAATTAATACTTAGAGGTACTTTTAGCCACGAGAGATCAAATTAAATAAGTTAACATACATATAATGTACACAAAGTTTAAATATCGTAAGTATATACTTAATAAAACTTTAAAAATAACTTGATATATTACTTATACATTATTATGAAAGATATTTTTAATATTTCTATATAAATTTCACAAACAAACATTAAATTCGGTTACAAAAGTAATTGGCACTAAATACGTAGTTATCACAGGAGGTATAAAAATTTTGACACTAACATTGCATATATAAATTAAGCAGAAGCAACTTGAATTTACTCATACAAAACACATTAAATAATTAATAATAATTATTGTGATTAATAACTAGGACTATTTTGATTGACATTTATAATTATAAATACAAATACATAGTAGATTTGTGTGTAAATAGACATTTGAGCGTTAGGTAAGTCCATTAGGGTATATTCTCTATAACGTTGTAGTGATGTAAATAAAAAAAAAATTAGTAAGTAAAAACATGATTTGTACATAATGTACAGTTTTCTTTCACATGTTTTGTGCATTTTTGTAATGTTACAAAATTAAAATATAACCATTTTGTAAGTTAAAAGTTATAATTAACAAAACTAGTCAAAAGACATTTAAAGTTTACTTAACGACCAATGAAGAGATTAATAATATATTATGTAAGTAAAATAGCTGCCTAGCTTACTTATTCTTTCTTTCTATTCTCTTCTATCGTTATAGATATTTTGTGTAAATTCAATTTTATATTATTGACTCTTTACAACCCAAATTGTTGTTGTGTTTGTTTACATGACTTCAGTATATTATCCAACTTTTATATTAAATAACTTTTTATGATATATGAAAAAAAATTAAACACCGTACTTATTTCACACATAGAGACAGAAAATTATCTTACGATTTTATATTACTTACATTCTATATTCATTACGAAATTCTTTAAATTAGACTTATGTTATTCGATACTACATAATATCCATATATTTTATCCTTATGGTATTTACCAATATAATACTCAGAATTCAGATAAAGATATTAAATAAAGGAAGTTTTCACTTCATGACCTTAAAAGGTATACACTTGCAGACATAATGAAATTGTGTGAAAAGGATGCAAGATACGTAACATATCTCCATCCCTTTCGTACACGACAAAATGTCAAAAATCTATAATAAGAGTCTTATATTTGCTCATTACTTATTTAATAAGATATATTCACTTTATTGACTTCGTTTTTGTGCTAAATTCTTTCAAAAATTCTTCTATATTATCATAGTTTAAAAAATTTGTTCAGAAAATAAATAAATTGGAAAGAGAACAACACTTCGACAACAAAATAACAGTTAACTTATATTAAATTTATATCTTAGTATCTCTGTACTTAATAACAATAATAGGTATAAAGGTACAAGTCCGAGACGGGCCGCAGACCGCAAACTGCAACAGCAAACTGCAAGCGACAGCACTTGTTTCTATGAACATCTATGAATCACTGCGCGTTGCGTCTGCAGGCAGCAGTGTCGCCGCGCTTAGAAGCAATTTCATAGATGTTCATAGAAACAAGTGGTGTCGCTTGCAGTTTACTGTTGCAGTTTGCGGTCTGTGGCCCGTCTCGGACTTGTACCTTAACGGAAACATAGGTAAATATTGTAACAAGTTTTGTAAATACAGAAAGTCAGACAACTTATACAGTAAAACAACATACAAAATATTCAGTAATATGTAATAAAATATACCTATAAAAATTTGTAAATCAATTGGTACGTGATACGTATAAATAAAAATTAATACGAATTTTTTTTTACGAATCCATATTTCATTGATCAAACCCGTATAAATCTGCCAAATTAGGCTAATTACACACAGCTCACACAATCGCCTCCGTATCGCTTATAACATGTATACCGTGCTTAGTCAATATGAGCTTGACTATATCGTTACAACTGCGCGTCTTATAATTCCTACTTTCATCCTTCAACTTTATACTCTTAACCTTATCACAGAGCTTACTTACTTCGCTCTTACTTTTCTTCATGTCATCTGGCTTCAACTTTCTTATAGTAGAAGAGGAGCATCTTTTCTTGGGGACTTTTCTGTCAACGCTGCCTTCACTTAGTCTGCGTTGGCTCAAGTCGTTGTCGTTTAGGAAACTGTCAAGCGAGTGGGTATCGTGTGTACTCACCTTATCGAACGTGTGCTGTGTGACGTCACTGACGATTTTGACAGCCTTCCCAGGCACGTAGCTCGGCGACACCTTGTCTATGTACGCCATCTTGGGTTTCAGATTGTCCATGGGCGTCACTGTATCTGTGTGCGCTAATATGGACTTTTTAGCGCGTTTTATGGTCACGGTTTCGTCTATTATCGATGGTTTGTCGCGTATGGATATGAGTATGTTCTTGAAGCTGGTCACTTCGGGTGATTTCATGATGACGTCCTGCGGTGATCTATCGTATGCTATGTCTGTGTTATACTCACTGTGTCCGGGCAGCGTGCGTAGAGGGAATGTTTTATTAGTTTCTGTCGAACAAAAATATACTTTTGGTGTCATGTTTTAGTCATGTCATGAGATAGTATTGTATAAAGGGAAATGAGAGTAAAAAATAAACTTTTAACTATTTTACTTAACTATTCTAGCATCAAATAAAGGTTATATTAATATTTTTTATATACAACGGGTCACTGTCATTATTCATATTTTGTGTAATAATATTTAATAGCATCTTATGACGTCATACCAACACCCGTAACACCTTGCAACACGCTCTAACTGCTACAAGCTTGTAACAAGCTAGAAACAACGCCCAACACCGTCGACCCCTCCCAAAACCTTTGACCCCCACCGACCCCTGTGACCCCCAACCGACCCCTGTGACCCCCATGACCCCCAAACTCACGTAACACCCGCCGTGGCCCCGTACAACCGGTGCTGCCGTATATAAGCGAGCACCGCGTCATCGGTCAGGTACTTGGCGCTCTCCCCACGACGCACGAGCCGCCTGAGCACCGTCGAGCTCACTTCGTTCACTATATAGTTCGTTACGAGGATTACGTTTCTCTGCAATTGGAATAAAAAACATAAATATACAAAAACATAATGCTATTACATATTGCTTGTTGACAACAATTTAATTGCCTTTAAATAATCGTTATATTCACGGTATAAACACGTAATTTGCGAACACAAACATGCAATATTAACTCACTTTTTTTTTAATCAAAATGATGATCTTTAATATTTTATTAAGCTTTTGTTTACATAAACGATTCTTTGATTTAACTTTTTCGTAAAATTAATATAAACAATCTAGCCTCAGGCCCTGTTGTATTTAAATGTAAACACTTTACACTATATAATACACAAACACTAATACTCACCCTATATTTATAAAGCATATCCGATTCATATATGAACCTGCCCGGATCGCTACCCGCTCTTGATACGACTACAATTCCGTGTTGTCCCAATATTGTTTCCAACTGAAAATTTCAAATCGATATATTTATAATTTTCCATAAATTTAATTTAAACCGAAGGTTTCATAAAGAAATGTTTAGTACTGGTAGTTTGTAAAATTTTTAGTCTCAATTAAACGAAATGTTCTGAAAATATTTATCAAGTTATCAGCATACATATTTTCCTACTTTATGTAATGAAATAAAAACATAGAATGATGCCACCCTCTACTGTTTTCATAAAAAAAAGTCTCTACATAATTGTTTTTTGACAATAATCTTTTGGCAACTGCAATAAAAAAAAATCTTTAAATTTCTTACATCTTCATCCGACCACAAGCCGGGCGTAGCAAAGGATTCCAATAGATCAGCGCCACACAATAGCTTGACAGTGACATTATCAGTGTTGCCATTTAACTGGTTCGAGTTGTAGTCGTCAATGTTGTTGACGTTTAATATGTCATCCGGCAACCAAGATGGCGGATCTGTTAGGTGCGCGTGGTTGTTTAATATATCCTGGAATTAAAAAACATATATTCTATGATTGTTTTTAATGTTATCATGATAGGATTAAACTGTTGTAGCATATACAATGTCATATACTAAGAAGCTATTTTGTAAATCACCTAATAAATAACGACTTTATTCTTCGCCCGTGGTACATATTTCGCAATAAATGTTCCTATGTTCCTATGTTCTTTCTCAGGGTCTAAAGATTGTCTGTGCCAAATTTCATCAAAATCGGTCCAGTAGTTTATGAGCCTATTCATTACAATCAATCAAACAAACAAACAAAGTTTTCTTCTTTATAATATTAGTGTAGATGTAGATTTCATTATAAAAGGTTATGATGAAATTGAAAATATTATGAATGTTATATATAGAGAAACTTAAATATATTAATTCATTTTACAACAAACTATCTGATATTTCTGACTTCAGTTACACATTCTGACAGCCCTAAGGAAAAAAATCGAATACGGGATTTTATGACCTTAATGTTCACGTATTTATAGATTATATCAAAGCATTTATTAGAATAATTAATTTCCTACTACCTATTACCCTAAATACCTACCTGTTTCAATAAAATACACAATATATGTACATAAAAGATAATAACAAAAAATCCTGCAACTGCAATGCTTTGTTCCAAGTGACCTTGTATTAAAGATGGTACATATTATGACCTAGGTATTCTGTCCTTGTAGATTAGCCTTGACATTTAAAAGGCTATCGATCTGGATGACTCATTTCTATATTGAGGTGTATTTATTCATTGCACTGTGCACTATGCAATTTGCTTAATCAAAATCTAATTAATAACTTTCCAAGGTATTGCGTGTTGATAGTAAATAATGCATAAAGCTATGTACACACATGTTATGTTGATTTGTTAAATAAGGCTAAGGACGTAATACAGCTAAACTGCACGCATTTGAGGCGGCAACCATGAGTAGAATTAATATGTAGTAAGTTTAACAATTCATTTTTCACTTGTATTTAAGAAACCAAACACATATTTTGAAATCGATCTTCAAACTGTGAAATGCGATAATCGCGGCTTTTTATTTTTTAACGTCGTATGCGGCCTTAGCCTAATCTTTATACTATAAAAATGAATCGCAAAATGTGTTGGTAAGCGCATAACTCGAGAACGGCTGAACCGATTTCGTTAATTCTTTTTTTTTAATATTCCTTGAAGTACGAGGATGGTTCTTATGGAGAGAAAACGTAAACATGTACCACGGGCGAAGCCGGGGCGGACCGCTAGTTTATTAATAAATTATCAAGAAACTAACTTGATGATGCTGCATAGAAGCCCTAGTTCTCGTCCATCCCGCTTGTTGCGTCTCCCACTCCGACACCTTGACCCATGCTGACGATCGCAACGCTAATTTTAACATGGCAACCCTGAAAATTATATTTCAAACTAGAACTATTTTCGATAAATGATGGAACAATAAAATCTTTTTATCTAGTACCAATTTTAATTAATATGAATAATAGTGTATAAATATATTTTTTATTTAATTTTATGCACGAAAAAAATAAAATAAGAATGGGACGGAAATATCATTATCTTATTATCACTAAATTTCATTACAGAAATTCTTTTTTGGTGACTTTAGTCTTTACAATGTTTACATATGTATTGTAAAAGGAAGAAATAAATGAATTATTATTATTACATCCTGATAATAACCAAAACAAATTAAATGTATGACTGTACCAATAAATATGAAAATAACTAAACAGATTTGGATCAAACTTGGTTTACAAAAAGTAACTATATAACTTAAATTATATCATACTTTATTAAATTGATAAAATCAGGGTTGTGAGGAGCGAATTAAAAGAAAAATTTGTTTGTGATAAGAAAATATGATTAAATTTATATGCAATAGGCATGACGAAAGATTTTGAAATCCTCTTCGATAATGTGTGTACCTATAAGTTGGCGCGGAGAACCCCGAAACCACGTATTCGTGAATTCGCAATTATAACTATTTCTGTTCTGAGTCGTTAAAGCATACGTGAAACAATAGAAAATAAAGAAAAATGCGTATTCTCAACATATTCATAACAACAAAATACATCTGACGTGAGTTGTTTACTTAAGCGTGACGTCACGCGCGTTTTAGTCAAAATGGCCAACTGCAGAATTTCAAGGTTTTATTTTATTGATAATCTTATTAATCTTAATGTTTTTAAGATTTTTAAGTCACTATATTTCATTTATTTATTATACATTTTCCCTTAAAAACACTAATACGATCATTTATGGATACTGTCGTCATGCCTAGGTATTGAATGAATCAAGCCAGCTTTGGAGAATATGGAAGTAAACATCATAGAAAACATCATAGTGATTTTAAAATATTAATCATATCTGTAAATTAAACTAATTTACACTACGGAAGTAAAAAAGATTATATCAATAATGTACGACTCATAAGTCTTTACATAACATGACATCACTAAATATGTAAACAAAAGATAAGTATTTGGTTTCATTTATAAATAAATTATTAATTATAGTATTTGAATAGTTTATCAAAGTGTGATGCAAGATTAAATGCTATTGTTTATAAAGCTATATACATATAAATATTATATATAATTTTAATGTAAAATATCTCTATGATTTGTAATATTAAAAAAATTTTTTTTGGAATATATTTATATTTAGTAGAAGCCAATTAAGAAAGATTTTAAATGAAAGCTGTCCTGAAATTGACAGATTTAATAAATCACAAGCAAGGTTATTAGATATTTTTTGAACTTGCATCATACCTCAACCTAATCTTTCCTACTAAAAGTTATTAGAAACATTTAAAAATTTAATAGTCCACAGAATCTTGTTATGAACTATTATTACATACTAGTAGCTGGCCCAAAACAATTTGTCCTATCTTCGCATAAATTGTCAAAACCGTGAAGTTTAAATAGCCGCATTTTATTAATTTCAGGCGCAATTTTTTTGTTCTTTTCTTTCATAAGATCCTTCTCCTAACGATAACCAACAGATCAAAATAAGAATTATCAAATCAAAAGCCCAGCTGTTCACGTGTGATGTGGTGAGCGTGACCAAGTATAATAGGCATTCATCTTTATATATTGAAGATTTTAGTCACTTGATATAGTATATACTTTTATATAATATGTAAGTATATGAAATATATATAAAAGCTATTTATATAAATACCTTACCTATGACTGGCAGCGACAAGGTCCTTCTTGCCATACGCATCATGTACAGGAGACACAATACCTCCAACTATTGTGCCTAAGCTTAGTGAATGTATGTAATCCTTGGCTATTTCTGTAACAAATACATATAATATAATAATAACACATTTAAGTATAGGTTAAATTAATCTACACTAATATTATAAAGAGGTAAACTTTGTTTGTTTGTTTGATTGTAATGAATAGGCTCATAAACTACTGGACCGATTTTAAAAATTCTTTCACTCGTTTTTTTTTACATAAATGATAAGATGGAACATTGCCCAGTGCTAGTAATACAATACAAGTTACAAGTATGGATTTCTTAAAGCTTGTTCTGTCCTCTACTTGACTTCTATTTTTTAAACATTGTGTAACACATTCACCGCACATAAATAGTCAATAAAAAACATAACATAATTTATCGATACGGAAAAAAAATAAAAATTTCTAGAACGAGGAACACGCTTAAAGTTTTTTCCTCAATATTTACACTAGAAATTATGATAACACTGATATTGGTATATTTTAAAAGTACGTGAGTATGGAATAAAGATAAAAATATGGTTTCCAGAAATTTCTTCCAGAAACGCCCGCGCCGGTAAAGAGAAGCACACATGAAAAAATGTAAATTCGACACATACCAAACATACGTAAGTGCATATAAGTTGGAGGACTGAAACTGCCACAAGCCATCAGTACTATTTTTCCTTGAGACATTTTGGGTCTGTATCAAAAAACACTAAAATCACTTAATACGGCTAAGTTATTAAAAACATATGGGTATCGTACAATCAAATAAGATTTAATTTTTGGAATTCCTTTACAAATTCAACAACCACTTATTTTCAACAACAGCGACTTACTAATGATTTGACACTTGACATTTGGAAATTAAAAAGATATATTTTTTCTTTGTGATGAAGACATGTCTATTTGGAAAATTGAAAAGACGAAAAATTATGCGGGACCGGTAATCTTAGATTTAGATCATATCTAAGCCAGTAATAATAACCAAATTCTCACCTGTAACACTACTGAAAAATTTCTAAAGTAAAGGGGATGAATATAAATTATGCGCTAAAATATAAATACTTCTTCAAGATAAATGCATTTGCAAATGTTTTTTGATTTTTACATAGTTTTTCACTTTGTTCAAACCTACGCAGCCTTTACGCAGCAAACCTTTAGCAAACATTCGTTTATTGTCATTCATTTCTTGTTTTTAAATTTTAAATATTTAGATAGTTGAAGTGAAACTTCTTTATCGGGGTTGGAAAAAAATTTAGTGTAACATTATTTCGTTACGCGTGACATTTTTCCGTTACGCGCCATCTTTTTCTTATCCCTACCACGCGTGATTCGTCGTATTTCTGTAAAGTTGCATATAGTAAATTATTTTTTGAAAAATAAGGTCATATAGAAGTTTCACTTCTTACGTGTACACTAGTACACGTACACATTTTTTTTTTTGATGTCGTTCAATCTAAACCATTGAATAATGAAACAATATAAAGTGATTCAAAGATTATGTTCAAGATAAAATGCATGTAAGCACGTCATGTGCATGTAAGTCTTCAGCTTTCAAATTTACCTGTATCCAGCCACTGGAAATTATGTTCTAGTGACATGCGTCAAGCTATCAGCGCCACCGGCAAAAAGTGCCATTTCAACGGATGCCATTTTCTTTTTTGGCGTCGGTCGCGTATCGCATTTCTGTATTTTATTGAACACTGAATTATTTCTGTTTCTTCTTGAGGCGTTCGTTTGGATAGAACAATAACCAAAACAACAACTTCATTGATTTCATAGCTGGTTGAGTTTCTTGTAATAAAAAGTAAGTTTTTCTTTCTTTTTCATTATTGTTAGAATGTTAGATCTAGATAAAAAGTAATTTACTTTGTAGTTTTTACTTTTTACTAAGTTCTGAAAAAAACATCTCAACAATCAACTGTGTGTATAGTTAACAAAAATATAATAGATTAATACGTAATTACTAATTAGTAAGAAAATTTATAAGCAGCCATGTCATCAAACTGTCGAAAATAACACGCATATTCTATGCAGATCGCAATGGCCAACCGAAGACCGCCGCAAGGACGTCGCATGGACTTCTCTCGAAATGATCGTGGGAAGAGCTTCCGTCCAGGCGTATCACCATGGCAGGGTGGAGCTCCAGGCTCCGATATTCCCAACTTACTGCCGCTTGCCGGCGGATCAACTGAAGCAACCCTTGCTTTAGCGAGCAACATCATTAATCTCCTCCAACCGAGGCAGAATCCTGTTCCGTCTCTGTTAGATATGCCCATACGACGTGATTTCGGCCCTTCTATGGGACGTTACGATCGCGGATATGGGCCCAATCGGGTAAGATTCGCAACAGAATAACAACAGCACTATATTTTGTCGAAAAAATAATTTTCTCATTGTAAGACTCAGTAAAGCAAAATAGAAATTATCATGTCTCCATTGTCTGACAAACATCAGTCAATTTCCTTGAGATAATGCAATAATAGTACATCAATTTATTATTAATTGCCCATTTAAAATCACTTAATTTTAAGTTAATTACTGCAATAGTTTCTGCATTATATTAACTAATGATAATTGTGCACTCTTCTATACCTACAGGTCTTCGATGTCTACTTTAATTTAAATGTCTGTTTATTGCATAAACAATGTTCGTGAGGCCCATAGAGGCGTACACTTGTTACTAACATGGAATCTCAATTGTTCCCTTTAGATGGGCAATCAGAGTAATTTCCGGCGTTCGGGAAATTACAATCGCGCTGGTGAGCGTATCAACAGCAATCGTAAACCCTTCAGGCCCCATGATGGGCAAAGGCAACAAAACAAGAGTTCCCCGAAAAAGGAGGCCGATTCTAAAAGTAAATCCAAGGAGAGGTAAGGCACCCTGTGCATTTCCTTCCGGTGTGACTACCGACTGTATCCAAAGCCCTAGACACCTATTCTATATGAAGATATACTGTTCGAGGCGTTCACCGGCGTGCTAGCCACATACTGTTTTGTTTCCATTGCGGAAACATTAAATTTCTTTGTGCAACAAAATTCTTTTTTTTTGGGTTACCAACTTTACGTATGTCTTCACAGAATAACTGTTGCGGTAGTTTCAATATATGAAACTGAATTTTTCTTAAACGGTTAGTCTCCATTTGGCCACACGATTAAAAATTAATCTCAAATTCACAGTTAAAAATACATGATTATACTTTCTTATTTAGTATATTTGATTATACATTTAATTAAACTAACAGAAGAGAAATGTTCTAGAATTTATTATATAAAAACGAATAGAAATTATGTTCATTTCACCATATACATTCCATGGTATTTATAGTAATTTACATCATTTATCATATCATTATAATTATTATTTTCTATAAATAAATGCATCAAAGTGAAGACCAAAGAACAACAGCAAAGAACCTTCTATATTTTAAATTAATCATTTTGTAAATACAGTGTAAACTCTATATAACGACACTCCATTTAACGTCAAACTCCGTATAACCACAGAATACATAATAGTAGCTAAACGCTACAGAACGGACACTCCGCCTCCCGCCAAAATTAAACACTTACCTCACCCCGCACGATCAGACATAAAATGGTCCATATTTTTCTACAGGGACGATACGCAACGAAGATTGACAACATTAATCAAATTGACTTAAAGTAATTTTATTATTTTGGATTTGTGATTATCGTTTTTCGTAGAAAATGGTAATGCAGGTAATGCATAAGCATTTACTGACGGCCATTTCACGCTCTGTTTCATGAAATTGGATTGTAAATGAAAATAAGAACTTTTTAAAGATATTCTTTAAATTAGACTCATTCCTAGTTCTTGAATTAGCACATTTAATCAGCCTTAAACTTCATTTTATTAGAATAGACTTTAGCAAAAAATTACATTTGTTTCTTTATCAAGAATCATTTAAAAATACCACCTTTATAGACTTCACCTAAAAAATAAAACAACCTACTAAATGCCTAAGTTTAATCTAGTGAGCAAGACAAGAAAGACTCTGACTCCACGGAGAAGTCAGATAACAAGCAAGACGACAAGAAGGAGCCACAGAAGACTCGCTATGATGACATCAACCCCCAACTGCTGAAGTGCCACATATGCAACAAGAGCATGTGGGATGGACGCTCGTTTGAGAACCACTTGAGTGGACGGGCCCATGCCATCATGATGCAGAAGACTGCGGAGAGCTATGCACTCACTGCGGACACTATGAGACAGGAGTTTAAGGTTAGTCTGTTGTTTATAACTTATTTTTGTCCACATCATACAATTAAAATTAATAAAATTGAAAATAAAAGCTTCGAGTTGAATGTGTTTTTTTTACATATTTTATTTCTTTACTTCTTTCAAAACCAAAATTAAGATTACAATATAGAACAGAATATACACTAAATAATACAAGAAAGATAGCTTAACTTCAATGTTCTAAAACCTACCCGTTTTATTATATCACGCGTACACTGAAACATTTATTTATTTGACCAGACTTTTGAATCATTATATTCATACCAACCTCATTCTACAGATCCGCGAAATGAAGCGCACGCGCAAAACGGGCCAGCAACAAGTCCGCGACTTCTATTGCGCAATGTGTGACATGTATGCAGCAGACGGCTCAGCTCACCGCACAACCGTGGGCCATCGCAAGCTGAAGAAGTACTTGCATCCAACTTGCACGTCCTGTCACAAGGAAATGCCAACGAGGATCGAGTTAGATGAGCACAGGCTCACTCCGGAGCACTTGGGCATGATGCAGGATAAGCAAGAGGTGGTGGGCAAGCCGAAGCCGGAAGGTAAGATTAATAAGTAGAGATAACTCGGATAATTATGAAAGTTAAGTTAATACAGGAAAATTAATTAGATATATATCTCTAACGTCAATCCTTCTGTTAAGAACTGAAATGAAATGAAATAAATTTATTTGTCCATTTTATGTTTTACAATTAAAGTACGACAGTGGATCCCAAACAAAGTGAAATACTTGTGTCTTGGGACCCTGAGTTGCGCTTCTTGGTTATATACATATGTTATGGACAGTAGAGAGTTAACAAGTAGGTAAATAATCTAATGTAATGGAAGTTAATACAAAAACTAGTTGGATTTGTAAAAAAGTTGTAATGAATAGTCGATTTAATTTGATAAATTGCCAAAAAATGTGAAGTATTTTCACAGATAAATTAAACATAACATTTAACATAAGAAAATAAAAGATAATAAAAGATAATGTTTTATAAAAACGTAGAATACGGCATTTTATAGATTTCTATTTATATATTTGTAATTAACTATATTAATCTAATTTCGTTTTTACAGTGATGGTAATATCAACTCTGCATACTGAACAACTGTACTTGCGCGACGACAGACAGCGTTTCAAGAGGCACGATGACAAGGAAAGGGAAAAGAGGGAAAAGGATGGAGATAAGGATAAGGTGTGTTTTGCTTGTCCAGAAGTTCAGTAATTTATTCGCTTGGTGTTTAATTGTAAGCAAATAACCAACTGTTCATTAAATTTTTCACTATCATTTGTCACTTTACTAGAATTGCAAAAAAACGGACGCGGGTTCGAATCCCGCCTTGTGATCGAATTTTTTCTATTCTTTAAAAATTTATATTTATAAAGCATATGTATATGTACTATAAAACACTAATTAATATCAAATTCATACATTATTATTACAGGAAGGCGAAGAGAAAGAAGCCGATGGTTCTGAAGAGCCGAAGGAAGGGGAAGCTGAAAAGGAACAGGTGGACAAGGAAGACACCATAATTGACTTCAAGGAGGACGATGATCTGACCAATGTCAGCAGCGATAGGTTCCCGGAGTATAGGTATGTTGTTTCATTGTTTCACTTTTATTCAATTTATTTTTAAATTTAGAAAAAAAAAAATTTTTGAACAATATTTATTTTTATTTTCATGAAATTATTGTATTGTTATTGGTTGTTAAAAGTGGGTCAAATTCGATTTTAAAAGAGTCGGTAACATAACGTCACCCCGCACGATCATGAGGCTGGCGTTGACCGCAAGGATGATATGGAGCGAAAATTACGCTTGACAACATATTATTATTATAATGTGACATGAACACGCAAGTCACAAATGTGCCAACCCTAAAGCGTTAACACACACATTTGCACTCTGTACAAATGTCTAATGCTAGTGTGACTGTCAAAACGATAATTTTGTATGGAGTGTCCAGGGTGTGGCTAAGGCTGGTTGCAGAGCTTGACCGACCATCAGTGTGTACGTCAGTCGCGCTTGTCATATGTATGGAAATTCATAAAACCGTTCATAGCTAGACCGACCATACGCACGCGTATTGTCATGCGCATTAGTGTCATAGTCATACAATTGTTGATGCGTATCGTCAGGACCGACGGTACGCACTGACGGTCGGTCAAGCTCTGCAACCAGCCTAAAGGTTAATGATGATGATGTGTATGTTCGTTGGCAGCACGGAGCGCGGCGTCGGGCGCTCGTTCCTGCGGCCGTTCAGCTGCGTGCAGTGCGCGCTGTGCCGCAAGCTGCTGGACACGCGCGAGACGGCCGAGCTGCACCTGCGCACGTGGCGCCACCACCAGCTGTTCGTGCGCGCGCTGCACGACCGCGCCGGCAAGGAGGTTGGTGTGACAGATTTTTTTTTTTATTTCTTTCCAGCCAGCCAGTCAAATTGAAAAAATAAAACGGTTTGAAATTAGTTTGGCAGAATAGGCTTTTTTTTCCAGCCAGAGAGCCGCGTTTCCACCTGCAAGTAGACTTGCAAGCTGCTGTCAGACAGACTGTCGGACATTTCTTGCGGAAGTTTTCTTGCAGATGGAAACGCGGCCTAATGATGATACAAAATGACGTTAGATTTTTTTTTTTTTTTGGCTAGGCTCATGAACATTCAGTTTGACATTTGATAGGTTTTTTTTTCTTACCATCCATGTAAATTAAGATACGGTTTAAGGTTAGTTAGGCTGAATAAGTTTTTTTAACAGCAGCCGTGCGAATAATGATATAGTTTGTATAGATACCTATAATAGTATGTGTATAAGTAGAATATAGATGATATTTTAAATGTGATTATTACAAAAAGTAATAAAGATAGGTGTATCTATATAGATGTAGATAGGGTACACTGTCACCATGAAAATTGAATGAAATTTTTATATATATAACAGATGAAAATTATGGTAATGTGATTAATCAGTGTGACGTTTTACCTATATCTGGAGCCAATGAAGTTCATTACCTGTTTTATTTATAAATATTTTTACAGGAATATTGAAATTACAATTTTTGTATGTAATAACTATGTAATATGACAAACTGTCTTCATAGAATAAGGAATGACGATAGTGGTAAGGTATAATATGTGAAATATAACAAATTATGTAAAAATACATAAATTGTGAAAGGTAATTATTTTTTTATTGTTTATTGTAAAAGTGGCTGACTAATCAAACAAATATAAAAATTTCGTTTTATAATTTTTTTAATTGGTTTTAAATTGTAAATTTATATGGTTCTTTTGATATTCTGTTTAGCAAAAGTTGATAAAAATATGACAAAAATAAATGGTACACTTTTCTGTAAGTCTGTGATGTCAAATTAACATTTTTTTTAATTCATAGAAAATGTATTGAGATACATATTTCTTGTTCAGAAATCCAAAGTTAGATATATATATAAGACCAGATATTTTATTCAATTTTTATTTTTTGTCCGTCTCTTTGTTTCTGTAAATCTTTGAAACGGATTTCATGGGATATGAAAAATAACAAATAAAAAACATTTAAATATTTAAACTAATAATAAAAACTACAGTTTGTTGGTTTGCCCTACCTCGTCGCGATGAAGTAACAAGATGAGATGTGATTGTGCCTATAAATTGTGTACGAAAGCATTAATTTATGCGGGTACACAAGAAAAATGGCCGGCTGCAGCTGTTTAGAATAAATTAATCGAAATTGAACAGACGAAATTGACAGAAAGACATAAAAAGCACATAATACTCAATTAAATAGGTACATAATAGATTTGCCTCGTTACAACATGCAAAAGTCTCATTTATTACATTTCTCTAAATAGTGTAAGTGAAAATGTTTTCCCTTCCAAGTAAAATACAACTCCTGGCCGGCCAGACAAGTTAAGAGGAGTTAAGACAAGACAAGTTAAGACCAAGACAAGTTAAGTTAGTTGTAGTGTAAAGGTCTCCATTTCCATGGAGACCTTTATGTCACTACAACTAATATAAAACGTGAAATTAATATGGCATGCGGTAATATGAAACATATTTATCAACTATGTATTACGCTCATGTCTTGACATAGAGATAAAATCTCACATACTATAATATTGCCCTAGAAACTCTTTAATGTCCAAGTCCAGTTGAAATCTGTTCAGCCGTTCCAAAGATTACATGAACAAATGGAAAGACAAAATATTTATTATAAAGATTGTTTGTATGCTCGTATTGTGATTATAATGGTAAAAGGGTTTGAGAAAGCATATTATTTTGAAATTACAGACTTTCAATTAAATTTATGTGGGTTTAGAGAATTTTTGTCAAATGTTGCTAAACAGATGGAAATTTATTAAATTTTGTTTGAATATGTTACAAAAGTATATTTGTATATTTCGTATGTTTATTCTTAATATTTGTTAAGTGCAATAATGCAATAAGTAAAAAAAAAACATTGTGAAACAGTAATGAATCTATATGTGTATTATAATATCAAATTTACATAATTATTAATACCTACAACATATTGTAATTATGTTTTTATACTATAGTTGTTGTTATTGAAGTGAAACTTCTTTATCGGGGTTGGAAAAAAATTTAGTGTAACGTTTTTTCGTTACGCGTGACATTTTTCCGTTACGCGCCATCTTTATGTAAAGTTGTATTTCTGAAGAGTTACATATATTTATAGTAAATTATTTTTTGAAAAATAAGGTCATAAAGAAGTTTCACTTCTTACGTGTGTACACTAGTACATGTACACATTTTTTTAAATCTTAAAAACTATGTATATATTTATAAGTTGATTATTCATAAAGTAGTTAGAATTTTATTTCGCAGCCCGAATTATAGAAATACATACAAAACATTATTGTTCATAGTTTGAGGAAGATACAGCGAGTGTGATTGACGAGAGAGTTATGTTATTGGTACTAGAGTTGTCTAAAACGCTCATTGAGAACGGTTATGTGCATGTCGAGTGTTCTACTGATGAGGTACTTGAGAATTATTTATTTTATAATGGTAATAAATTTGGCGAAATGTATTTTGGATGGTTGGATGATGTAAAACGTTGTATTATGTTTGTTATTTACAAAAAATTGCATCCATACTATAATATTATAAATGCGAAAGTAACTCTGTCTGTCTGTCTGTTACTCAATCACGCCATAACTACTAAACCAATTTGCATGAAATTTGGTAGAGATATTTTGATACCCGATAAAGGACATAGGCTACTTTTTACCCCGGAAAATAGTATAGGTTTTATCCCGGAAATCCCACGGGAACTGGAACTATGCGGGTTTTTCTTTGACTGCGCGGGCGAAGCCGCGGGTGGAAAGCTAGTTTATTAAAAGGATTATTTAACTTTAAAGTTTCATGTATTGCATAAATGATTGAAAAGAAAAATAACTAGATTCTAAAAAGGTGTTCCCATCTTTTATCAGCAATACAAAAAGAACCAATGTTTCTGACTTATATTTTAGTAGATAGTGAAGTTCCGTGTCCCCTAGTGGGGTAAAGGGCAGATGCATTATGTGATACATCTATTTCACTGATCGATTTTCTTTAGGGCCAAGTAGGTGATCAGCCTTCTGTGTCCTGCCAGACCGAGACATTTCTTTATTATCGTCTCCACCGGGAATCGAACCCAGGACTCCTCGGTTCTACGCTCACGCGTTAACGCGTTAAGGCGGTCGTTATCTTAGTAATTAGGCATTGGCTAATAGAAGTGAAACTTCTTTATCGGGGTTGGAAAAAAATTTAGTGTAACATTTTTTCGTTACGCGTGACATTTTTCCTTTACGCGCCATCTTTTTCGTATCCCTACCACGCCGTGATTCGACGTATTTCTGTAAAGTTGCATATAGTAAATTATTTTTTGAAAAATAAGGTCATAAAGAGGTTTCACTTCTTACGTTTACACTAGTACACGCACACATTTATTTTATTAATAAATTAAGTGTTGAGTATTGGAATAATTTTATGTATATTTATAGGAGTCAGAAAGCGATGAGAGAGAGTGTATGGATAATTCAGAGTTGCAGAGTGGAAAACTAAATGATAATATGAATGATAATCATTTAAATGAGCACGCTAAAAATTATACTACAGAAGCAAAGGAGGTAGATGTATTTCTTAAATTTTAGTATTTCTATTTGGAAATTGTGTTGAAAAAAAGGTTAATTGCTGAAAACGAAGTATGTAGTTTTTAATAGAATAATAATTTATAAAAATTGTATGTAGTAGATATTTTTTATGAGTTTACTGTTTAAGCTAAAATTTATCTATAATATAATGTTTTTAAAATAAGACTGGTCACATATTTTGATATTTATTACATAATATTCATAATTCATATTATGGATTTACAGAGACTTGAAACATTGCATATTATTTTATATATATCATTCAAATTAAAATAAAGGGCCACCTTTTTAACTTTTCTAATATATGAAGTGTTAAAAATTGATTAATTTCATTTAATTTATACCAACAGTTCAAAGTTATGTTTTTATTAGATAAATACACAATAGTGGCCTTTGTTCTTTTTTGAATAGTACATACTTTAATACTAATACAAAATCCTCGACTCCACTAAACGCCCTGTCCTCTCCCTTCCTTTTGTTTGTAGAGTGTGGAAGGAGTACATTCGGATAGTTCCTGTGATAGCTATATGTCGTTATTGAGATCGTTGTCTGAAATGTGTCCGAATAAAAAACACATAAAACAATCTAATAATGTAGTAGAAAATGTTAAAAACAGAAAAGAATCTGCTGTTTGTGAAACTAATAGTAACAAATGTGATCATGAATTAAACAATAATGAACTAAAAGATGATTTAAATAAGTGTATGAATGAAAATACAATTGAGAAATGTGTAAATATGGACGTAAATGAAAATATCGTAAATAATGTAACTACAGAAGAAAGTAATACAACATATAGTGATGTAACAAATGTTTTAATAGAAAAAAATCGTAAAGAAAATATGTCTGACGATGTATTTTCTCAAGATAGTAATCCAAATAGCATTGATGAAAACATTGCTAATGAATTTGAAAATGAACAATTACGATTAAAACGTTTTAGTTCGATGTCTGAAGGAAATAGTTCGATTAGTGAAATAATGTCAAATGATAGTACATTATATATTGTTAGCAAGAAAATTCAACAAATATCTGTATATGAAAATGTAATGGAACAAATAACTAGTTTAAAAGACTTAGTGGCCAATATTAAAAAGATTCCCAGTGAAAATGAATTGAGAAATAATAGTAATATTGATAATAAAGATGTTTCTGAAAATGTTAATGGAGATGGTAATAATAACGTTTTTAGTACTGATAGTGAGAAATCGAATGATGAAAATAGTAATTTAGGAGATAACGCAAGAAGCTTTAATACAAATTGTAATAATGAAAGCAATGAAACAAATACAAATAATACTATAGAGGGCGCAAAACGTGATGAGAATGCAAATGTTGTACCAAGTACTTCAACAAATAATTATTTAGGTGATATTTTAAATAGAAATGATGTACAAAATTATGAAAATAACGAACAAATCAATTGTATAGTACCTAATGTAGTGATTAAGCAAGAGGTATATTTTTTACATTTTTTTTACTGACTTCAAAAAAGGAGGATGTGAATTGCTTAGCACCGACATCAAACCTATTTAGTAAAAAGCACTTCTAAATAATATTATGTAGTAATTAATAATATCAAATCTTTTTTTAATTTTTAATTTTCCGTTTTTGAAGTCGGTTGTTTTTAACGTAGTTATTTTTTATTTGCTTATAACTTTATATTTCTTTATAGCCTATAGAAGAAGATTATAAAGATAATGTACAACCAGCATTGGTTGATACAAACAAAAATATGTCACATAACAATAATGCATTGCTTGCTATTAAAAAGGAGGTATTTATAATTAAATTTGTTGTTAAAGAAACCGTATTAATTTCTATTAATATAAATTTATATATTTTTGTAGCCTTTAGATGATTATGAGTCGACAAGTGATAGAACTAAACCTACAAATGGATATAATAAACAACAGAATGATATGTCAATGGTTGTAAAGAAAGAGGAAGTAATTTACTTTATTTTTTTATAATGTTTTGTGTATTTAATAATCACAAAATCAATGTTTTTATCAATATATATTTTAAGAAGAAACTTATGAAAATAATGTTTTGTTTGTAGCCATTGGATACATATGTTAAAGACATAATTAAAACGGAAAGTCCATTAATTGTTGTAAAAAAGAAGGTATTGTGACAATTTTATATTCTGTATTTCTTGGTAAATTATTTTTTTAAAGCAAAAATAACTTGTATTGCGAAACGTTCTACGAATAAGTCTGTATCGGATAGATACGTGGTTATACGACTACCTATGCTATTTTCATACACTCCGTACCTTACTAAGATACGCTACAGAGATACGCTAAGCGTATAACTCGGCAACTACAATCCGGGCAAAGAAACTCCATAGAAAAGACATATCTGTCACTTTCGCATTATTACGCGGCTCAGGAGTATCGTCGGCCACCATAAGAGCCAGCGCGCCCGAGCAAATTTGTCTCCGCAACTATTCTGTCTCTCCCATCAATTTGTATGGGGAGTTGCGTCGCTACGTGCGCGCACTTTCATAATAGCCCATGGGTGGGAGAGACAAAATAGTTGCGGAGACAAAGTTGCTCGTGCGCGCTGGCTCTTATACGATAATTATGTTTGTGATACAATGATACTTCCTATGTAAAATGTCGGATCTGACATATACGTAACTACCAGTTAATATTGACATTTTGGCTTCCTGCCGTATCTGCAATATTTCTTATTATTAATTATTTAATAATTGTGTGAGATACAACAGGAAAAATAAAGTTTGACTTACGATTTACTTATATGCAAATTTTTAAATCGAGAGCAATATTAATTTGAATGGCGACGCGGTTGGCGCAGTGGTATAGTAACTGCCTACTGAGCCGACGGTCCCAGGTTCGATCCCCGGTCAGGGCAAATATTTGTGTGATGAACTCAATTATTTGTTCTTGGGTCTGGGTGTTATTATCTATATATGTATTTATTAAATATTATATTTATCGTCGCCTAGTACCCACAACACAAGCCTTAATTGAGCTTACTGTGGGACTAGGTCGATTTGTGTAATAATGTCCTATACAAAAAAAAAAAAAAAAAAAAAAAAAAAAAAAAAAAAATTGTATGTGATAAAATGATACTTCCTATGTAAATGTCGTATATAAAACATAGTTACTACCAGTTAAGTAATATTGACATTTTGAATTCCTACCGCATCTGCAATATTTGTATTTAATAATTTCTATATATAGTAATTGTGTAACATAAAACATGAAACATAAAATTTGACTTACGATTATGTATATTCAACATAAGACATCGTAACGCGACTAACTTATGAATTACATTTTATTTTTTCTCCTGTAAAAATTGCGTTTTTCACATACAGACTTGTACGTAGGACGTGTAGAATATGTGTATTAAAAAAAACAAGGTATATTAATTTGAGTTATTATTATACAAATGATAACTCCAAATTTCCTCTGCCCTTTTCCCTTTCACTCTGTTATAGCGTGTGAGGTCGAGAAATAAACGGGCAAAGCAACAAACCACAGAAAATGTAAATATTAAGGTTGAAAAAGTGCAAGTAAATAATAATATGAATCCGGCGCGACCTGAACAAAGTATTGTATCGAATAATACTGTAGCTAGGAATCAGGTATTTTACTTTTTTTAATATTAAGTTTTATTTTTTATGTATGTTTATTCAAAAATATGTGTAATTATAATGTCGTAAAATAATGATAAATAAAAATATAATAATTTTAATTTTTTTTTGTATTAATTTGTTTGTAAGCATATGTGTACCTATCATTTATTAAACTGTCAGACATTGTATATTTTAAATGTGTGAAAACTGTAAATGTAAATAACAGCATTTTACATATAGGTAATACCACAGAATAACACTGAATCTGGTTCCAAATATGTTAATTGGGCGAAGCAAAAGATAAATAACAGAAAAAATGCAAATAATCGTTATACTGCATATGCCAGGAATATGAACGATTGGTGGAATTATAGTTATAATTCAACATACAATAACTCTGGATGTAACCCATATTGGATGAACAATTCGTATGGTCAAAGTGGATGGATGAATAACCAATATTATTCACAATATAGTAATATGAATGCATACAATACACACTACAACAATTATTTTAGAAATTATTGGATGCACTTTTATGGAAATACACAATATTATAATTTTATGAATGGACAAAATAATGTCGGTGCGAATTTTGGATGTAATCCGTGGTATGGCGGTCAACAGAATATTTTCAGTCGACCAATGAAAAGGAAGAGGAATAATTCGTTTAGAGCTAGTATTCGTTTTTTTTTTATATTTACTATTTTGTGGTATGTGCTCTTTTTGGTTTCTGGAACTGTGTTTCAAGGAAATAGATGTATTTTTTTAAATAATCATAATGTGTTTTAAATTATTTTACATTATATTAATTTCAGTTTCTATTTGAGGAGAATTTTTGTTAAATTATTCTTGTAAAAAATCAAAATGAGCACATTGTTTATTTTTGCGATCGTTTGTTTAATTGCTAATTTTATTTATATTTTTAAGCACATAATTATAAGTATTTTTGTGTAAGTTTATTTTTAAGTATGTATGATATGTAATATGTAAATAATAATAATTCGTAATACTCATATTTTTAAGGAATGTGAAAAAAATTATGTTGAGAAACAGAAACACATTTTAAAAGCTATCAAATTTAACTTTACTAAACATATAATCATAAAATAAGCGAAAATCTAAGAATAACACCTAGAATGTAGCAATATATTGTAACAAACTAAAAACGCATTATATTAAATAGCTTAAAAAATAATCAAATATACAATAATGTAAGATTATAATTTCATACACCAACAGACTATAAAAATAATAAACTATTTAGTAATAATGTAACTTTAGGTCTCCAGTCGCCACACATATTATATGCATAATATTATTTTTTATTTTATAGACTGACCGGTTGGCTTAGTTGGTAGTGACCCTGCCTTCCAATACAGAGGTCGTGGGTTCGATTCCGACCCAGGGCAAATATTTGTGTTATGATCATAGATGTTTGCTCTGTGTCTGGGTGTTGATTATCTATACAAGTATTTTTTTTTCCATAACACAAGCGAAAGCTTAGTATGGGATCAGATCGTGCCGTGTGTGAAATTGTCTTGAAATATTTATTTTTATATTTGTTAAAAAAAATCAATGGGAGCGGTAATTTGGTGAGCGTAATAAATTTTATTCTTATAATTATCAACAGACGACCGCAGAAACCACGAAACGTCCTCACAACAGCGAAGAGTCGGGCAATTGGAAACGGCGCAAGACATCGCCCGAGTTGGACGAGGATGATCACGCTGAGAACGGACATGAGGCTAAGGGTGAGACGGTTATTTATTTACAATTTGTAACAATATAAATCAAAAAAAAATATATGTACATGGAATAATAGAACAGAAAGCGATAACTGCTTTAAAAACTTTTGAGTACAGGATGAAAACTAACATAAAATATATGAAATAGCCCCAAAATAACTTTTTTGTAATTTGGAAATTTAAATATAAATGTCACATTTTATTCTTATTTTCTAACATCCATATTCATGATCTATCTAGAAATTTGCTTGTCTAAAATTTACAATAGATTGTACATTGTCTGAAAAAAAAATAGTAAATTTTCACCACATCAATTTCAGAAGAAGAACCAACACCGGTGGTGAAGCAAGAAGAACAGTCGAAGCAAGAGGAGCCGAAGAAAGATGGCGAGACTGAGTTACCTGCAGCCGACGAGCTTGAAGATTGGGAGCAGTCGGTAGATGAGATACTGCGGGAGGTTAAGAAGGAAGGTACGTGAATGAATGATTGAATGAATAATTTGGGGTGCTGTGGGTAGGAATGAATGATTTCGTGTGTGCGAATTTTGAAGTAGGTGTCTGTTGGAGTGAATGA
This sequence comes from Colias croceus, assembly GCF_905220415.1. Lineage (NCBI taxonomy): Eukaryota > Metazoa > Arthropoda > Insecta > Lepidoptera > Pieridae > Colias > Colias croceus. The sequence goes on from NC_059560.1 coordinate 1,258,190, forward strand.
TTTCGTCTGTGTGTGAATGAATGATTTCATAGGTGTGTGTAAGAATGAATGAATGAATGATATGAATGGAGGTGTGCGAATGAATGAATGATTTGGAAGGTGTGTGCAAGAATGAATGAATGGAATGAGGAACAAAAGAAAGATGGCGGCGAGGCTAGAGCTAGAGTCAATTAGACTTCTTCAAGAAGCACTTTTGAATCGTCATAATATAGATTTAATTATTACGGAGGTGTGTGTGAAGGAGTGAATGGTTACGGAAGTGTATGTGTGAATGAATGATTTCGGATTTCTGTGCAATATGCATTTACTTACTCCTTTTTAACATTTTCCACTTTCGTGTTTTTTTTTTCACTCTGTATAGCGTGAAATTACTTTAAAATGTATTTTAAATTGAACATTTTTACTTTCAGCGCCAGAACCGGAGCAACAAGCAGAGCAAGCGCAACCGAAAGTCGAGCCGAAGACGCCAGAGACGAAGCAAGACGAACAAACGAACACGCAAGAGAACAAGGAACAGAGTAGCGATGCAGCTGAGAACAAAAACACTAACAATGCAAAAAACACGCCGCGCTCGTCGCCCAGAGGCCGCGGGAGAGGAAGACCTAGACGCTTCTAAATATGTATGCTAAATAATAAACGAGAAAAACAATAAAGTATATGAACAGTCGATTATTTTAATGTATATGGGCGAGGCAAAGTTTAGAAGCTGCTTTTTTTTGTTTGTTATAAAATTTCGATATGGTTTTTGATGACAAAATATAGTCATTCTTTTGCGAATATCGGTTATAAAGTTCGTATATGTAATACAGAATTAATAAAATTGTTGGTTGTACAATTTACAACGACACGTACGTACAAATCAGACTTCGACGAGAAGTTTCTAAATTTCTTGTCGGCGTCTTCATAAATTCATCAGATTAAATTAAAAATATACAATTATACATATTCGTTATAATAGTTGAAGTATAGTTAAAAATAAAATAAAATTGTTAAAGTAACTGCCTGACGACTGGCTTTAATATCAAAACATTGTTTTTATCCTTAAAAATATTTAGACAACATAAAATTTATTTGAACACGGGGAGAACGCGCAAAAACAATCCGACTATTTCAAATGTAATAAAATAAATTGTAAAACCACATATAGAAAATCTATTGTGTCGTGGTCTCATTGGGCCGCTCGGTGGTCAAGAATTAAAAATTGCATAAATTAAATTGACTATAAATAGAAGTAGTATATCGCATAATAATAAAATATAGAAATACAACTAGTAGCTAGATTTAGATAATAAATATTTGCTGAAATAGATCTTACATCAAAATACGTAAAAGAATAATAGATTATAAATTATTAGAAAAATTCCACAAATATTGTTTTATACAAAGAATAGTTTGGATTTGATTGAATTTAAAAATTATAAAAGAATAAAAAATAGGAAAAGTTATGATTAAGCATTGAGTTACTATGTACTACGTACTAGAGAGGACATCGCTACTACACTATTTGTAACACGAGTTAGAGTCAATCGTCTCAAACCATGTTTTTTTTTTTTTGTTACATTGATTGGTTTTAATTGATAAGTTTATTCATATTTTTTTAAATAAGATAAACAATATTTATTTCTTACATTGATTGGTTTGAATTTATAAGTTTAGAGGCAGAATATCTACAAAGTGTATGACTCACTAGCCGCCGCGCTTGTCGCACAAATTTTGTTCGACGTGTCCTCTCTATACGTAGTAATAACACCTCAATGTGATTAAGCTCATAATTTAGCAAAAGATAGATGTAAGCAATTACAGATTGAAATAGACTAGATAATCAATACAGTAAAAATGTAGTAAATACGTAATAAACATATTATTGTTTTTAGATACCAATACGTAAATTATTATGTTATGTTTAATGTAAAAATTCTGTAAATGTACAGTATAATATTCAACACTGAATAAATGTACAATTTATTTATTGGTTATATTAAAATATGTCTCACACTTTCTTATGTAATATAAGCTAAGAGTGAGATAGAAAACTATAATTTGATTGGACAAAGAAAATTATTTTTATTAGGGTCATAAAATGTATATTAAGGTTTTGTAGTATTTCAATACAATGCTAAAGTAATTTTCTTTATATATTATAAATAGTAAAAATAGTTTCGTTTTGTTGAAAATCTCTTTTTTATTTCGTCTCTAAAGATAGAAAATAGATTTTCAACCAAATAAATGACATGGTATAAATCTTGATGAATAATCAAGTGGTAATATAGAAAAACTATAAAATATATATAGGTACCTACCTACCTATTCAGAAAAATTTTTAACTCAAAAAAACCAAAAGGTTGAATTTCAAACTAATGTGAAAGTTTGAATTTAAAAATATGTACTACTAAAAAGAAAATCCATACTAATATTATAAATGCGAAAGTAACTCTGTCTGCCTGTCTGTCTGTTACTCAATCACGCCTAAACTACTGAACCAATTTGCATGAAATTTGGTATGGAGATATTTTGATGCCCGAGAAAGGACATAGGCTACTTTTTATTGCGAAATATGTACCACGGACGAAGCCGGGGCGGAGCGCTAGTATACAAATAATTACTGCCTTTTTTAGGTGCAAAATAAAATGCCTAACAACTCATCAAGATTTATACCAAATTTTGTATTGTTACTGGTATCTTTCATATAGATTAGAGTTTATTACTCTATCTTTTTTCTCTAGTAATTATGGTATGTAAGTCTCGTGGGACAAAGGTGGCTTGATTATAATAATGCGATAATTGAAGTATGACTGTAACTCGAAGCTTGAATAGATTGTAGTTATATTATACAATTTCTCTTTTTCTTACAATAAATATTTACTATGAAACTTGTCTTTTATTATTTTACCCTGTGCTATAAAATACTGTTATTTAATATTGCTGGGCTGGCCTGTATGCAAAAAGCAAATTACACTATTCGTGTGAAAATATATGAAATGACCTTGAATTAGAAAACAGAAATTAAGGATCACAAAAATAGATTATACTCAAATCCAAGACATTGTTTATTAGGTACTAACTAACTGTATGTGTACAGCTCTCAGAGTAATAAACACGAAAGTTAGTAGAATGTTTGATACTCTCAGACGAAATCCACAGATTTTGATGATACTTGCTGTAGCTTATGTACCAGAAAACACTAGAAATACTTATTTTTATCCAAGGGTGAAACCGTGCAGTACACCTAGAAGGTTCATTTGTTACACAGGCTTAACCAATTTAGTTTAAAAATGTGGACCAATGTCTAGTGTCTATAGATATAGGTCAAAAGGTCATAGAGCAACACTGCAAGAAAGTGGGCTGTGGGCCCCGTAGCAAACTTTATTCTACTCTATTTTATTATTGTTATATTCAAGATTCTATGACAGGATATGTGAAATCATTTTATGATTGAGAACCATTCTACCTGTATGTATGTAGGTACCTACCTATCAGTAAAAAACTAAAAAAAATAATCTAAGATAAGAGACACAATGGAAGTTAAATGAAACAAACATTTTTATTTACAATTAACATTTATTCTTAGAACACAATTCTTAAAATCTGATGACGGGAGATGTAAATGGTTTGTATGTTAGCAAACTAACTCTTCTTTTTCATTAGGTTTAACAACAGTCTAGTATCATTAATCTGTGTTTTCTGACGCTTCTTTTGCTTTTCTACAGGTTTTAATTTTTTCTTTGTGGGCTCATCTTGCTTTGGTTTCACTTTTTCTACATTTTTCGTTAAATTATTGAACAAACCTGTTTTAGTTACATTTTTCACAAGAACATCACTTTTAACACTTTCCTTCAATAAAACCTCCTTTTGGAATGTTACTTTTTTCTCCGCATTTATTTTCTTCTTTAAAATCTTATTTGTGTTCCCAGTATTTGGATTTGCATTTTGTTTTTTAGCTAACTTGTTCAATATTTTTAACTTATTTTTCCCAAACTTGACCATGTTTCTACTAATATAGCACCATAAAAATTCGTAAACTATATGTTTTATTGATAATGTCAATTTACATTAATTTTTATGATAAATAAAATATGTAAGCTTCTTTTAAATTGAAATGAATTGAGATTTGAGAATAATTTAGCGAGCCGCGAGGTTATGTTTACTATGTGTTTGACAAATTACAATGACATATTTTAGTGACAATTGACATTCACTTTTATGTTTTTAAATCAGTTTGCCATATAATTAAAAGGCAGAGATACCAGTGCCTCTATATTTTTTATCACAAAGCATTGCGATTTTAAAATACGAATTGAATTTCTATTCTAGGCAGATAGGTAGTTAAATATATTATTCTGTCGCATCAAACATGCTCATCAAGACTCATTCAGGTCATACTAGCCACTAGGTAACTAGGCTTTTAATAAAACTACTGATTTACCTTGTTCGTTCCATACTCATAATATTATTACCTAACTTTTCCCTATTTTTATGAAGACAGAAGAAAGACACCACTCATATGAGTGTTGTTATTTTTGTTTATTTAAACATTTATTGTATGTACCACACCATATTTTACAATGTACAGTATATTTATATTTGTATGGATGCGAGATAAAGTACAAAAGGTAACCTTATCGCTTAAAAGCGGTTTCTTCCAGGTTACCTAAGGTAGAGAACCAACCAAGATATGATATAATAACTAATTATTTTATTAGGTGAAATAAAACACAAAATTCGTCTGAATAATATATTATTGTCACATTGTGTCTGCGAGACAACCTTTTGCTCAAGGAAACAACGACATACAACAACATTTTACACAATAATTGAAGATACATTCTTACAAATAGTACGTTTTCTAAAACCTATTCAATAACAATGCAACGCTCGATATTCGCTACTAATACAGTATTCCACATGAAACTTAAAATATTTGTAAGAATATATTCGTTTATATTTTATAGGAAAAGTTGATTGGAATTTAAATAAATTAAACATATTTCAATTCCTAATTTTGGCATATCTACTACGCTTCTAAAGCACCCGCTATAAAAAAAAAACCTATATATAGCTAAAAATTGGAATGTCTCGTATGAAAAGTTTTATGTACAAAATATACAAATAACAACATAAACAGTTTATAGTATAATTAATGAACTGTTCATATTTTCTTTGTTACAAAAATATTATAAAATAGCATTCGAATAAAATTAATAACCGTAAAAATAAGATCTCAATGAGAATATTTGGGAATGTTAAAATAAACACAGCCATATTTGTAAATTATATAAAAAGTCACTGAAAATCATCATCTTAACACAAAAAAATCTAATGTTACTACCAAAAATTGTTTCCTGGTAAATATTTTATGAATATATAAAAGCTACTGCTTATTCAAGTATTGTCCTTTAGAAATAGTTTTCGGCTTCGACGTACCTACATACACAGAATACACTTCTAAATCACACAAAAAAGCTTATAAACTAAACATGGTTTAAAAAAATATTAGATCCATAATTTGATTATTTATAGTAAAAATGGGCACGCCCTATAATTATTATTTTTAAAGGAAATATTTTTAATTTATTTTGGGCGATAAATGAGGGAAGTACCGTGAATGGGCGCTTTATAATTATTATTCTTGCTATTCACAGCACGCCATAAATCCGCAAAGCACTATTACAAAAATTTTCTAAAATATGTTTTAATGCATTCTCTTTCGGTGGTATTTTTTTTATTGGACAAAATTTCATATTTTTCTATAAATATCCGTATTTTTGGAAAATTAAAAAGTACACATTGTAACATTCATAACATTTAACACTTTAAATCTATACAAGACACACTTCATCCATTTGTATTCATACAAAAACTAAATCCACATAACTTTCTTGTATTCCTATTGATTTATCGATACTGGCAAGACATTTTGTTTATTTATGAAACATCCGTGGGAAAAATTAAACCTATTTATTTATCAAATTATAAAAATATTTCGTTTAGCTTATTTACTGTAGCCTTACTGTAGCATAGATGGAGATACTGTTCTGTTGGTGGTACATTTGACATTAAATTTTTAAATTTAAATGCAAAATCGATTATTTCATTTTTAATAATTACATTTCCAGTAAAAATTTAATGACTTTGTTCGACTACGATGTTCTTTTGTTCCCTTATTTGAGCGATTTATGTATAAAACAGTTTCTTTTATTCATATGCATGATGTATTTACATTTTGAAAATATTTCTAGCATGCGTCAAAATATATTATTTACAAAAATGCTCAGGGATTTAAAATATAAATGCACATTTTTAAATAATGCCAGTACCACACTATTAAATTAAAATATTTTTTTGCTAGCAACACTGTCAAATTTAAAAGAACCGCCATTGTACATTATTTTCAACTAGTAACTCAGATGTATTTAATGTAGAACCGCCCTTACAAAGCTCAACTAGTGATGTACACAGATCTATCGATATTCGATAAGTCTTATTTAAATATTTTTTGTTCAGAAAACGTAAATATTGAGATGTGTGCAATGTCCGGATATGTCAGCTTTGGTCGTTTACTGAAAGAGAAAATATAAATTAAACAATTATTATAAAATAAAAATATTCATTTTATTTCATTTGGTTTTAATTATACGTTACCTTCATCTTTGGTCGTACTGAGAGAGTCAATTTTTGCATTAAGCAAGTGGCGGCCTCTGTAACGAATAAAATATTTTTTTAAATGTACTAACTAATATTATGTAAACAAGGTGACATTCCAACACGTTAGCTAAACCGTAATAATATTTATAGGAATGTCGAAACTGGGGCCTTAGACAAAGTAACAATTACAAAACGATAACGAAGTTAGAAATCGCAAAAATGTATGGGATTGACATACGTCGCGTTAGATCACGTGGTCTATCTAATGTCAATCCCATGTTTGTCCGAAGGATTTACTTCAAATCTTACACGAATATTACTAACAAGTCGGGTCAATATAGCGGAGCAATGCGGGTAAAACCGCGGGGCACAGCTAATCAATCTATACAATAAAAATAAATCGCCAAATGCGTTGCTTGCAAAACTCGAGAACGTCTGAACCGATTTCATTAATTCTTTTTTACAATATTCCTTGAAGTATGAGGTTCTTATGGAGAGTAAACGTAAACATGTAGAACGGGGGAAGTCGGGGCGGACCGCTAGGAAATAAATACATACCAGTGATATCTCACTGGTTTGTATTTATTCCTACCATATTACCATACTATATACCATATTGAATACATACCAGTGAGATACCCCAGTCCATTGAGCCTCGTGCGTGGCTCCAACAACAGCAAGTACACGGGTACAGCGGTGAGTATCATCAGACAACCGACGCCGGTCTCAGCGGGAGACGCGACCGCGGGTACGGCTACCACCAGTATTGTGCATATTATGTATAATACTGGAATGTTCGAAAATGGAAGGTGTTATTTTTTTATTTAATTATTACACAGATTTTTTTAGGTTATACTTCTTTTGGCGCGATGGAGAAAAGTGATGAGAGTGAATTTTTACGATGCGCGCGCACACCGACACCTAAATTTAACAGCATGAAGTTAGTTCAAGTTGTATAATCTAGTATTTTTTCCATAAGCCAAAGAAGTTTATCTTCTAACGCGTGTACATAAGTAGGTACACACACTCTTTTTTGTTAATTATAACGCGCATTTCCATGTTTGGAAAAGGAACGGGTGATTTTTTTTCTGTGCCGTGCGCACGTCGTGTGGAATTGTGTGTAACATTTTATGTACCTATTAACGTTTTGTATTTTCAAATAAAATGATGGAGAAATATAGATAGATTTAGCCACAATAATAAAAACATTATGCATTTTAATTTTGAAAACAACCCAAATTATCACGCATTGAAAGAATGAAACTAGAACGTGGAAAGCGTGTAGAAAAACGTGACAAACTATGAACAACTGCTGTTTTGAAGGAAGAACGTGAGATAATTCTGAAAAATTAAAACGAAGAATGAACACGTTATTAAAAAAAATGTTTAATATTGTGTATATTTTAAACATGAGTTATGATGCTTAGAACTGCAATTTTGAAAAAAATAGATTTTATCTATGACCAACTATAATAAAGAATATGTTTATTTTTTTATGAAATAATGCTTTTTGGAGTACAATGATAAAAAATATCTTTTTATAGAAGAAAGTTTACCTGGGAAGAACAAATTCACTTTGATGGGCCGCTCCAAATTTGGTTGAGTGTAGCGTAGCACTGGTAGGCATAATACAGCTGCTCCGATACTTAGCTGGAATATCAAACTTGAATAAGCAAACAAAATGATAAAAATCCTTCTTCGAACACACATTTAAAAAAGGCGTAGAATACACCTAACCCGTTTTACTATATTTTTGTTTTCTCTCACTATTCACTCCATCATTTTTTGGAATTTATTGCCTATTAGTGTGGAATAACTTGTTTTCTTATCTTTTACCCCGTGCTAGTGGAAAATTATCTGTTTTTGAAGTGAAACTTCTTTATCGGGGTTGGGAAAAAATTTAGTGTAACATTTTTCCGTTACGCGCCATCTTTTTCTTATCCCTACCACGCGTGCTTCGACGTTTTTCTGTAAAGTTGCATATAGTAAATTATTTTTTAAAAAATAAGGCCATAAAGAAGTTTCACTTCTTACGTGTGTACACTTTACGTACACGCACACATTTTTTTTCTAACTTTCTGCTATTTACACCGCATCAATGTAGAATGACCTATATTTCCCCACCAGCCACTCACCCAAGTCGCGAAGCCCACGTAGTTGATGAGCGCCTGTATATCGGACACGGTGAGGTAGAGCAGCGAGAGCAGCGCGACGGCGAGCACGGCGGGCGCGGGCGTGGCGCGGGACGACACCATCGTGAGCATGCCCGGCATTTGGCCTTGCGCAGCGCCCGCGTAGAATAATCTACCAGAATGAACAACTGGCTAAAGAAAGGGTTATTTTCTCTACAATAACAAGCCCGCGTAGAATAACCTAACAGAATGAACAACTGGCTAAAGAAAGGGTTATTTTCTATATACTTAATAACAAGCCCGCGTAAAATAACCTTACAGAATAGATAACTGGCTAAAGAAAGGGTTATTTTCTCATAATACTTTTAGAAATTACACAGGAGGCCGGGTTAAATATTAGTTTCAATGTAATAAGAATGTACTGCGATTCTACACAACTGCCTAATTGATGTAAACAGTTGATAACAAATCGCAGCAACTAGCAAGTCAACGACTATTAACAAAGTTAGGGTAGTTGGGTCAAACGCTAAGCATGTTCAGATAGGAAATAGTGACAACTATATTAACAACTATTCATACACAAAAATATTAAATCAAAAGTTACGTCTAACAATACAATAACAAAATTAAGTTGAAACACAAAAATATGGTTTATTGCCAAGTGCTAGCCGTAGGTAACCAGTTTGTATAACATTAACTGTTGTGAATATAATTTTGTTGTCTGGCAAACAGCTATTACCAGACATCAAAAAAATGGGATAAATTTCAAGTTGCAAGTAATTCGCGTTGCTCGGTGCGCTACGTCACCTCAACAGCCTGCACGTTCGAGACTGATCTTTGTTTAAACTGACAGTATAAGTATCATAATATCTATATGTATAATGATGATGATGATGATGATTACATTAATGATAATGAGTTTATAATTTAAATAACTCACCTGGAAGACGTAAGCAGCACTCCATTAACAGCGCCAAAAGTGGACGCAGCCACGAACATTGGTATCGCGAGTGCAAACCAACCGAACAGTCGTTCAGCGAATGTCACTGCTACTGCCGCTGAGTTTAATACCTGTATAATTATTATATTTTGTTTTGTATTATACATAATATATATATAAAGTGTTAAGTGTTAAGTTAAATTGTATGAAATATTTGTAAAAGTAACGAAATAAAAAGCTTATAATATGTACTATCACAGTTTTTCATTTTAACTACTTCTCGATATTCCATACCAATAACCCTGTTTAAATCTCTAACGTCTTTTCTTAATTATCTTTATGATATTTCTGTATGAAATTTTTTTATGTTTACATGAACAAATTTATGTCATAACTAATATAGTTTTTAGAATGTTTTTTTCTAAGCCTAACTACTTTCATTTTGGAAACAGAATAATATCGATATGGCAAAATACTGTATCACATCCCTAGCCTTTGTTAAAATCTGCACTGGTTATTTTTAACATTAATTTTACATTGTGGTTGCTAGAAAACCGCGTAAAGCAGTTAAAAAATTATTAGTTTCTTGACATAACAAATGGCCTTAAAATTTCCGAAAAAAGCTACGTTTTACCTTACTGTAATAATAATTTAATACTGCAGTCAGTCAAAACAATCAATTCACAATAATTCCAAAAGTTTTCAAACTTCGGTCAAGTGAATGGTACATTGGGACGACAATAAATCTCATTTTGCAACCTTGTCCGCAGTCCGGAACATTGTTAAAATTGAAATTAAATTATTTTTTGCTGTATGCTCGTGAAAAAAATTCCAAAAGTTCCAAAAGTTCAATTAATTTTTGAAGTGAAACTGTTTTTGGCGCATTGAGTGTAAAATTTTAACATCGCGTCATGGCAATACCGTCACATCATGGAGTAAGGCGATGATTTTGTTACATTTGTATCTTGCCAAAGAAGTTTCACTTCTGACACGTGTGCTCTCTTTTTAACTACCATAATATTTTTTTCGACAAATTATGTAAATGGAAATAGTCAGTTAATTAGTTATTATTTAAAAAAAAATATTTCTTACCTCAGTCGGCGACAGTGTAGTATAAAACGCCACATTAGTGAAAGTATACACTATTGTAACTAATGTACAAGAAATAGCGATGGCGCGGGGCAAATTGCGAACTGGGTCCTTTAGTTCTTCGATTATGAAGTTTAGGTAGTTCCTGGAAAGATAATATTAACGGCTTTAAATCACGTTTTAAATAAGGGTTTTTATTTGATTGGAGCGATTTTTTATACTTATATTTGTTTACTTATAGAGGGTGTTTAAATAGAGATATTTTTTCTGTTTTTTTTTTGATAGATAGGAAGGCGGATATTAACAAAAATAAAGTTTAACACAAAGGTGTATTCATACAAGGTTGTTTTATTTGAATTTTTTACATTGAAATTTTTTTTTCTAGAAACTCTCTCTTCGTGAAAACTGAATAGGTTAGGATAAGTTATTCTTTACACGAGACCTAGAACATCATAGAAAAATCAATGTTATTGTACCTATTACCTAATCTATACTTAATATTATAAAGCTGAAGAGTTTGTTTGTTTGTTTGTTTGAAGGCGCTAATCTCGGGAACTACTGGTCCGATTTAAAATTTGAAATTCTTTAGTTATAGATAGCCCATTTATCAAGGAAGGCTATCGGCTATATATCATTACGCTAAGACCAACAGGAGCAGAGCACTGCGGGTAAAATCGCGGAGCACAGCTAGTGCAATATAAAAATAAAACTTACCATCCGTTATACGCGAAAAGACCGGAGTAGAAGGACAAAGCGATGGACGTCACATCGTCTGTAGTTCCTTCGAACGAGAAGTTTTCCGTGTGTCCTGGAAGCGAGGTTTTAAGTCATTTTGAGCTTTTTTATAAGTATTTTTGACACTATGTTTTAAACATAAAGTGTATTTAATGAAAAGAGAAGAATATTGGATAAATTGTATCTTTGGTAGATTTTCTTATAGCAGTGGCGAAAATCAAACAAGAATAAATTACCTATATTTTATCTGTTTTCAATTGAGAAACCTTTTTGCCCTGGCTTTTTGTCGGCTTTTCTCTGAAGAAAAGCTGCCGGCTCTAAGCCTCATGGTAAACATTTTGTTTAGCAACAAAATTGAATCAACAAGTCGAGGAGTTATACCCAGTGATTGAAATTTGTGTTACGACCTTCCCGTATCTATTCGGTGTTAGATAGCCCATTTATCGAGGAAGGCTATATATATCATCACGCTAAGACCAACAGGAGCGGAGCCACGCGGGTGAAACCGGAAATCGCAAGTAGTTATAGTCTATAGATAAACTTAACGTTGTACTGTAGGAATCGTGATAAAACTCAAATATTATAATATAGCATGGATAAACATGAAAATATTGCTAAGAAAATATCATCGTGATATGTGCGCGACTTTTAATAAACAATATCACGATATTATGTGAAACATACTACCTAATAAACAATACCTATGACCTAAAATCTACTTAAAAATAATGTTTCTTCATAAGTTTGACTTTGACATGGCTATCGAAACTAACATTGTATGCATTTAGCAAATTAAATAATGTAACAGGAGCGGATAAAAGCAATCATCTAATAAGATCTCCGTCGCCGACGCCTTCCGACCCTTGCGGTGTCTTTGTATTCTATGTAGTTATTATTATAGAAGAATTTTAAATAATGTGAAAGATATGTTTTTGAAGGGAAAATTCAAAAGATGCGATGAGCACTTTTTGGCAGGGAAATTTTAATACAAAATTTATGAGTTAGAAGTGTTCCGAGTGGCATTCGTAGGTACTTGTCACAGTCGACAACAAAGAGTATAATGTACCTATATATAGGGGTCGACAACTTGCGTTTTTTGTTGTTTGTTGTGTTTGTTTTTGTGTGTACTTGTTATTGTTTATTTTTTAATTTTTGCATTACAAACTATCCAAATAATATGTATAAAACCGAATTTTTGTTAGGTTGACCACGCTTATATTTCAATTTGAACAGTCAAGTAGGTACTTACGTACCTACAGTTTAAATTGAAATATTTTTTGTTGGACAAATCATTCATCAAGAAAGGCTACCTACCTAAATAACATCAATGACCTAGCACAGCATTCATGAAAAACGTTGCGAAAAGTTTTTTCAAAAACAAGTAGAAACAATATTTCGTGTATATGTGTGTGTGTGTTTATATTGTGTAAAATCTCATGCTCTGGTGTATTTGTGTTATGTTGACAATAAACGTTTATTTATTTATTTATTTATTTCAAAGTTCATGAGTGAGTTTCATCCTATTAGTTATTCTCCAAAATAATTTATCACAACAATTGTGAATTATGTACCTACTTGAGCTTTATTAGCTTATTGTTAAGACAATGTGTAAACTTAAAGATAATTGTGAATTTCTGAATTTTTTTTTCACAATTACAAAAAATAACTATCGTATAGATAAATATCTTATTAAAAATATAATATAATACACTTAATAATTCTGTTACATACCCAAACAAAGTTGATATATCCCCGCGGCAATAATGATGAACAAAGCCAGGAGTTTAGCGTAAGTGAACCAGTCTTGTACGCGCGTCGCCGCTCGTACTGACCAGCAGTTGACGAACGTTAGAAGTACTGTAATCGTTTTGAGGGTTAGAACATACAGAAAGATAAAAGAAACACTATATCTATTTAAAAACCGCATAACAAGCCGTTTAGTAGTTTAAAGATCTAAGCATACCTACATAGGGACAGACAGACAGTTGACAGACTTTGTGAAGCAAGTCGTGAAGCAAACTATGTATTTTGCCATATAGTGATTAATATCGATAATAAAAATATTATCAAATAAGTATTACACTTTATTTTGTAATCTAAGGTATTACATATAAAAAAAAAACTTAATTATAATCGACGTATAATAAAACAAAAGACACAATCGCGCTCAATTCCCAAGCAAAACTCTGCGCGTGTATTGAGATGGTAGAGTTTTCGTGTGAGCGATACATAGATTTTGAACGTTTTTGCCAAAAAGTTAGTATCGTGCTAATTTCAATGAATATTTTTATAACAACATTCAGACCTTTTTTTGAGGACGTTCAAATAGGCGACTGTATGTTGTTTATTGTATGATTTGTACGTCAATAGGTTAGATGGAACAGATGGACAAACAAGACATAACTGCGTTAAAAACAACCGACTTAAAACTTGCACTTGCAACATTTACAAATACAGACAAAAATGCTAATAAAATAAAAACTACTGGGCCTATCCGAATAAAATTTTTGTGGGACCAATTCGACACCATCCCGCATCGAACAAAAAAAGAATCACGTAAATCGGTTCAGAAACCTCGGAGTAATCGGTGTACATACATAAAAAAAAACATACCGGCCGAATTGATAACCTCCTCCTTTTTTAAGTCGGTTAAAAAGATGGTTGTTTATAATAAACTCATGAACACATGGTATTCTTATCACAAGCGGAATTTCTAGTCTAGGCATTAAATATTTCTAAGAATGCTCTGATTAGTAATTACTGAGCAAGTCAAATTCTTAAGCATTCAAGAAGGTATTTATATTTTTGGTTTTATGGCATTCAATTTATAAATATATATTCAAGAAGGTATGCAAATTTTAAGCCAATTAAGGCTATTTTTAGTGTTAATACAAAAATGTTTTTACGTACGGAATGCTACAAAAATCTAGGAAAAATGTTTAAAAGGAATTCCAAGGCTGTCAATCGGTGGCCAGATAATATCATCATTAGCGCCTTGCAACTCTTAAATAAGAGAAATATCCAAGCATTTATATGCCGCAGTCATCTGGTTGAATTTGTCATTTGATTGAATGATTAGCGCCTTCATTGAATTAGGACATTTCATTTAATGACAACTCGTCAAGTTGTTGAATGCGTTCAACGTCTTGACTAAACGTCATTTAGTCAGTTGGTTTGGTTAATCGTCGTCATTCAATGAGCGCGCTAGTCATTCAGTCAAATCTATACTAATATTATAAAGCGGAAGAGTGTGTTTGTTTGTTTGAACGCGCTGATCTCAGGAACTACTGGTCCGATTTGAAAAATTCTTTCGGTGTTAGATAGCCCATTTATCGAGAAAGGCTATAGGCTATATTATATCATCACGCCAAGACCGTGAAACCTCTGGGCACAGCTAGTATTTTTTTTATGCATTAGGATATCAAACGAGCAGACGCCACCCATAAGCATCCACTCCACTGGGAAGAGGATGTGTTGCTGTCCTCAAAAAGGAAAGAGAGGGATATCACGGGAATTTATTTACATTACTGCCGGTTTTTAGTAGCAGATAATATAACCAATAGCTAAATAACTTACATATACAGCAAGCAGCGAGCAGCCTCGTGGCCTCTTGTGGCGGGTCGCATTCCGGGAATATCGGCTTCAGTACATACACACTGAAAGTCAGCGCTACTATTGCCTGTAAATGCGTTACAAAATTAATTGATAACTTGACTGACTAAATAATTAAGGAATAAATTTTGAACAAGTTATTGAAACAGTGTTTAAATTGTGTCCTGATGTTTACATGTCTTCGATGATATAATAGAAATGTTCGAATCCAGCATATTTTTACTTCTAGACGAACTATTATTACGAGAAATATTATCTTCAAGATTGTTTGTATCTATTTGTAGAATGATGTAGCGAGTATTTATTTTATTTTTTGGATTTTTAACTACTTCGATTCCCGGGTATGGAAGTGAATATTCGAAAATCTTTAAATGCCTAATTAATAATCTGTCATTTTTAAAAATATAAGCAGAAATGTTTCCATTCAGCAAAATTTGCTAACACCAATATTCCAAGTACTTTTCTTAGAGAGCCAATGCAAACTTTCCACACTGTTTAATGATAACCAATATTATCTCAGGAAATATTGACGACTCAAAAGTTAAAACATCAAAGCTTAAATTTCCTCTTACTTGAATTAAAACGATTATCGATAACCAATTTTGTTAATGGACTGTTATCGTAACGATAATTACGTTTTTCCTTTGAAGGACAAATGGAAACTAAGCCTTGGCCTTTGGAAGGTTTCTGCCCTACAATGGGACTGATTAGATGCCTATTTCTGTAAGTTCAGAAGGTATTCATTGATTTGGATATCGATTTATGAATGGATTATGAGTTTCAATAAATCACCCGTTTTATTTTTATCACGACTATAATCAATCTTAAATGCTTTTAATATTACGATTGGGAAAGTTTTATTAATATTGTAAAAGGTTTGTCAATGTTATATTTCTATAGTGCCCATAAAAATGATTGATTTGAGAAATAATAATAAATAAATAATAAATAAGCCATTTATTCGAAATCTCACTTATTAATACCTAATATACAATTTTGTTAGTAAGTAGTTGATTTGAGAAAAGGTGCCAGTTATTAATTCGTTTTTATCGGGCTTCATCGGATTACACAGAATTACTGTATAACTACGACAATAACAAGAAATCCTGTCCCGCGTACTTTGTAATAATATTATAGTAGATATTGACCTATATCAATTTCAAACCTAACCCTAAAACCCCTAACTATTTTTTTTCTTAACCCACATCTATAGTACTAATATTATAAAGCTGAAGAGTTTGTTTGTTTGAACGCGCTAATCTCAGGAACTACTGGTCCGATTTGAATTCTTTCGGTGTTAGATAGCCCATTTATCGAGGAAGGCTATAGGCTATATATCATCACGCTACGACCAACAGGAGTGGAGCCATGGGGGTAAAACCGCGGGGAGCAGCTAGTCTTTAATGAAACATAAGCTAGAATCAATCCTTGCCAACAAAATCACATGCAAACATAAGTCGAACTCAATCATTAAAGATCAGATATCTCAACACCAATAAAACGCCTGGAGTCCATTTATTTCAATACAAAGGAACCAATTTGCAGTTCAATAAAGCAAATCCAACTTCGACTCCCGGATTCAATTAGGCTGATATTGAAGGCAGTTCCTGCATTTATGTAGGAGATAAATTCTGCTGGTGACTACGATGTCAATAAATGCATTAGAGATATCATCTTTTATTTCTATCCTGGATTTAATTATTATGTTTCATCCTAATCGCGAACAATGTTGAACGATCGCTTAAATTTTGAGACAAATGGTAACAGTCAAACACACCAATCTCTCTATCTATTGAGATGATGCAAACATCGTTATTTTTGCATAACATTCAGACGTATTCTGCATTGTGCAGTGCAGTGAAACGCAGGTCAGAATTATTGTTAGACAGAAAGTCGAATTTCGACCGACCTATTCTAGGTAAAAGATAACTAACCGCAGATTACTAAATAGTTACTGCGTAACCTAAAAAGTTAACTACTTACAGACATATTTTGCAAAAGTCGTGCAAACCACAAATATAATCCGAATAATAGTGAGGATGGATGTTTGTTACTCTTCCACGAAATACTACTGGACCGATTAAAAAGAAATTTGGAATGTAGCTAGCTGAAGACCCCAAAATAAGAAATAGGCTACTTTTTATCCCGAAAATCCTACAGGAACAGGAACTATGCGGGTTTTTCTTTGAAAACGCGGGCGAAGCCGCGGTCGGAAGTATGTATTTGTCAACTGTGGCGGAAGTCTAGCAGGTAGGTACTTAGGTAATATAAATTGAAAATATTTTTCATCAACAGAGTTCTAAGCGTCTAAACATTGAATAATTCTTTAATCCTGAAAGTAGATAATGGCCAAGGAAAAGATCCTTTTTAGCTGGATTATCTCTAATATTAATTTTAGATTCACCCGCATTTTCAAAGAAAAACCCGTATAGCTCCGGTTTCTGTGGGATTTCCGGAATAAAAAGTAGCCTATGACTTATTCTGGGTCTTCAGCTACCTACAGCTAGCTACCTACACACCAAATTTCTTTGAAATAAATCCTATTCTCTAAAGTCTAAGCTATAGCTTAGCATCGATAATAGTTACCCATCAAACCATTGACCTATTTACTGTCTGACGTCACACCTACGCTAATCCCTTACAGTCGAACGAATTCTTACTTAGATGCAGTAACTATTCATGAGCTGTACAATTTAGTTATGTTTTTATGTCATGTATGAGGTCGGTGATTGTTTCCATTTCCATTCCACTAATATTATAAAGCTGAAGAGTTTGCGTGATCGCGCTAATCTCAGGAACCACGGGTCCGATTTCAAAAATTATGTCACTGTTAGATAGTACGTTTATCGAGGAAGGCTTTAGGGATATCTCATCACGCTAAGACTCATAGGAACGGAGCATTAACGAAAATCGAAATGCGAAAGTTTGTGAGGATGGATGCTTATTACTATTTTACCGAAAATACTCTGAACCGATTACAATGAAATTTGGTATGTAGGTAGCTGAAGAGCTAGAATAATTTTTCTATGGCATATTATGAAGTTAGATATGAGTTATATAAATATTATGTAAAATTAAATTGTAATATTGACATGATTTTAAAAGAGCAACTATGGAGTTCTTGCCGGTACTGCTTTCCGAATCGGTGGTAAATGTTAAATATATGTAATGACGATTCGAAAATGCTTCTAAAAGAAGTCTAATTGAATAAATAAATGTTTGAGTTTGAGTTTGAATAATATGCTACTTTATATCCCGGAAATCCCACAGGAACTATGTGGGGTTTTTCTTTGAAAACACGGGCGAAGCCGCGCCGCTATAAGAATTCTAATTGTATAAATAAATGTTTAAGTTTGAGTTTGAATAATACATATGCTACTTTAATGTATCCCGGAAATCCCACAGAAACGGGAATTACGGGAACTATGTGGGTTTTTATTTGAAAACGCGGGCGGAAATCTAGTACTAAACAGTAAATAACTAAATACACACCTGAGAACACGGTCGCACGATCATACACTCAATCCAAAGCCGGATGAAAGCTGCGAATGGACCAAACGTCTCCATGATATATGCGTAGTCAGCGCCGCTGAGACGAATCATGGTGCCGAGTTCAGCGTAGCAGTAGGCGCCTACCTGTAGATTAGATAGAGAATTTAATAAGTAGTTAGGGCTGATTTTTCAATCCTTGGTTAAAATTTATCCGTCCAATAAAGTATTACACGAACATTTTAAAATGTCACCTGTAAACTGTCATAGACGGACAATTAAACATTTTTGAAATGGTAGTTTCATACGTTATTCGATGAACAAGTTTTAACCAAGGATTGAAAAATCGGCCCTTATAGTAGGAGGGAATATTTTTTTTAATTAAAAATTTCTTTAGGTGCGTTGAGACTTGAGAGTAGAATTTCAAGGTCGCATTTTGCTGATTTGATCGCATCTCAAGTAGTGGTATTTTTTGTGGTGATATTTCTTTTATAAATAATGTCAAAAGAGATAGAGATCTTTACATTATAAAAGAAGATCATCATAAAACAATAAGCATCTTATAAGAAGAAAAGATAAAATAAGAACGATGCGCGACTCTGAATAACATAAGCTGAAGCTCTTTTTAGTTTTCGACGACATTATAGAAACAATATTAAAATAACGTTTTATTTACATATTTTTGCATTTCCTCTCAAACCAAAGTACTTTAATTGTGTTATGTGTGGGCATCTGGTAGTGTTATCAGTAAAATGTACACAAATATCTATCACTGACCATTTCTATGTAATAAATATATACTTACTAATATTTTAAAGCTGATGAGGTTGTTTGTTTGTTTGATTGATTGTTTGTTTGTTTGAACGCGCTAATCTCAGGAACTACTGGTCCGATTTGAAAAATTATTTCGGTGGTAGTTCATTAATCGAGGAAGGCTATAAGGCTATACATAACACCTAGACCAAAAGGAGCGGAGCATTGCAAGTAAAACCGCGGGGCACAGCTAGTATATATTTCGTGAATAAAGTTGACACATCTATTTATAGTTACAAAATAACCTAATATTTACGCAATATAAAGAGAAGACCGAAGCCTTTTAATCTGATTTCCCAACAGTACTTGTTAAATGAGTATTACAATCAAGTTCCAACTAGAATTTATAAGCCCTTGTCAAGACACCCTTGAGAACAATTTACATTTGAAAGATGAAACAAGAAAATAATATAACGAAAATGTATTGTTAAGATACTTTGCATTTAAGGGGTTTCGACAGGGAAGTTGCTTGCTTTCAAATGTTTTAACCAAATGTAATAAAACAAGAGAAACATAACATTTTTAACTGTATTTTTTTGAAATTAAACGACCTGAAATTGATGGTCATGATAATTTTAATGAAACGAACTTTAAAAAGAGAGGCTCTTATAAATTATTGATGAAGACACAGGTGACAAGATAATCCTAAGGGAGCAAACCAAGTGTTCGTTAAATACAATTTTTAAGCTATTGTCAAGAAATTCCCTTGGGTAATTAAATTTTTATGAGGAACATTGTGAAAGTAATACAGAATTTGTAAATATTATGTAAGGATATAAAAAAAATAGATTTGTAACTAATTTAAAAGAAGGGGAATCTCCATAATATTATATTACTAGCTTACCGCCCGCGGCTTCGCCAGCTTTGTCTAAAACCTAATAAATTATATAATAAAACCTTCCTCTTGAATCACTCTATCTATTAAAAAAAATCGCATCAAAATCCGGACAGAGAAAGCGACTTTGTTTTATACTATGTAGTGAAGAATTGTTCTAATTTAGGTATAGAGAATGGTTAAAATGAGGATTTTTACGTAAGTAGTGATCCTACTAACATTAGCCAAAGTTCGAAGGTATTAATTATTATTCACTTCTATGATGAAGTGAGTGTAATATGAGAAGATGGGTGATCTGATTATCTTCTTATATTTTTTATAAAACCAACAAAATCGATAAGAATGATGATGATTGATCAACGCTTCAAGACCACACAAATTGGCAGAATAATTAATCCCTCTCTTAATAAGGAAAATGTTCTTAGCGAGAGAGGCGTGTCGGCAATAGATAAAAATTCCTTGAACCAGACCTAATATAATTAATTCATCGTTTCATAACAATTCGCTGATCGAAACTAGGTCATTATCAGCCTCTTAGAAAGTTATTCGCAAACATTTCATTGACAGACCTGATTTTAGAATAATTCTCTACTAATTTTTAACACGCTTTTATTAGCTTCACCTGTAAGTTTGTATTTTTTTTTTATTGGGAATAAGGAAGCGCTTGACCACAATCTCGCCTGATGTTAAGCTGAGATGTGGTCTAAAATGGAACGCGCTTCCCTAGAAGGTACCTGTTCACTCTACGCTTGAAGACCCCCATATTGTACTCGTCGGGGAACACAGATTCAGGAAGCGTGTTCCAGTCCGTCACGGTTCGGATAAAGAATGTGGAATCAGACCGCTTAGTCCGGGTACATGGAACATCCACCATATGGCGATGCCTAGAATCTGTGCGCCTCGACGATCGATGGAAGAACGGGCATGACGGGGATTGTATGTAACCGACTCCTTTAGACTAGATTTTGCCCCACTTTAAACGGGTAGATTTACTTAAAATTTTGTACACTTATCCCTTGATGTATTCTTATTACTGTATTGACAACGATAAAGATCGGTGTCAATAAAGTAACTGCAATACCATAAGCGTCTTTTTTATGTTACTTACAAGAACAGTTGTTATAAAATTAGGAAATAGGACTACTAATAGTAGCTCAATTAGTTGCAGTACCTTCATCTCGATTATTGGTTCAATCAAAATTATATCTAACAGGAACAACTTTTCTATATTTTTGTTTATCTATGCCATTATTGAGTATCAGTTCAAATCTGCGCATTATCTGATTTTTCGCCTCTTAAGAGCTTCATGATTTCATGTTTAATGCTATTAAAATTATCATAGATTACACTACTACAGACTACTACTTCTAAGTTCTAATTAACTAACACTGTTGAGAACAATAGCAAAATGTGTCGCTTCGTTAAACAATAGGTGGTCTTCATACTTATACAATACTTATATATTGTATAGTAGACTATTCTAATACCATGGCTAATGTATGTACATGGTACATGGTAAACCTTTAAGAATACCAAGCGTAGGGAATCAGATAAAACTTAAAAGAGGGACACCAAAGTGGAGTGCAAGCAAGTGTCCGATCTTTCTGAAGACCTTATATTGACCAAGAGATAAATGAATTATACATAATACATCACAGCTAAACGACGACAGTAGATACGTTTGCAATATATAGGGGTAATGAAGCAACTTCTGATGTTTAAGAGTATCTAAGAGTAGCTAATTCCAGACGTTAAAGAATATACTGCTATTAATTACAACCCTAAATACCACAGGATATTTTTAAACTTAGAAAGACCACTTGGCCCAAGGTCATTCTGTGGTCACATAACACAACACTATGAACCTTGATCTTATAGTATATCGTTTACATAATCACTTGTTATGTACGCAAGGAAATGTAGAAGAGAATGGTGAAATTCGTCTTATTAATTAGCATAATGAATACAAATCCATACTTTAATATTATAAATGCGAAAGTAACTCTGTCTGTCTGTCAGTTACTCAATCACGCCTAAACTACTGAATCAATTTTCATGAAAATTGTAATGGAGATATTTTGATACCCGAGAAAGGACATAGGCTACTTTTTACCCCGGGACATAGGATAGGTTTTATCCCGAAAATCCCACGGGAACGGGAACTATGCGGGTTTTTCTTTGACTACGCGGGCGATGCCGCGGGTGGAAAGCTAGTATGTCATAAATGTATCAGGTATATTAGAATCGATCTTTGAATTGTTATAAAAATGCAAAATACAAGAGGCAATAAAATGTTTAATTACAGTAAAAGGACGAATATATTGTCATCGGTTAATGCCGTTTGAAGAAGATTATGTCTGATGAAAAACTCAATTACCATTTTTATTATATCTGTACTATTGCATACATATTTTTACATAATTCTGCATATCACGTGAGCTTCATCGACTTCCCGTTTTTTAAATCTGTTATAAATCTTTATATTTTGCTCACAGATATTTCGGAAGGGTAATCGTACGTGCTTATCACTACATAGTATAAAACAAAGTCGCTTTCTCTGTCCCTATGTCCGTTTGTGTGGTCATATAAAATTAAATCTTTAAAACTACGCAACGGATTTTTTTTAAATAGATAGAGTGATTTAAGAAGAAGGTTGTAGTATATAATTTATTAGGTTTGAGACAAAGCGGGCGAAGCCGCGGGCGATGATCTAGTTTATGAAATAAATATTTTATTTGCTATGTACATCGAATCTTCAAAATAATTAATAGACTAACCATGTCCTTATCTTCATCAAAGAATAAGTGACAGATTGTTTTAACTGATAAATTAACATCCCCGACAAAGATATTCTTATAACTGACCAACCAAACTTACCATACTAAAAACTCCAGATATGATCCACACTAGCAAACTAGCATTCACAGATCCCGTATATCTCAAGACACCAGATGGTGACACAAAGATACCACTCCCAATAATCGAACCAACGATCACTGTGATGCCATTTAGCAAGGACATCTTCGCTTCCAACGCACCGCCCTTGTCATCTTGCTCATTGTCAGATTTAAGAGCATCTGTATCGCACTCTTCCTCACCGGATTTCGCTTTGGGTGACCTGTGGACAATAATATTTATCAATTAAACAATTAACATAACAACAATATCAGCATCTTTAGGAACACGATCTAGAGTACAAGTTTAAGTACTATAGCTGTGCATGGCTTATTGTGCAGAGTGCAGATCATGTTTTACTCATACCAGCACTGTATAACCACTTTTCATGCCAATAAATTCGTTTCATTTAATTTCAGAAGTTTACGGTCACATAACCGTACAGAAATAAGGTTAATCTATCCATCCTATAGAAAAAGCTTTTAAAGTAATTCCCTATCATCATTATCGTTATCACTACTTATCATGTTATATTTTTTCATAATTTGTTCTTCAGCGATGGTTTCCTTCGCTGATAGATATTAACTATAGATGGATAGAACTATAGAATACTAGCTTACCGCGCGCGGCTTCGCCCGATTTCTCTTAAACGATTTGAGATTTAAACTGTTCTATCTCTCAAGTTGGATCGAACTGCACATGGTGTGCGAATTTTATTATAATCGGTTAAGTGGTTTAGGAGTCCATTGAGGACAAACATTGTGACACGAGATTTATATATATTATAAGAATAGATATAGCAATCTGCGAAAGTTTGTCATTATATCTAGTAGGTAAAATTATACCAAAATCGACGCAACGATATTGTTTTTAAACGGTATATCATCACTATTTACTTTATATTCAAATTTATATGCAACAATAGAAACAATAATATTCACCAAGGGCAAATCCAATCCATCCACAAATCTATAGATAATAAACCCAATGGCTTATTAAAATAAACGAAAGCTTCAAGGGTATTCACTGGCATCGAATATCGTAGCACTATGCTACGCACGTCGCACGCTCTACGTAAGAACAAGCATAACATTTTTATTTCTTCAAATTTATAGATTTTGAATTTGATATACCTATATTCCAATAATGCATGTTAAGATAATTAATTATAATTTATATTTTGAGCTAAAGTACAATTGAGTTAATAATTAATCGTTAATTTTGTTTATTAAGGCCGTGTACGCGGTCCGTGCGCTGTTTGGCTCAAATATGTGATTTTTCAAACCAGATTGTCCATCAACCACTTATCTTACAAACATATGAATTACTAATAATTTTAGGAAATTTTATTGTCTATATAGTTAGTTAAGAGTTTTTTTCAATTAATACAGTATTTGTGAATACCATCAAGATAACTGAGCCGATGATTACTTGATTTCACTTTTAGTGTCAATTTCGAAGCTAAAAATATCTGAAATTGCTGACAGATCTAACACACATTTTTTTTAACTAACTGCAAAAATCCTTATTAAAATAGTTAGTTAAAAGATTTTTTTATTTTGGACTCCTAACTTACGAAATTAAAATCCGAACAATGTAAGGTTTAAAGACATTTATTCCCATTAAGACATAAAGTCACTTACATGAGAAACTTAAATTTTAAACATAGGTATTTATAAAAAATATCATTCGTTAGATAAAAATTTAGAGTAAGTTACATACTATAAACATAAGTTTACGTTAGGTACTCATTCATTGCATTCAAAGTTTGAGCGTGTGGTCTTCCAGGATGTGTTTCGCTAATTGTTTTTTGAATACAATGAATGAGTTTACACTTTTTAATTTGCTTGGCAATCCGTTATAGAAACGTGCTCCCTCGTATGTTGCCGTTCGCCTTCCATAATTCGTTCGGATCTTCGGGAGGGCAAGATAGCTAGCTCGTCTATTAGGATAGTGTCGATTTGATGTTGAGAATATTATATTTGTATTTATGTTTTTATGTAGCGCTTTGTGGATGAACATACACGTATTATAAAAGTATAATTGTTTTAAATTCATTATTTTAGTATCGTCGTAGATTTTATTTGTAGAAGTTAAAAAAGGATATTTAAAAATGGTTTTAATAATTTTATTTTGTAAAATTTGTAGTGGCGCTAATTTATTTTTGTAAGCGCTACCCCATACTTCTATTAAATACATTAGGTGAGGTTTGACTAACGTGTTGTAAATGGTGTGGCGTAATTTATGAGGAATGCAAGAAGTGATATTACGCAGAGATCTAAGAAGTGCTGATAATTTATTTTTTAGGTGGTCGATGTG
This sequence comes from Colias croceus, assembly GCF_905220415.1. Classification (NCBI taxonomy): domain Eukaryota; kingdom Metazoa; phylum Arthropoda; class Insecta; order Lepidoptera; family Pieridae; genus Colias; species Colias croceus. The sequence goes on from NC_059560.1 coordinate 1,283,691, forward strand.
ATAATTCCATTTTAGAGAGCTGTCGATTCGCAAACCTAGGTATTTCTCGTGGGTTTTATGTTCTAATACAACACCATTAATTTTAAGTGGAGCGTGTGGTGGAATAATTTTGTTCTGAGCTTTGAATTTAATATAACACGTTTTAGATATATTTATTGTTAGTAGATTGTATTGAAACCATTTATTTAATTTATTTAAATCATTTTGTGCTTGCTTTATCATGTCATGTATAGAGGGACCAAAATAAAACAGACAGGTGTCATCCGCATAAAGTGTTAGATGACCATTTAGTTTTAAATCTTGTAAATTATTAATATAAATTAAAAAAAGCAATGGGCCTAGAATCGAACCTTGTGGTATGCCACACGTAATTGGTAAGGGAATGCTATTGTAGTTATCTATTTTAACGATTTGTGATCGATTTTTTAAATATGATTTCAGCATGTCTAGTGCTTTACCAGTAATGTTAATGGATGCTAATTTCTTTATTAAAAGTTCGTGAGAAACGGTATCGAAGGCCTTTTGTAGGTCAATAAATACTCCCAAAACTAAATTTTTTGCGTCAATGTTCTGTTTTATTTTAGTAGTCAGGTCTATAGTCGCTGACAGAGTGTTACTTTTTGGCTTAAAACCGTATTGACGCACTGAAATAAAATTAAATGAGTCTAAATATTTTTCTAATCTCGTGTGTAAAATTTTCTCTAATATTTTTGACAACACTGGCAACACCGAAATTGGCCATGGCAATGTGAATTTTTTTAGAAATTATAGTCGACAAAATGATTATTTTCACCAAGATATTTGACTTAGTTGAATATAATTTATACATATTGCAATAAAAGAACGTCTTACTTATAAGATTAAATTTAAAAAATCAACTAAGGTACCTCTATTATTTTTCTACAATTTTTTTTAAAGTACTATAAAACACTGCGCGCGACCCGATTAAAATCAGTCGGCAGCGAGCCTTCCCAGAGAGAGGACATGTTGCTCGGCGCTCTCCTGTGGACCTATGCTGTTCATAGTAAAAGGATAGCGCAAGCCGCGATCTATCGTAATAGATCGCGGAGATTTTGACTTGCGTTAAATTGAATAAGCCCTCTTAATATGTAAATAAATATTAAATAGATGTCTTAAAGATACACAGTAAAATTCCATCAAGAAAAAATTTCCTATTAGCAATTGAATGACCATCTGCGAATGCCATAAGGAACATATTCCCAGGCTTTTATTTAGTTCACTCAAAGGAATGCATTCAAAGGGGCTATTGTAAGCGAATGGGGTCACACAAGGACGTACACTTGGTCTCCTTTTATATGTTATAGCTGTTGTTAGGGTCAGAATTGGTGAAATAAAGTAGAATTGTATTTGCTCATGATATTTTATTACATAAATACTGGCTTTGGTATAAAGCTTTATTCAAGGTATGTTATGCTGAAAGCTTTATACTTTATAGAATGTATGACGGTATGAAGTGTGGAAAGGAAGTCGTTGCAAATTTGCATTGTAGTAATCAAATATATTAAAACAGCGGTATAAACTTTACTAAATAGGTCTGTAAGATATACAACAGGAATTAATTATTATATAATATAAAATGCAGTTCGTAGCTGAAATAAAAGTGTCTTATTCTTATAACTCGTTCTTGCAATCCACTGAGCTTATCACGCAGAAAAATTCATTCAAAAACTAAACATTGTAATAAGGAAAAAACGATAATGATATCATATAGCGATAACTGGAAGCAAAACTTTAAAATACACGCGTAAGAGAAGACGAATCATTATTCCTATATACCTACAGATACAATATCAATTCAGCATACAATGTATTTATAAACTTAAGTCTAGTCTCTAATTAAAGGGGAACAGATTTCACCGCAGCGTTTGATAGCGTCACCAATTGACGATCCTCACTTATCGGAGTCAGAGGTTGACTGATAAGTCCTTGCTCTGTTCCGGAACAATGGAAGTTCGCTGCACTTTATCACGGCATTGCGAATATTTTTTTGATTTGGTTTACTTCATATTGGACTTTGAAGAAGATACACATTTTTATTACCCAAAGTACTAATATATAAAGATGTATTATTTTTGTTTGAACAGGAATTTAAATTTAAATTTATTTCAGTGCTAGATAGCTCATTTATCGTGTAAGGCGATACGACTAATAGGAGCGGGGGAATGTCGGTAAAACCGCGGGGTATAATAGTATACATAAAAGTAAAATATTATGCTGTACTCATTGAAAGATACATCATGCAATTGACCTATCGAACGATATACATGTAGTTTCAAATTTCCTTAAAAAATGGCATAGGGTTTAAACAGCTTACACATTATTTCTAAAGGAACTACAATTTTGCTAGGAAAAGCGTAAAAAGTTTTTGCATTATAAAAACTTTATTTCGACCCTCTGCTTCATATGCATGCCCTCTAGAGATATGGCACGACTTCTCCCTATACGAATTTCAACCCTCTTTTTAAACCCTTTGAAATTTTGTTTTTGCAATAAAAAGTAACCTATGGCTTTGTTCTAGGGTCTATTTTTAATTTCACACATCAATAATTCAATCGTTTTAGCGAAAAAGTGGAACATATTTATTGAGTTAAAAATTAAGAGATGGTATTCCTGGAAACAATGGACTACGACGGCGGAATAAAAAGCTTTCTAGTACTTTTATAATATAATGCAGATTAACTATATGAACACATACATACAGTTCATTTTCGAATAAAGTGAATCTCTAATAAAATATTTAGCATAAGGGATTTGACGTATTACATTTAGGTCCCAAAATTTTTCTGGTAAAATATATGCAGAAAAGAAGTAAGTACAGGTCAATTAAGGAAAGCTGGCATGTTCACAGTACTCACACTTATGCAATTTCACTTACAGTATGTTCAAAAATAAATGCGACTCTAGTTTCATTTTAGACTTGAATTGTAAAATGGGTGCGTTGTAGATAAATATATGCAAATATAATTATGAAAGCTTTCATAATTTACCTGTAAAATTATAATTTAAAAGTAAATCAATTGATGAACTTAATTATTTATTCTAAAAATAATCAATTGGATAAAAGTATTAATAATCATTCAATTATCAAATAATAATTAAATTTCAGGTCATAAAAACAATACAAATAACACGTGCGCTCACTCCCAAGTCCCAACACACGGATGGTTGTTTTGATATGTATCTAATATGATTTAAATAACGGACGTTATTTAAATCATTACCAAAACAACCATCTGCAGTTGCGGAGCAGTCTTGTCCTGACTTTGGTCGAGTAAAAATATCTAAGAAATATTATATTTGTAGTAAGTATACGTAATACCTACCAATACGCGCTAACAAATATGTGTTACATGTTTATTGTATAATTTTCACACTATTGGTTTTAAACTCAAACTCAAACATTTATACAATTAGACTTTTTCTAGAAGCACTTTTGAATCGTCATAACAGTTTAACAGTTTTAACATTTACCACCAATTCAAAAAGCAGTATCTATAGAGAAGAAGAAGAATCTATTTAATCATAATCGTAATCTTCTACTTCACTGAAACTTTCATCGCTCGAAGAACTCGATGTTTCGCCGTCGGAATTTCTTAATGTTATTATAAATGAGTCAGTGTAATTATCTACTTTTGGTTCTAATTGAATATATTTTTCCTCATGTTCTCGCGTCTTTCTCCAAACGTCACTTAACATATCCAGACTAATAGCATTTGCTTCCTTTCTAAATAATTCTTCCACAGTTTTCAAGTTAAAGTTCACATTTTGTGATGCTACTTTCCCTTTAATTAAAAAGTATTGTTTCATACAAAGTAAAAATGGACCAGAAATTCTTACTCATGAATGATAATGTCCCTTCGCATACGACATGACAGGGAACGGCCGCTCTTCGAGACCAAAATATTCAAGTTTTAGACTGGCTTGCATATTCGCTCGTCTTTTAATTCTATTGAATATGCTTAGGATATGTCACAACTAAGCGCTCTAAAAGATTTTCCGCAAAATTTAATTACGGATCAACAACTTTACGAACACTTCCAAAGAACACATACCTACCGCAATAAGACATTGGTATTCAATTTTAAGTAAGAACAACCGATATCGTTTGTAAATTAATGTAAATGGTGATAACTCTGATTATTAATTAGTAATTTGATTGTTGAAAAAAAAATGCCGATTTTAGTCAAAATTTATATTTTTCTAACAAGATCCTTATCATCCAAATTTCCACCTTGGTGAGAAAAATTGACATTTCTAATGAAAATGAACAAAAAATTAAATGATTTTATTAAATACTGTAAAATAGTATATAATTCTTCCATTTACTGTATCACCAAATTCTTCATAGATTTTTAGATATTCGTACTACACCAATTACATCACCCTGTATTTATAAACAATTGCAAAATATGACACATACATAGGCCGAGAGATACTGACACAAAATTTCGGGTCATTTGTAACAGAACGGCGGTTCTACAGAGGTCTTATTACGCAATGACAAAAAGAAAAATGATGGTCAGAACGCTGGTACCGGCGGACTAGTCGCGTGGGCGTAAGTCACACTCGTCGGATAAGTAAGACCCCTCTAGACCGCCATCCTGTTACAAATGACCCGAAATTTGGTGTCAGTATCTCCCGGCCTAACATGTGCAATGTGTAAATGTGTTGACGTTCCAGCTCTTCTTAATATACTTATATATGTCTCTACATTCTAACTGCGCTCTCTAGCAGTTTCCGATGCCTTTATAAGTTTTATGACACCCTGGCCTTGTCAATACAGATAATTGTTTATAGAAAATGTATGTATTCGAAGTAAATATTATTCCAAAGACTGGTGATAACAATGATATACAAACAGATAATGTTTGACCTCATGTAGTTATTTTGGTAAAAAATAAGCTTTGATTGTGGCGCCAAGTAATTTTTTTTTTATTAGCAAATTGATAATATCAGGAATTATTAGGAATAGTCAGTTTCTTGCCATAAAGTAATTTTTTGACGAATTTTTTTTTAATGTGTTAAATCGGAGAAATAATTTATAAAATCGTAGGCAGTTAGCAACTCATTCACAGATATATTTTTTATATTATGTAGTCTTAAAAGAAACCTACATAAGGCACATCATAAGTAAGTTCATCTCCTCAACAAATAATAAATCATTTTTATACTAATTGATTGAAATAATTATTGTATGTATAAAAAAATTCTTAAAGCTCACAACTCATTCATACAATCAATTATTATGTACAGATAATTATTTATTGTACGATAGTTTATTGTCTTCAAGATAATTGTTGTGACCTTGTCTCGATCGATCTGACGAAACTGGGCCATTTCAAACTATACTTTTGCGTCACTGATTTAGGTGTTTTACATAGAGTCTATATATTTTTGGTTTAATTCTAATTAGTCGAGATTAAGGTCTAAATCTTATTTATTTTTGGCGGCAAATGGTTTGGTTACTTCACTAGTTTAAAAATGATCGATAGCTATATGTATAATAATTTACTAATAAGTAATTTGATTAAGTGCTGTCTGCTCGAATTCTCGAAAATTGGTTCTGTAATTGAAATCTAAATTTAAATTTAAAACTTTTTATTTTTTTTATCGTCTTGGGATCGATTATAGTCAGTTTAATATTTCTAGTCGTGTTTACGATAGAAAATATACACAAATCGTCGAAAGTCTGAAAATACTTAAGATTGAACAATAAAAAAGAAAATTGTAAGGCGAAGTAAATAAAGTATTGTTGCAGAGTATTATTTTTTTACAGTGATAACAACCCACCGCTCTATTGTGGCAACGCTTTCATCTATTACAATAAATTGCATCGAATAAAGACGACTTCATCATCTAGACTACAAGTGCAATACATTACAAAACGAACGAAAAAAACCATTTAAAACTTTCCAAATAACTAGTTCTATTCTTGGTGATTTTAATATACGGTTTAAAATTGACTTATATTTACAAGAATTTACGAAAAGGTCCTTCGAGTTTCAATTACGTCATCTGTGTCGCGACGATATTAAATTACCGACTTCTTTCTCTGTTGATAAGTTACTTGCGCGACTGTGACCTATTTTATTGGTACATCCTTTTTCATAAGTTTATGTATCGAAGACTAAATTAGATTATCGGTTTCCTTAGAGCCGACAAACGAGAATTTGACGTATTAAAACCTTCATATTTCATTAAATGAAGTTAGTGTTAATCTTTTACCTAATTTTATAAGTATTTGCAATCGATGACCAGTCTGCCGAACCTTCTGAAAATAAAAGCTATGCACGCGTTTACACAACAATGCATACCTATAACCTAAGTAGCTATTACTCTTGAACATACAAGCATGCAAGCAAGCACCAAGCAGACAGGTTAATAAAGGAAGATAACAGAAGGGGTGAAAAGAGGCCTCGAATATATGTTTCAATTTAATCTATAAGCCACAAGGGTTCAAGAAAATACTCTTTTTTTGTAATATTTGTCCTTTCAATTTGATGTCAAATGGTTCTTGGATTTGTCTCCGTTTGCTTTTGAAATTTATAACATTACGAAAATCACTTCCATGCGGAGCCGGGGCGAATGAATAGTAAAAATAATTATTCATATAAAAACGACACTATATATCCTCCCGAGACATGACAATGTTGTAGAATAAATGCTGATGTAAGCTTTGTTTGAACTACATATTTCACATGATGCAATATATTAGCGGAACTGCATAAGCCTCAGAGTATTTCTTTTTATAGGTCATACCATTTGATTCTATTTGATGATATTGCAATACTTCGGGGAAATTATTAAGAAAAAAATTTAAATCTGTCTTTCCATTCATTAATTTTAATGTTCTTACGTGTATAAAAAAACGATCGTATTGCAATGATTAATTTTAAAAAATGTTAATTAGATAATGTCACGTGCGTTCTCCATATTTTAATTCAAGTAGATACGCGCGCGGCCGCGGCGTATAAATCATAAAATTTTCAGTTGACATACTACTCGGTAACTAGCTGTATGAAATTTAATATTTATACTAAGTAGATCTGAAAGTTCTAAACTTTTTTATACACCTTGCCGTAGCTAGGTATCCACTGCCGGAGTCGTGGACGATTTCTAAGAGTACCCGCGGCCCCGGCTAACTGCGCGGCTCGACGGAACACAGTGGGGTTTTAGTCGGTAAGAATCCGACATAACCCTTGGCTGCTTCCCCGGGGGCCGTGGGTATCTTTGGAAGATTTCCCCACTATAAAAAAAAAAAAAAAAAAAGCTAGGTATCCAGGATTCAATTTTATATACGTACCTACTTGTTGTATACGTAGATAGTATATTATTATTAGTCTGTGGTACTTGGGAGATTGGTTAAATAATATTACGATTACAACGTAATTTTGTAAGAAGTCCTAATGAATGAAAATTCTTTTAACTTATAAGTACCTACGTAAATTATAAATTATTTCGCTGAATACAAAATTGAAATACTACGTAAGTGAATAAAAACTTTCGCAGAACCACAAAAAGTAACCACACGTAATTAAATATGACAATCCCAGACTTGCCAAAATTAGCGGTTCCGTTAGTCTTTTTACAACCTTATGTAATTGTAGACAATTTATCATTCCTGGTCAATTAGGAAGGTACAGGAGATCGGAGGTCATTACACTCAAGTTACTTGTGATGCAATCTTATTGTCTTCCTGCGTAAGGCACTGGTTCAAGCATTCGCGGTGCGGTTCATATAAAGCTGAAGAGTTTGTTTGTTTGTTTGAACGCGCTAACCTCACCGGTCCGATTTGAAAGATTATTTCGGCGTTAGATAGCCCATTCATCGAGGAAGGCTATAGGCTATACTATAATTATCATCACGCTAAGAACAACAGGAGCGTACCCACGCGGATGAAACCGCGAAGCGCAGCTAATCACTACATAGTATAAAACAAAGTCGCTTTATCTGTCCCTATGTCCCTTTGTATGCTTAAATCTTTAAAACTACGCAACGGATTTTGATGCGGTTTTTGAAGTGAAACTTCTTTATCGGGGTTGGAAAAAAATTTAGTGTAACATTTTTTCGTTACGCGTGACATTTTTCCGTTACGCGCCATCTTTTTCTTATCCCTACCACGCGTGATTCGACGTATTTCTGTAAAGTTGCATATAGTTAGTAAATTAATTTTTGAAAAATAAGGTCATAAAAAAGTTTCACTTCTTACGTGTGTACACTAGTACACGCACACATTTTTTTTAATAGATAGAGTGATTCAAGAGGAAGGTTTTAGACTTAGTATAATTTATTAGGTTTTAGACAAAGCGGGAGCACGGGCGGTAAGCTAGTGTAAAATAAAATGATTTTCTTTCGTGACTGTAACATGTAGGTATGTTTCCAATATCATGAGAACAATAAAATCAATAAATACTATATAGAATCTATTGTTAACTTGCCCTTGTTTCGGAAAGGTCGAAAGAATCGGATAACAAGGGTTAAGTTACCTACATAAAATGGGTTATATAATGGGATATTATTTACATGAAAATGATATGTTACTAATTGATATTCTTTATGTACTTATAGTGTACTAGCTTTCCACCCGCAGCTTCGCCCGCGAAGTTAAAGAAACCCGCATAGTTCCCGTTCCCGTGGGATTTCCGGGATAAAACCTATCCTATTTGCCGGGGTAAAAAGTAGCCTATTTCCTTTCTCGGGTATCAAAATATCTCTATACCAAATTTCATGCAAATTGGTTCATTAGTTAAGGCGTGATTGAGTAACAGACAGAGAGACAGAGTTACTTTCGCATTTATAATATTAGTATGGATTACCACAGCTTAAGTAGAGTCAAGTTGTGAAGTTTTTGTGTGTTAAATTTCATCTAAAGTTCTCTGTTTAACTTTATGTAAGTGTTAAATAAATAATTAATAATAAATTTCCTAGTAGGTAAATATATTCGGTCCGTTTACATAAAACACATTTGGATCTATCTCTGTGAAAAATTTCATCAGGATCTGATCTTCCATTTTTGCGGTAAAGGATAACCAACATCAATCCACCATTCAATATAATATAATAGTAATAGGCTGTATGACGTAAATACATATGTATTAAACACGTTTTATCATGTAAATAGGGCTTTAGTTCTTTAAAAATTTTAAAGGTGTGAATAATACGTAAATAATAAGCGTTACGAAATATAAATTTTTCAGCAGTTGTTTAAATACCATGCTGTAATGTCGTCATATTATGGTTTTGTTTTTTTTTATTGTTCTTATACTAAGTATTGTGTCTTGTACTATATTATATTGTTTATAATACCAATACAATAATAACAACAGATACAATAGATAAAGGATACTCAATGACATAAAGTATGAAAAGAAAAGACTTCTTTACGCAGCGTAATCCACAGAGCAAGTAATATGCGTAATCCACAAAATTAGGCAGAAAATTAGCTTATGATCGCGGTCGGCGGTTATATTATGATTTATGGCCGGATTATTGGAGGTTGTAGTTTCATACAAACATATCTATACTGTGTCTATATTAATAATAAACTGAAAAGTTTGCTTGTTTGTTTGAACGCGCTAATCTCAGAAACTATTTTAATAAGCCGCTCACCCGGATTGAGCCGGGATATAAAAATACCAATAAAATATCGTCAATCAAGAACAATAGCTTTGTACTGGAAGAATAACTTTCAAAATCAGTTCGAATGAATTGGAAATTATTTCGTACAAACAAACATAAAACAATATTTTTAATCGTGGTACATTATAAAGTAGTTAGTTACATGTTAATTCTTGGAAGTCAAGCGTAAGAAAAAATGTGTGCGTGTATTAGTGTACCTACACACGTAAGAAGTGAAACTTCTTCAAAAAATAATTTACTATATGCAACTTTACAGAAATACGTCGAATCACGCATGGTAGTAGGGATAAGAAAAAGATGGCGCGTAACGGAAAAATGTCACGCGTAACGAAAAAATGTTACACTAAATTTCTTTACAACCCCGATAAAGTTTCACTTCAAAAATGTGTGCGTGTACTAGTAGGTAATTAGTATACACACGTAAGAAGTGAAACTTCTTTCTACCTTATTTCTCAAAAAATAATTTACAATATGCAACTTTACAGAAATACGTCGAATCACGCGTGGTAGGGATAAGAAAAAGATGGCGCGTAACGGAAAAATGTCACGCGTAACGAAAAAAAGTTACACTAAATTGTTTTCCAACCCCGATAAAGAAGTTTCACTTCAAAAATATTCAAAGACCCTAAAAATTAAATGTTATTTTTATAGTTATAATGTGTGTATTGCATTTGTTATTATCATTTAGGTATGTCCATCTTTAAATATCCACAATTAAAATACTACATCAAATCATATCAAATCGATTAACAATGAATCTCGATTTAAGTGCCCTAAGCCTTAAAATTCTCTAATCCCTTATCCAGCTAAGGCTTTTTAATATATTATAGTACTTCGAGGTGAAAGGTAAAGAGACCCTGCACGTGTTACAGAGGTCAGAGGTCAGATTTTACGATCGATACCACGTGGGCGAGGGTTTGGACTTTGGGGTTATAATGGTTACAGAACCTTATGTGCGTACAGAATATATAAAGATATTAGATATTCTTCAGAATATTGTACTTGATATAATATTATTATATTAATATCAAGAACTTTTATGAATTTCCTTGCAAAAGAACGAATAGAGGAAGTTCTGACTTACAATCTACGTAAGACAAAAAATCCTACACAATAACCTATCTATATGTATTTTATACGTTGTTTATGTTTAGAAGAGAAGAAGAAGAACTTCAATTTTAATATAGAACACAACCTTATTTAAAATATGGAACACATTTTTGGATAATATAAATAGTAGATATAAAATATATCTCAAATTCTCTAAAAGCTAATTACTTAAAATAGGCCAAAGTAAAAAGTACACGAGGTAACCATTTCAGAGAAAAACGACAAATGATAATATTATTATGTTACATAGTTAACTAATAAATTATTATTTTTATTATATAAAATAATATAGAATCCCGTAAGCAGCAATGGCATAGTCCAAATTACTATGAAAACATTATTAGAAGAGCACTATCCTTACTAATAATATAAATGTGAAAGTGTTTGTGTGTTTGTCTTTCTTTTATATAAAACTAGCTTTCCGCCTGCGGCTTCGCCCGCGTTTTCAAAGAAAAACCCGCATAGTTCCCGTTCCCGTGGGATTTCCGGGATAAAACCTAGCCTATGTTACTCGTGGATAATGTAGCTTTCGAATGGTGAAAGAATTTTTAAAATCGGTCCAGTAGTTTATGAGCCTATTCGTTGCAATCAAACAAACAAACAAACAAACAATTAACAAAGTTTTCCTCTTTATAATATTATTATTATTAGTGTAGATTGCTCGATGGCAAATTTTATAGTTACCGTAATACCTACCGTATTTATTTTTGAATCTCGCGATAATTAGGAGTATACAGGGTGGAAGGTTAAGATGTGGCATGAAGGACAGGTACCTTAACCGTTGTAGCTACATGAAAACGTTCTTAGGAGACTATCTTTAAATTTTTGAGAAATTTTAATCTGCATTCACAGATTTTTGAAAAAATGTACGGGTCAGCAAGGAAATCGGCAGTTTCCAAAAAAAATTTTTTGATGCCAATCGATCCAGTTTCTCATGGGGATCAAAACACTCTAAAAGACCAACTGAGGTATGAGTACTAGAAAAGTCAGAAATCGCGAAAAACTATTTTCATTGCCATATACCGTACCTGCCCTTCATGCCCCATCTTAACCTTCCACCCTGTAGAGTTGGATATTTTAACTACGGTAAAACATCTCATTCCCATGTGAATTTCTTTAGCTAATCCGTGAGTAAAGCCGTGGGCGGAAAATAAGTTATAATATAACTAGCTTTCCACTCGCGGCTTCGCCCACGCAGTCAAAGAAAACCCGCATAGTTCCCGTTCCCGTGAGATTTCCGGGATAAAACCTATCCTATGTCCCGGGGTAAAAAGTAGTATATATGTCCTTTCTTGGGTATCAAAATATCTCTATACCAAATTTCATGCAAATTGGTTCAGTAGATAGGCGTGAGTAACAGACAGACAGAGTTACCTACTTTCGCATTTATAATATTAGTAATCCATACTAATACTATCACAGATTATAAATGCGAAAGTAACTCTGTCTGTCTGTCTGTCTGTTACTCAATCACGCCTTAACTACTGAACCAATTTGCATGAAATTTGGTATAGAGATATTTTGATACCCGAGAAAGGACATAGGATTGGTTTTATCCCGGAAATCCCAAGGGAACGGGAACTATGCGGGTTTTTCTTTGACTGCGCGGGCAAAGCTGCGGGTGGAAAGCTAGTAAGTAATATATTATATACTTCTATTATACTTTCTCAGTAAAAAATTGTGTAAAAATATACCTACTCGCCTTACTTTTTTATATTTTGGAAATACTTCGTAGCGACATAATATTTTAGAAAGGATATTAAACCCAACGTGGATTTGAAAGGATGCGCAAATTAAAACGGTCTTTCATCTCCAAAAAATGCTAAGCTTTCTCCTATTCTGCAAGTCTTTATTGTAAAATCTTGCCTTTGTAAGATAATGACAAGATATTTCTTTGTAAATTGCAATAATGAGAACATTTTTCATTGCTTTCTCTAGTTCTCAATTTATTATAATGATCATAGCTGACGAAATTTTGTGAAGACACGCGGGTGCACTTAAGAATTACGAATTAGTTTCTTAGAATTTTGCTATTTTTTTTAAATTTGTCATTTATTTAAACCATCGTATTTTTCTATGCTATAAAAATAATATAAAATGTGTATTATTATTAAATATTCTTATATTTAATTATTATATAATTATTAACAAATTCCTGCTGTAACTATATACGGCTGGATGACCTTCGACCAATCATAAATTGAACTATTAGCATAATCACCAAATACTGTCGCACTGATAACCTTTTGAGAGAAGATATTATCGCGAACTTTTCTATTTGAATATAAAATATAATATCAGAGGTGAATTTAATATAAATAATTATTCAAAAAATTTAAATATTATTCAGTACTTACATTTTCGTGGTTATCAATCGATTTTCTTCAATTTACTATGATATAATTTTTTTAGACACTACACTGATTTTTCCCGCCTTTTTAAAATGGGGCGACTAAGCCCGCCAACACGGACCGCGAGACTGCCGTGCGCCAATTCAAAGAGAGAGGGAATATTAGCTCTGTATGAGAGCAATAGAGAGATGCAGACTTCGCACGTATTGAACGAGATTTTCGAATGAGGGATGAATTGGGGTGGTTTACGTGAGATGGGTTGTAAGTTATTTTTAGAACAATGTTTTTTTTTCATTTGACTTGGACCCTTGCATGCTTAATGTCTATCGGTATAGGTATCGGTGTATGTATTAAACACTAATTGAAATGAACATGGAAATTTTATTGCAGTTCGTATGTTGTACATGTTCGAAATTTTTTATAAGACATATTGTAGGTATATGATGAATCAACTTCCGTTCAAATATTGTCATTGCTAAAAATGATTCATTAATAACTAAAGTAATAACTAATAACTAAAAAGTAACCATAAATACGAAATCTAAATATTTCTTAAAAAATTTGGAACATAAAACGTTATTAAATTACCTTTAGAGATTTTTCCACGATTTTTCGATAAAAATTTTTTTTTTTTGTAAACTGCAAGGTAAACTGTAAAGTCTACAATGTCACTTGTCATCTGTCGATCAGCTGATAATGTCAATAATTATTGATTTAGTGCAGAATTGTCATCTGGTGGGTGCAGTGTTGTCATCGAGTGTTGTGTTTTATTGATTAAAACATTATTAAAAGCGAATTTCTTCAGTCCCGAACACAAAAATGACGCTTGCGAATAGGATCGTGATATTGTATGGGAGCCAGACTTATACTGCCCAAGAATACGCCGAGAGAATATGGCGAACCACCAAATTATTAGACCTGAAAGGGCCGGTGCAGGCAATGGATGACTATCCAGTTTCTCGCCTTATTCATGAGGAATACGCTTTGTTCGTCTGCTCAACAACCGGTGAGGGAGACGAACCAGACAATATGAAGACCTTCTGGAAGTTTCTGCTGCGGAAAAATCTGCCTGCGAAATCGCTCACGAATCTTAAATTTGGCGTAATTGGCTTGGGAGATTCTTCGTATTCCAAGTTCAATTTTGCGGCTAAGAAGCTGCATAAACGTTTACTGCAATTAGGAGCTCAGGCTTTACATGAAATAGGTATTAAGTTGTTCTAAGCACTTAATTTATTAGTATCTCATAATTAATTTAATGAGGCTAAGGTTGGTGCAACATTTTACCTCTTTACTGATACTACTGTAGTTCAATTTTATTAATTATATCAAAACAAAAAAAAATCCTACTGATAATAATTAAAAAATGACACAAAACACAACTGCAAACACATTAAAAAATTACTGATTATACAGTGAAATAGTAATCTACTGTTATTCAATCCTCCAAATGATTGTTCAAAAAGTTTAAATTATTAGCAAGTCAACCTTTTCATAAAAATCCTATTAACTATTATAATTAAGTATCAAAAAACCTGCCTAAATCACATTTACACCGGTCATTGTGCTTATAGATAATTCTATTTAAAAAACTAGACAGATAAATAAAAGGCTTCCTTTTTATTGATTAGATAAAAAGTAAAATATTTAGCTATCAATGTAGGTGATACTGTAAGACGTAAATGATCTATATTCCATTGTGTGAGACACAAAAATTGTAATTGAATTCTAAAGTTATTTTATATTATGGTCAATTAAGTTAAGAGACTAAACCATGAGTCAATCTTATTTAATATTATAAAGGCAAAAGTTTGTATGTTTGTCACTCCTTCACACAAATACTGCTGAACCGATTTTCATGATATTTGGCCACACATAGACCTGTTTTTATTTGAAAACGCAGGACAAGCTAAATACGAAAAACTAGTATTTTTATAATGAAAGATTCAAATTTACAAGTTGGTATTATGTTTTAAATTTTGTATTATTTTTATCCGTCTTCACTAGCTATTTTAATTGATTTTGTACTTCTATACTTTTTTGACTAATAGTAAAGAGAAAAACTGAAACTCAATAACTTTTAGATGACTAAAAAATCAAAAGTAGGAACTCACATCATTCCTAAGTAATTGAGTGAAAGCTATTAGTTAATTCTTAAATCATGCTCAGCGATTGTCTAGTTCTAAATACATATTATATTTTTAGCACTATGCGACTATCAACATGACTTAGGCCATGACGCAGTAATGATTCCATGGCTTAAAACCTTCTTGGGCAAAATAAAACCGGACATAAGTGCCCCAGATATTGGAGCATTAAAATTTGTACCTCGTTGGAAGGTATCCCTCACTAAAACTGATGTTGCCATCAAAGAAAATGGAATCACTAAAGACATCTATTTTGGTACTAGCAACACTGATCACTTTGTGAATCCATTGCATTTGGAAATTGAAAGCAACAAGCGTATTACTCATGAGAGTCATTTTCAAGTAAGCTTTTATTGGTTTTTTATGTATTATGCATTTCACATCAATATTCTTACAATTGACAAATTTCTTCCCTACTAAATTTAAGTCAGTAAAAAAGAGGGGATATTTATTATTATTTTAGTGAACACTTGCAACAAATACACCTTCTTGTGTTGCAAGAGCTTTAAGTTAACTCAAATTGGCAAAATGAAAAGAAGTCTGCAGCCAGGAGGCAGTAATAAACTTATTATGCTTATTAATTGTGCTCCTTATCTTTTAGGATGTAAGATTAACAGTTTTCAAATCAGTAACTCATGATAATATAAATTATAATCCTGGTGATGTATTCAACATTAGGCCTCGAAATAGTAAGGACGACATTGCAGATCTGTTTAATATATTGGCAAGTCATGGGATTGATATTAAACCTCACTATATGCTGCATGTTGCAGAATGCCATGAAGGTAAGTTAATTCCCCGAAAAATTAAAGCTTCTTTTTATTTTCTATGCACGCTTTTTATTTTATACCTATGTACTGGCAACATTATTTCTAGTTACAAAGTATGAGTGATTCATTACAATGCTAATTTAAGATTTCTAAGGAATAATTATGTGCGCGCGCGATTAACAATTCATAAACAAATAATAAATTACAAATAGTTACGCGATTTGAAATTCTAATCGGATCCATATTATGAACTCATAAAAAAAAGAGAATTTTCGAAATTCTAACATTAAAAAAACAGAATTTGTTTTTCAGTTTGTATCTTATATTATCGATTGATCATTTCCGTGTATTTGTCGTTTTTTTAAAGTGCGTTTAGGAATAATACGATTTCTAAACGTTTTCGCGACAATGTCAACTATATTAAATGTCAACTGTCCAACCGCATGTATTAACGTCATTTGTCATTGTCAAATGTCAGCTCCATGTGCGAAAATTGTTTGATTTTGATAAACTGTTCTTCTATAGTGAATCGGGATTAAAAAATACAAAGTGCATACAATTTGTGATAAAATTAAATATGTTGCGAAGACAGGCGCGTTTGCGCCGTGAATATCTATACAGAAAGTCCGCTGAGGAAAAACAGAAAAGTATACAAGCAAAGAAGGATCAATTGAAACGATGCTTGGAAGAAAACATTCCAATCCATGGTGATTTGAGAAAGGAAGCTATCGCATTACAGAAAAGATTAGAGTTTGAAGATAAAGGTAAGTGAAAGGCTTACGTATTTAATGGAAATGTATATTTATTGTGGTTGTTATTATAACCTCGAAACTTGGATTAATTTGTCGTGATTTTTTTCGTATAACGGTATTAAACGTTACAATTTACGTTGTCTGAGATTGAAATTCTTAAATTGATTGAATTATTCAGTTTTTATCGTCTTAATTCAATCAAATTTATAATTTGTACCTATGTATGTTATTTGTATTTTGAATATTCTCAGGCCCGGAAAAGGCTGCGGTTATCGGTGGTTTTAGTGGAGGAGCGAACACATTGAATTCTCAAGATGATGAATATAGATATGCTGGTGTGGAAGACCCTAAGATTATGATCACAACTTCAAGAGAGCCTAGTGCAAGGTTGAAGATGTTTGTAAAAGAATTGAGGTAAGTTGCTTAATATATTTTGTATATTTAGTTAAAACGCAGTATTTTGTATTCATAACTTAAATTATTAAAATTTAAGCTACAGTAATTCCATTTATTTATTGTTCTGTTATGGGTCATTATACAAAAATGGGGTAACTCAATGTCACCAGCCAATTTATACAAAGTCTTATTATATTTTAATCAAATAACAATCTATTTTAAAACAATAAAGTGTCCTTTATTTGGTCACTCACTTTCACTTCTTTATTTAAAATACAAATTGATGAAAAAACAAAATTAATACTTAAATAATCAGTACTTTGGCATGTCACAACTCCGAAAACCAACAATCAAGTGACTATTTTATAAACATTATCATTGATTAGAGAAAACTTACTAACTCAGGACAATCTTTGATATACATAGTATTATATAGTATAACTTTCATAACGAAATGTTTAACATTTTATTTAAAAAATAAAAATAAACTTTGTCATCGTTTTTATTGGTCAGTCCGTTGTGTGTTTTTTAAATTTGAAATTCTCGCTAAATATCACCAAGTCGAGGTCAAATCCCTGTCTAAATATTAATGTTGGTAATGAAGTTACTTGTGCATCCCATATTTTGATGGTCATTATAACTGTACCAGCGCTAGGGTTGTGTTTGTCCTCTAAATTCGTGCTGCGCCAGTCAACATTTCAGTCCTATGGTGAGTCGTTATTTTATTGTTAAACTGATTTTTATTTTCATTCATACATGGTTAAGTATGATTTGTAAAAATATAGTTTGTTGATATAAGAAATAAGGCAAAAAAACATATTTTGTGATTATAATCTCATATTAAGTCCCTTTTTATCAATCCGCTGGCATCAGTCCTATGTCAGATATCGCGCCAGTGGACTGACGCGACCCCATAGTACTGATGATTCTATCGTTTTTGAGAACTTTTATCTTGATTGCTATTGATATAAGCATTTCTATTCGATATTTCAGTTTAAAACATCATGCGCCACGCTAAAAGAAACTGAATTTGACTAGTGAAGAAACATTTAAAAAAGAGTAGCAAAGAAAAGAGCTATTGAAACAAACTACTAATAATCTTATTTAAAAGATCTTATTTTATTTTAATTATTGATTTTGATGCTTTCAGGGCATAGCTTGTTATATGTATTTATTAGATAAATATTGTGTAATAATATTGTGAAGTAAAATTACCTTAAAATAACATACAAGTTAATTATTTTAATAACATTATAAAAATGTCAAAAGGCTCTTATGAAAACTCAGATGAGACTTTCATTCAAGCCTTAGGTTAAAAACCCTGAACCATTTTATGAAAATTAGTACTTTTAACATAAATAATGTTAGATTTTTAGGGCTCCGAACCTCAAAAGGAAAAAACAGAACCCTTATAGGATCACTTTGTTGTCCGTTTGTCTGTTAAGACGTTTTTTTGAAGCGCGTGGAGGTATCAATTTGAAATTTATATTGAATACTCAACATTAAGAACCCTTGGGGCTGTAAAAAAAATTAAACTTATAACGAAACGCAATTAAAAGATACCTACATCCGTTAATACTGCAAATTTCCGCAAATTTAAATATTCGCAAGGGAATAAAAAAATACACAGGATGCTTGCCGTGTATACAGTCTTAAAATATGGTAAAAAGCAACGTCTTATAACACAGATAAAGAAAAATTGCTAAAAGTGTAAATTTTAAGTTACAAACATAATAAAAATAGGTTTGTTAGGAGTCCAACTCGCACTTGGCCGTTTTTTTTGTTTCTATTGTTTGTGAATTACTTAAAATATTAAGTAAAACTAAGTCAAAGTAGTAAGTTAAGTAAGAGAGTAAGAATATTCACGTTGCGTTAAATGTCAGAAGGCTGTTTTGAAAATTGAGACATTGTTTTTTCCCAGTATTATTATAATATATAAAGCTACACTACCACTCACTGACTCACTGACTGACATCGGTTTTCTCGGAAACTACGTGGAAAGTGGGGGGGATGTTGACGTGATCGTATAGAGGTGCGCCGAGTGACCAGAGGAAAAATATAGCGATCTTGATCATCTTCGAATACCAAGTGGACCCCTGGAGGTGCGCAAAAACGGTGCCACCTGGAGGGGGGGTGTCTGAACAAAAAATGCTCGGAACTGGTGGCGATTACCAGGGGAGGTGGAAAAATGGGGATTTTCGCGAAAACAAGATGGCCGCCGTACTTTGCCAAAATCGCCGTTTATGAATCCTTACGTCTCAAATTTGGCACACGTGCTCTGTTCGAGCCGGCGAATCGATCGGTGCCCCGTTCGAGTGGCTCCGGGCCCCGGTTTCCAACTTTCATACAACGCAAAATCCAACGGCCCGCGGAAACGGTGCGAGTTGGGTGGGGGGTCCCGGAACTAAAAATGATCACCACCCTGGGGCGCTACCAGGGAGCCATAGTGGGTCGCTCGATTTTGGAATTTTTCCATTTTTGGCGCAAACATAAAATCGTAAATTTAGACGAGGTGGTGAAATGGAGAAATACACCAATGACGCATTCGTACTCGCTTAGCTCCCAGGATATCCAGAAAAATCCGAAATCTTAAACTTTCCCTCATCTCTCGAAGACGGTCAACGGCCCGCGCAAACGGTAGCAGATACATCTGGGGTGCTCGAACTAAACTTGTAGTAGACCTCGAGCAATTACCACAGATAGTGAAAAAAATTCAAAATGGCGGAAAAAATGGCCGCCGCCATACAAATTCTAAAACGGCCATCGCTGGTCCGATCGCGCTAAAACTTGGCACAGGGGCTTTAGTCGAGTCGCATATTAAGTTGGCATACTCATAATTGAGTTTCCATCGCTGGTTTCCGAGTTTCATACAACGCAAAATTTGACGGCTCTCCGAAACAGTGCGAGATAGGTGGGGGGTGTAGAACTAAAAAATGATCAGGAAGATGGGGTGCTACCAGGGTAATCGAGAAATTTCAAATTGGACGCAATTTTTTTTCAAAAAATGGCCAATTTTTCAAAGCAAGATGGTGGCGCCGGTTCCGTCACGATCGGTCTGAAAATTGACTTCTGTGCTCTGATTAGTCAGATTTACAAAACTGCATACTCAGAATTTCTCTCCGACCCCCGGTTTCCATTTTCCATACATCACGAAATTCAACGGCTCTCTGAACTGGTGGCACTTAGGTCGGGGTTGCCGAAGTAAAAAATGTTCAAAAACTTGGTCCGCTTCCAGGCACATAAAAATTTTTGCTAAAAAGCGAAATTTTTTTTTTCGATAATTTTGTATGGAAATTTCCATAGTAGGAAGGGTAATTGAATAGCATCGGCAAAAGACGGCACCGCGGGCTGCTTGCTGCCCGCGCACCGCGCAACTTCGAGGGTTGACAGCCTCCCGGAGTAGAAAATATTTATTAACTTTTGAACTACCGCACGAGCCAAGCGAGCGAAGCGAGCGAGTCACGGCAGCGGCCGGCGTAAATATTCAAATAGTGGCGAGGAGCGAAGCGACGAGCGTGTTAGGTTAACTTTTGAACTACTTACCGCACGAGCCAAGCGAGCGAAGCGAGCGAGTCGCGTCAACGGCCGGCCTAAATATTCAAATAGGTAACGAGGAGCGAAGCGACGAGCGTGTTAGGTTAACTTATGAACTACCTACCGCACGAGCCAAGCGAGCGAAGCGAGCGAGTTGCGGCAGCGGCCGGCCTAAATATTCAATTAGGTAGCGAGGAGCGAAGCGACGAGCGTGTTAGGTTAACTTTTGAACTACCTACCGCACGAGCCTAGCGAGCGAAGCGAGCGAGTCGCGGCAGTGGCAGGCCTAATTATTCAAATAGGTAGCGAGGAGCGAAGCGACGAGCGTGTTAGGTTAACTTTTGAACTACCTACCGTACGAGCCAAGCGAGCGAAGCGAGCGAGTCGCGGCAGTGGCCGGCGTAAATATTCAAATAGGCAGCGAGGAGCGAAGCGACGAGCGTGTTAGGTTAACTCTTGAACAGTTTATTATGAAAAGTCACTGCCCGCTATCGATAAGACGTTTCAAAAATTTAACAACATTTGAATAAGTAATTTATAAGCAGTTTCGACTGACTGTAGAATCGCTGTTAGCAGATGTTACAAATGGAAAGGAAATTCGAATGCATTTTCAAATGACTGAAGATTTCTGCCCTGGGATGAGCCGCGAGCTGCTTGCAGCTCGCGCACCACGCAACCTCGAAGGTGGACAGCCCCACGGAATAGAAAATATTTGAATGGAAAATTTATAAGCATTTCTGATTGACTGTGGAATCGCTGTTAGCAGATAATAGCAAATAATTGACGGCGAATTTTAATGCATTTTCAAATGACTGAAAATTACTGCCCTGGGATGCTTCGCGGGCTGCTTGCAGCCCGCGCACTACGCTCCCTCGAAGGTGGACAACCTCCCGGAGTGGAAAATACTTGAATGGGGAATTTATAAGCATTACCGACTGAGTGTAGAATCGCTGTTAGCAGATGTAACAAATGGACAGGAAATTCGAATGCATTTTCAAATTACTGCCCTATTGCTTCAACTCAGTGGCAAAAGGGGCTCGCGGGCTGCTTGCAGCCCGCGCACCACGCACCCTCGAAGGTCGACAGCATTCCAGAATAGAAAATATTTGAATTGGGAATTTATAAGCACTTCCGATTGACTGTGGAATCGCTGTTAGCAGGAAATTACAAATGGACTGGGAATTCCAACACATTTTCTAATGACTGCCCTATTGCTTCAACCCTGGGGCAAAAGGAGCTCGCGGGCTGCTTGCAGCCCGCGCACAACGCACCAGCTAGTCACAATATATATATTGTGATACTGGGAAAAAATTATTGATAATAATCAATTATCATTTTTAAATGTAACTAAGTGATTTAATACTTAAAAGACATGTGCCATTATTAAAACTGAGAGATTTGTAGTAATTTTCATTGAATTTCTTTAAGAATATTACAAAATTGTGTTTTTTATCAGTACTATGTTAGCCTTGTCAGTCCCCTGGAGGCCAAATCCAGAAAATTTAAAATATCTCACAATCTACTTAAAAAAGTGGCTGGCCCGATTTGGAACAATATATTCATTAGATTAGCTATCACATACACCCTAATTTGTAATAATCTGATATAAAAAATATAGTAAACAAAATATCCTTAAAAGCTACCCCATTTTTGTATAATCACCCTTATGTTAATAATATTTAAATCTTGATTTATTCCTATCTGAAGATTTAAATGGTTTCAGATAGAAATAAATGTTATTTGTGTCTACTTTTTAATTATCTATTTATCTGAGTTATTAATTTTGTTCCTTATTACATTCTATAAATATTATTAATGCAAAAGTTTATAAGTATGGATGGATGTAAGTAAAATGTTTTTAATATTCTAGGTTGATATTCCCAAACAGCCAGCGAATGAATCGAGGTGGCTATGAAATGTCGCAACTAATACACGCGTGTCGCGCGAACGACGTCACCGACTTCATTGTGGTGCATGAACATAGGGGCGTTCCTGATAGTCTTGTAAGTTATTTTGTTTAACTCTTATTTAATAGTAACTAGCTTTCCGCCCGCAGCTTCGCCCTTACGCGCTTAATTTAAAACATATAATAAACTACATACAAAAACCTTCCTCTTGAATACTCTATCTATTAGAAATCTTTGAAACTAAGCATGGATTTTGAACCATATTTTTTTAGAAAGAGTGATTTAAGAGGAAAGTTTCAGTGTCTAAGTTGTTACGTTTTTTACAAAGCGGGCAAAGCCGCGTGCAGAAGCAAGTATATAAAGTGTAAAGTAACATTTTAGAACTGAAGAGTTTGTGAGTTTGGTCAGTTTTTTTATATTACGCTTAGGACCGATTCCGATAATTGGCTATTTGGTTAATCAGTATCCTCTTAATACATCGCAAATATTAATAAAACATAATCCACCAGGTTATATGCCACTTACCATACGGGCCAACAGCATCCTTCACACTCTCTGGCGTGGTGATGAGACACGACATTCCAGATATAGGTCCCATGAGCGAACAGTATCCGCACCTAGTGTTTCATAACTTTAAAACTGATTTGGGTGAGTTTGTTTTGTTATACATAGTTTATTTAAATTTTTCTTTATTTGAAATGACACAGAGACAGACCAATACATGAAAATGTTTAGAATGCTTTGCACTATGGACATATATTTGTCAACACTCAGCACACACACATTTCATAATTTATTTAAAATTTTGAAGAAGTATTCAAATATTTTTATTGCTATGCCTGCAATTTAAAACTCAAATATCCTTATCTTAGCCAAAATTTCATAAATCACTATTTATGTAAATAATTTTCATAAAAATATAAAACTATATTATTCTATTTCAGGATTAAGAACAATGAGTATACTGAAATATTTATTCCCAGTTCCGAAGCCAGATTCCAAAAGAGTGATCACATTTGCTAATCATGACGATTACATATGTTTTAGACAACATACTTATAAGAAGGTAAGCTGTATGTTTTTATACATTTTATGAAAAAGTAGCGTTTTAAACGGATTAAAATTATTTTTAAATGATAACACTCAAAACATATAAACCATTTTCTCACAATCACTACATAGTATAAAACAAAGTCGCTTTCTCTGTCCCTATGTCCCTTTGTATGCTTAAATCTTTAAAACTACGCAACGGATTTTGATGCGGTTTTTTTTAATAGATAGAGTAATTCAAGAGGAAGGTTTTAGTATATAATTTATTAGGTTTTAGACAAAGCGGGCGAAGCCGCGGACGGTAAGCTAGTTATCATTAAATAATTATTTCCATCATTACTTAACCTATGTCCCTAGTAAGTATAATTCACAGAATTCATGTAATCATTTTTTTTTTACGAAGTGTCATGTGCAAAATATCTTAAATTAATAACACTAGATTTCCGCCCGCGGCTTCGCCCGCGTTTTCAAAGATAAACCCGCATATTTCCCGTTCCTGTGGGGATGTCCGGGATAAAAAGTAGCAAAATATGTTCTAATTATTCTAGGTCTTCGACCTTCCAAATTTAATTGGTTCAGTAGTATTTGCGTGAAAGAGTAACCATCCCCACAAACTTTCGCATTTATAATATTAGTAGGATAATATTTTGAACACATTTCTTTCTATAACAATATTTTAAAAAATATATCAATATTTAATAATAATTTTTCATCATGAAAATATAATGTAATGTAAAATAATTTCTTCACAGGCAGGTAAAGACATAGAGCTCTCAGAAGTGGGTCCCCGATTCCAAATGAAGCTGTACGAAATAAAACTAGGGACACTCGAAGCCCTAGATGCAGCGGACACTGAATGGGCGCTTCGCCCCTACATGAATACTGCGGCTAAAAGACGCTTCTTAAGTGATGAAGACGGGTGGCAACAAGAAGAATAAATATACTATTAAGATTTATTATTTGTGTTTTTTTTGTTGGCAACCCTATTTCCTAAAATTTATTCTTGTATCGATAAAACGCTAAACACTGATAAAATTGAGCAGACATTATTTATACACACAGAAGTAGCATAATGATAAAAATCCTAATTATTTGAATTTTGACTGAATGCACTTTCGAAAAATATAACTATAACAGCTAATTACTTATCATGTCATGTTCGTAACAGTGTAGGTAGATTATATTTCAAAAGCTACTTCGTTATCTAGGTCATAAAAAAAAACATTAAACGCAACCACATTGTCTCACATTAAATTATAAAATAAATAAATAATTTAAATAAACTGAAATTTTTAGAAATGCCAGTCCCGCCATTCTTGCAACAACCGCTACCGCTATACATAATAGCGGAACAGTACTGGGACTTGAAGGCGTATCCCACACAATATGTGTTCTCTCTTCTCGCACAAATATCAGATGATAAGTTGGAGAGAGACAAATGTATTGAGCTCTGTTCAACTGAGGGGCAAGAGGAATGGCTGAATTATTGCAGGCGCCCTAAGAGGACTATTTTGGAGGTATTATAAATCTTTTACGCGTTTCTTATAATTCCATCTCATATAAATAAATAAAAAAAACTTTAGAAGATGTTATAAACAATTTTATTTTCTGCTAATTGTAACAAAAATATGGATAATTGTATAACATAGATTCTACATAAGCTTTTTCTTGATAAATTATATTCTTGATAAACA
This sequence comes from Colias croceus, assembly GCF_905220415.1. Taxonomy (NCBI): domain Eukaryota; kingdom Metazoa; phylum Arthropoda; class Insecta; order Lepidoptera; family Pieridae; genus Colias; species Colias croceus. Next base: position 1,309,059 of record NC_059560.1, read on the forward strand.
CTAACATCCCTATTTTTCATTATTACAAAATATCATAATTCTTAAACTTATGACACTTACAAATAAAGAGCGTGTGTGCTTAGCACACGTATCAGAAGTGAAACTTCTTTGGCAAGATTCAAAGACAATAAAATCGTCGCCTTTATCCATGACGTGATGGTATTGCCATGACGCGCCCTTGAAATTTTACTCTCAACGCGCTTAAAGAAGTTTAACGGTTTACTTCAAAAACTTTTAATTTGTACACAAAAATGCACAATTTCTTGAAATAATCTGCTTAATTTCAGGTCCTCCACGACTTCCACAAGTCAGCTGCAAAACTGACTATAGAGGTTCTGTTTGAATTGTTTTCTACGATCAAACCCAGGTCGTTCTCAATTGCTAGTAGTTGCTTGCCTTCTCAGGGTAAGTTTGATATTATATTACGTTAAAAAATGTATTGTATTAGATTTCTGTGAAATACTTTGTTTCTTTAACATAAGCTTAATATAAAATCTATGTAAATAAATTATAATTTTTTGTTCGTTTTATATTTGGAAAAAAAGAGAATTTATATAATTCAGAGTACCTAAGCTGAAAAGTGTACCTATACACACTGTACCTACATGACTGTAGTCGAGGTAGGTATAGTGTAAAATATGCGAAAACTATAAAAAAGTGGTGTAATCATATAAAGGTTTATTTTACGGTAGAATTATGCAATAGATGTTAGGATTTAAATGCAATACAAAGTAAATTTTTCTTTCTTTAAATTATGTTTACTAGTTTCATTTATAAACTAGAGCCTTGCTTACATAGCGACTATATCCTATATCGAGCTAATTACGATGTACTAGATTTCCGCCTGCGGCTTCGCCCGCGTTTTCAAAGGAAAACCCGCATAGTTCCCATTCCCGTGGGATTTCGGGGATAAAACCTATCCTATGTGTTAATCCGTGTTACCCTTTATATGTGTGCTAAATTTCATTGTAATTGGTTCAGTAGTTTATGCGTGAAAACCATACATACATACATACAAACCTTTCCTCTTTATAATATTAGTATAAGTATAGATAAATATTATCTTATTATTTTTATTACATTTCAGGTGAAAAAATTGACATTCTTGTAGCAGTAGTGGAATATCAGACTAAGATAAAGAAACCCAGGCAGGGGCTGTGTTCCCAGTGGCTTAAAACTTTAAATGTTGGTGATAGGGTGTATGGATGGATTAAGAAGGGAGTCTTTAGGTTTCCTGCTGCTGTAAGTTTATTTAATTTATAACCGATTATAATAAAATTCGCACACCATGTGCATTTCGATCCAACTTGAGAGATAGGATAGTTTAAATCTCAAATCGTTTTAGAGAAAGCGTGCGAAGCCGCGGGCGGTAAGCTAGTAGTATTATATAATTGTACACCTACTTTGTAATTGAATATTGTTTGTCCAATAATAAAAAAACTGCATTGAACTGAAACCTTTTAATCTGTAGATATTCTTACAGTTCATCCAAATCTGTTCAGCTTTTACCTGTTTAGATTATACCTATTCTACCAGATTAAAGCAGTTCACCAATTATTGTTTAAAAAATGTCATATTTTGAAACCATAACTATAGTCCTTTCCACCTAAGATGATTCCTGTGACACATCGATTTTTGACACGTGTAGAGATGTCTTTACTGAAATCATATCAATTGTTTCCGTTAATCGATAATATTTTATATGGAAATGAAATCGATTTGAATAAAGTACCAAAATTAGTTTTTTCGGCATTTCGCCGAAAATTAACTAAGGATACTTAGCTAACAACAGCAACAAAAAGTCAACAATAACAATTTAGCCTTTTTCTGGTATATCTAAATGATTTATGCCAACTTCAACTGAACCATGGTAAAATACTGTCTTTTGCAGACGACACAGCAATTTTATTCTCGGGTGACTCATGGACAGAAGTGTTTCAAAGTACACAAAAAGGCTTTGATCAGATTTGTGAGTGGCTAAAATGTAATGCTTTAACGTTAAATGTGGATAAGACTAAATATATTGCCTTTGCGTCGAAAAAAAATCTTCTTCCTCCTGCAAGTTACAACATTACCTCACATACATGCACACCTATGACTTACCGAACCTGCTTTTGTCCTTCTATACAAAGAACTGACACTATCAAATATCTTGGAGTTTACTTGGATCAAACTCTCACATTTAAGCCTCACATTGAAATTTTAGTCACACGGATTCGCAAACTGATATATATATTTAAAATTTTGAGACATATTGCTGATTTTCGGACAATAAAAATGGTTTACTCAGCTCTATGTCATTCAATCATTAATTATTGTATTAGCTCCTGGGGAGGCGCTTGCAAGATACACCTCATAGAAGCTGAAAGGGCACAAAGAGCCATACTCAGAGTTGGAGCTGGTTTACCATTTCGCTATCCTACTTGCGAACTATACAAACGTTGGGATGTACTAACTGTCAGACAGACTTTTATCTTATCCATTATAATAAGGCAACATGCACAATTAAAATATGATCCGAATTTCAACAGGGACAAGCGTAGAAAAGATATTATTTGTAAAAAAAACTCTTTTAATACATGTCTGTCACATAGATTTTACTATTTTCTTGGGGCATTTTTATACAATAAAATCAATAAGTCTATTTCAATATACTATCTTAGCACATCAAGGTGTAAGACGTCGGTATGTAAATGGCTGAAAGACTTAGACTATCAAACTTCAGAAAATTTTATACATAATATTCGGTAAAGTAGAGAAACTGAATCGTGCATACTCTATCGCAAAAACGCATCTACACCTACCCTCAATCACACATATATACGCTCTCACACACGCATACACACACGCACACACACACACACACACTCACCTACATACGCATACACTAACACACATACACAAACACTCACATTATACACTAACTATATTAATTCATTTTAACCTTTCATCTCATCTATAAAATAATTTATAATATATCCATCTTTAATTATGATTAATTCTTTCTCATTTAATGTTCACGTTCATTGTTTATCTGATAGATTGTGATTGTTAATGCTTGGGGGCCTGGTGACCCGTAACACAAGTATTTTGTACTTATCGCGGGCACCAGTCTCTCACAAATGTTAGTATTAAGATATATAGATTAACAATGTATGTGTTGATTGTACATTTGTGATGAGAAAAATAAATAAAATATTTAATTTAAAAATATTTAATTAGTAACAATAAAAGAATAGTATGTAAAGTATCAATATAAAAATGCAACTTGTATACAAGGCTGACGCACTCGTACATACGATTGACTCGATTGACAAACGAACACAAGATGGGCGCCGATTATATGATTTTCCAACTCTATGATTTTTCAACGATCCATTTCATGTACACGAATTGCGTATGTATTATATTTTTGTGTTATTTTATTTTATTTTTCATTATATTATACTAAACAATACTGTTTTTGATTTATAAGCTTAAGATGTTTCATTTTTATATTTTTGGTAATATTGCCGCTATAAAATAAAAATATTATGCACTAAAATTTTTTTGGCGTTTTAAACATAAAATACGTAATTCGTAACACGATGAAGTGTCACAGGAATCATCATAGCTGAAAAGGACTATAGATAATTAATTAGACACCACGTAAAATTATTGTACTTAAAATTTTATTAAATTTGTTGAACCCTAAATAGTGTAAAAATATCGAAAAGAGGCAATTACAAAAGTCATTTAAAACCAAATATATTTTATTCCAGAACATTCCAATAATTCTAATCGGTCCCGGAACAGGGTTAGCCCCTTTCCGTAGCCTCATACAAGAGCGAGTTAATCTGGATATAGCCGACAGAAACATTATACACCTTTTCTTTGGCTGTCGGTACAAAGAGAAGGACTTCCACTGCAGGGAGGAATTGGAGGGGTGGGAAAAGGAGGGGAAGATATCATTGTATTGCGCCTTTTCGAGGGACCAGGAGGATAAAGAGTGAGTTTTTGTGATAAAAATGTGGTAAAATTGATACGAAATATGTTAAAAGTTACAATATAGAAGTATCTATAATTGAACTAGGTAGCTAAAAAAGCGTAAAAAACTTGAATTTAAAAAAAAACATTTGTATAAAATTTTTGATTAAACTTTTGTGACTTGATTTTTTTTTCGTTAATATACTTTAAAACTATTTACCTATACTGAACATGTCAAAATTATTCCAGTTGCTTTTATTTGAAAGAATAGGTACCTAGTTAAAATATACGAGTTAAACTTTCGTCAACATTAAATCTTTCCAAAACAAAATAAAGCATACTATAATTCTTTATTATGTAGTTCTTTACAATTAACTACCTATTTACACTTAAATGTTTTCGTAAAACTGCTCATAAACGCTAAAAATAATTCATATTTTTTCAGGTACGTACAGCACAAAATTGCACAAAACAAAGAAATACTACGCAGTCTTATTATCAACGAAGGAGCATACATTTACATAGCTGGAAACGCTAAAAACATGCCCAATAATGTAAAAGACGCTTTTGTAGATGAAGTTTTATCAGAAATAGATGACGCTAAGAATTTCATGCAAAACATGACAAATTCTGGAAGATTCCAAACCGAAACTTGGTGAAGGAATTCAAAATGAATGCCTTGAAGATATTTTATGTATTACAGCCCGTTCACACATGGGAGTCCGTTTAACTTGAACGTTTTTAACGGATACGTCATAAATTTATTGTCTGTTCACACATAGGCACCGTATAACGTTCAACGGATCCGTCATTACTGGATCGGATGTGTGAACAGAAATCTCTCGCAGTATACCGCCGTTATTCTATAAATCAATGATTATAATAATTATTACACACAATGCACGCACGCGTTCTCTTTGAATGTACAATAAAAAATGTGAGTCAAAACCTGTCGCATCACTCCCCCTTCTACACCCCGCACACACCGCTCTTCACGCACACAGGACCTATCCGTTAAAATTCTACGTTTCCGTATATTTTTACTGTTCTGTCGTCCAGTATTCGATGACAAAACGGAATGTAATTTTTTTACGGAACGATATTTTTTACTGTATACAGTATACTGTGCCATGTGTGAAGTCGCTCATACAATTACATACGCCATCGACGAAAAAAAAACGTACACGATAAAACGGAACAGTAAAACGGAGACATGTGTGAACGGGCTGTAACTTAATCACTTTTAAGTAGATTGGTTGTTATTAAGTTATTATTTATGTAGGTGTAAATATCAATAAAATGCTTATTAGATGAAGTATTGTTTTATTTAACTGCCTTACAATTTAATCACAATTTCTTATATCATACAGTTTTATTTATACATATCTGTTATAGTCAAGGAACAAATAGATACGAATCAGATAAAAAAACAATCTTACATAAAAAAAAGCTTGTAAATCCATCGGCAAACAAGAGCAGTTTATTCAATAATCTCATCAAAATTTATCTAATATTAGATTGATTCGATACAAACTAATGAATAAATCAATATTTAGAATTATAAATACAAAAAAACAACATCAAATGTATTGTTACTGATGAAAATAGCACTATATCTAACTTTTATTCAATTTCATAATCCATCCGTCAGTGCTTACACAAAAAAGGATTACGTCTTTTAATGTTGCCTAGTTTCTGCTTATACTAATGTTGCTAGTTACTACTCAATCCCCACAGTTTAAGGTTGCCAGTATCTCTTTTTCTTTCTGGCGGTTCTTTGTCTTCACACGCGTAAGCTATTAAATATCTCGAGGGATGCCATGCCACTGTGAATGTCGCCGCTTGTACGGGGATCTCTGCTACTTTTTCTCCTAATAAACGAAAAAAAAATATTTTGTTGCCATATAATAAGTGGTGAATACTAATAGTTGGTGGAAAAAAATCTACTTCTACTAATTACCAGCATAAAGCTGAAGAGTTTGTTTGTTAGTGCTAACCTTAGGAACTACTGGACCGAGTTCCTACACCGTTCGCGTTGGATATGTATCACCAAGTGTTATTAGTTCTATATAAAATATAATATATTACTTATATATAAAAGTTTACTTAATCAATCGAGAAAATTGTATGCTCTAGAAGTTAAATCAAACCCTGATAATCAATACAGATAGGTTGTAAAAATTACAAATCCATATTTCAAAAAGACTTCACAAGCAGAATTATACAAAAAAAAAAACAATACTTACCAGTTTCCGTGTCACCAATATCGATAATGTGATCTTCGCTTGCTGACGCGAGCAGTCTTCCGTCGAAACTGAACGATAGAGTTCGTACTGGCCACTCTAATCTGTAATAAATAGTAATAAATTAGTAATTAAATAAATAAATGATTAAAGCGCGAGTGCCGAGAACACATGTCAGAAGTGAAACTTCTTTGGCAAGAATCAACTCGGGTTGCAAATTCGGCAAATTCAAACGGGTGCGCTTTTAGTACTGTTCGCTTTATTACCAGTGTAGTTTGTTGAATGTTTTAGAGCTAGTTTAGTATGTGTTGTGTTTAATGTACTGTGACGAGTGTACTGTATCAATACAGTACACTCATATTGCACAGCTTGTATACTTACCGTGTATTCATTCATAAATGGCACATAGTGTGAGAGTGTGTGTGTGTTTATGTGTGTTTTAGGGGTTATTACCTATACTAGTTTTCCACCCGCGGCTTCGCCCGCGCAATCAAAGAAAAACCCGCATAGTTCCCATTTCCGTGATGAAATCTATCCTATGTCCCGGGGTAAAAAGTAGCCTATGTCTTTTCTCAGGTATCAAAATATCTCTATACAAAATTTCATGCAAATTGGTTCAGTAGTTAAGGCGTGATTGAGTAACAGACAGACAGACAGAGTTACTTTCGCATTTATAATATTAAGTATGGATTATCTGTGATATTACCTAGAAAACACTCTTAAACAGGCCAATTCACTAGTGTCCCATAGTGAAACAAGCGCGTCCGCAGATCCGGTCGCGAAGTACCGACCGCCGGGGGCATGCTCTATACATATGCAAGTGCCCGGGTGCGCTTTCAGTACTGTTTGCTGTTCTAGGGATGGATACCTGGACGAAGAACATTTGATATTTAGTTTTATAACATTCATAAAAATTTCGATCACGAGGCGGGATTTGAACCCGCGTCCTTTCCCCTTTCCGGGGCCTAGCTTCTCGGCCACCCGTAAACCCGTAATCCCGCCTGAGCATTCGAAATAAAACGAAAGCGTAGAAAATCGAGATCAATATAATTTAAACTTATGTTAATTCTTATCGTATTTTAAACGAAATTTATTACTTTTAAAACAAAATTAAAGTGACTACCACCATTTGAAAGTCACAAAATTGGAAAAAAAATCAAAATAAATTCAACATAACTAGTGCTTTATAAAGCAGTAATTTAATTATGAATCTCTCAGGTTGTTAGAGATAAAGTTCTATAAAGTATTTGTAGTACATTAGTAACTAAAAGAGACTTGACAAAAATTTGTAAACAGACAGTGTATGGACCATGAAAAATATTAAAAAACTAGCAAACCCGGCGAATTTCGTTTCGCCACCAGAGACACCTTTTCTTTGAACCTTTTCTATAAACCTCACGGAGCCCGAGACCTTTCAAACGAATGCAAAACCATGGAAATCGGTTCGTGTGTTCTGGAGTTATAGCGTCAGGAAGGAAAACCCGACTATTTTTATATAGTAGATAGTTTAAATATTCAAACTTACGTCAATATATGAACACATCCCAGTCCATTTGTTAAGAAGAAGAGATCTGATGTTATGTTCCATGATATTTCATTTACTTCAAAATTGAATTGCTCTTCTGTCACCTGAAACATAAATAAATAAATTGATACTTGAATACTAGCAATGCAAGTGTTCATTGCTTAGGCCGGCTACTCACGTAACTGCTGCAGGGGCAATATTGGAATTGGACCCTTTAATTGGCCGCTTAATTTTGATGGCAAGCAGGGGCAATTTAGAGAACAATTGCTCTGTCCGCCGACCAACCGAGATTGTACCAATATCGCCCCTACGGCAGGTACGTGAGTAGCCGGAATACATTACTTACATTCACATTTACAGAAAAGCTAAACTGTAAGGTGTATTATAGTAAAGCGGGCGACTCACACACATGTCGCAGGGACAATTTCGGTTGCACGGCTGTCAGAGCCATTTCAACTGTTCTCTAAATTGCCCCTGCTTGCCTATACACATGACTTTACAATGAATGAGCAAATCAAGGGTGCAATTCCAATATTGACCTGCATCAGATATGTGAGTGGCCTGCAAAACACTACTTCCTATTCTTTGGTGGATTCAGATATAAAATAGTAATATTTAATAAATGTTTTTGTAACAGATTTGCTAAGTAAGTAAACATACAAATAAATTGAAACATATTTTCTCATTTGACAATATAGAATCAATTTTGTGGAACAAAAAACAAATAAGAAAATATAGAGATAAATTAAAACATTTTTCTCGTTCAACAAATATAGAAATAAATTAAAACATTTTTCTCATTTGACAATTTCGGATCAATTTTGTGGAAGCAAAAATATTTTAGCAACAAAATACTCACAACTTTATATGTGCGAGCATCAATAAAGGACACTAGATCCTCTTTATTTCCCACTGCTATAGTGGAGCCATTTGGAGACCAGGCTATGTTTATATTTTCTCCTTTTGTAGATATTGCTGCTGCACATTTGTGGGACCTGAAATTAAATAATAATGAAGTATGGCTTCATATTTTTTACTAGCTGCTCCGCGCGGTTTCACCCCCGTGGCTCCACTCCTGTTGGTCATAGCGTGATTATATATAGCCTATAGCCTTCCTCAATAAATGAACTATCTAACACCGAAAGAATTTTTCAAATCCAACCAGTAGATCCCGAGATTAGCGCGTTCAAACAAACAAACTCTTCAGCTTTATAATATTATAGTATATAGATTTAAATTTCACGCTTTTGAATGATCAAAAAATACAGAAATAAATTATTAACCATTGTTTTCAGAAAGCAGTTTCTACAGAGAAGACTTACCAAGGAACTTCAAATTAATAATGTATCAAATTTAAAGAGCAATTTATAATGAAGTTAGAAGAACTAATATTAAACAAATTTTAATTTTTAACCTATACTTATTTAACTGCTATTTGCAATAATCAGTTTACATCAATAGTATCAATAGCCAGATTTAACAATCATCAAGCATTCCACAGTTATTTCATGTTTTATTATGTAAGACTAGCTGTGCTCTGCGGTTTTACCCGCATTGTTCCACTATAGCCTACCAGATCAATTGTTTGTTTGTTTGAATACACTAATCTCAGGAACAACATGTCTGATTTGAAAAATTATTTCGGTGTTAGATATCCCATATATCGAGGAAGGCTATAGGCTATATAATATAATAACGCTAAGACCAACAGGAGTGGAGCGACGCGGGTGAAACCGCGAAGTGCAGCTTATAATATTAATAGGATTGTCTCACCGTGCATCCCATATTCTAACAGACTTGTCTCCACTAGCTGTACTGAGGAGATCTGGATGTGAGGCATGCCAGCACAGTTGGTCCACCGAGCCTGTGTGGCCGCGGAACACGAAGTCTTGTACCTGTTCAATATAAATGATTAAAAAATATAGAAAACTTCTTAACATCAGTACAAAAATAGCAGAAAGTATAGCAGACGTAATATTATTACGTCTACACTTTTTTTTTTAGTTACAAGTGTTGTCTGTAATTTAATGTACTGTATCATTTTTTGGGAATAAATGTGTTTCTATTCTATTCTATTCTAAAGTAAAACTAGGGTTGGCTTTAGAAATTTGCGGCACGAAATTCGGCGTGATTTTTATTTTTTCCGATCGATAATAATGGCCTGAAACATACATTAGCGGCTTTTCGTGCGGAAACGTATAATTACACAGAAATCTTAATTTTAATCTTTGAGGTTATGTTCAAAATTGTTAGAAAAACCTTGACAAAACTTCAAGAATATTGTGTTTGAAAGAGATAACAAATGTCAAAATGTACATTCAAAACCATAGTTCCTTCATAGTTCATTCAAAAGCATGTTGCTGAGGGACAACAATTCATAAGGATTATTGGCGAGTAGTACTTAGGTATATGATTGGGGCAACATTGGTATGTTCATAAAAAAGTTAATCACTCAGACCCAGACAACCCATTTGTTGCCCCTGATGGAAAATATTTGATTTGATTGTAAAAAGATTTTTTAAAAAGATAACTCAAACCACCCAAAATTCGATGATATTATAAAAGAATTTAATATGTGGAGACGCTGGGTGGAAAAAAATAAAATGGATCCATTCATTACCCTTGTAAATTGTATCAAACATGTACATTATATATTAGATGTACAAATAATTAGAATAAATAATTATTAAAAAAAAAATTATTGTTTGATATTGCACACAAATTCTTAGTAACAGAACCGAATCTGTCAACCCCGAATCCACGTGGTACTTGTCTGTCATACACTAGAGAGTATTAAAAAAGTCGGAGGCGCGGAGGAGCGTGGCGCCCGCGTGTGCTGAGGAGCAGGCAGAGTCAAGCGAGCTGGAGTGGCTGAGGCTGGTCGCCAAAGGCGACCAAAAAGCCGAAGCTACGAAGGCGAGTGAAGACTCCTGCCTGCAACGAGGTACACGGGGGCAAGCGCCACGTTCTGCAGCGCCGCAGCAGTCAAGAATGCCCATAATCTTCGATATACTTCTAACTACATTTATAAATATAATATCGAAAAAAATAGAAGGGGTGGTTTCCGCACCCCCCCACTTTATAGGGGGTCTCCCCTTACCTCCCCCCTCCCTTTCCCACCCCTCCCCCCCCTTAATTCGTGCCGCAAATTTCTAAAGAAATACCTAAAACTAATATGCCAATTGAAATACATACCTAGTTAAATGAGCCTCCTTAGCAAATTCTGACCACAACTTTTTCAATTCTTACACTTAAATGCATGTCTGTTCTATAAAAGATAAGTATAACTTTTCTAATGTCACTCATATTATTTTTCTACAAGCAAGTAGTGATTTTTCTTTGTACTTACCAGTCTACTCCGTTCCAAGTTGAAAATAACAACGGTCTTATCAAAAGAACCTGACGCTAAGCGCCTTCCATCGCATGACCAGCCAACGGAATGTACTTTTGAAGTATGCGCTATATACTCCCTGGTCACATTGTGTGTTGCGAAATAGTTACGTAGCTCTTTTAGATCTTCTATTGGTGTCTGGCCTTGGACCTTTGATTCTTTCATAATTAATCTTTCGATTCGGTGTTAGTAAACAAACTTAGACATAGGTAACCTCACTTTTCAATTACCTATTGACAGATTGTACCATAGAGTAAAATAATATCTAAGAGCAATTAACCTATACTGACTACCACAGAGTACGTTTAACACAAACCACAGATAATATTCACAGGTATTGGAATGCTATCTGTGGTAAAGCGGTAACATTATTATTTTGTCTGTTGTCTCGATTCACGCAATAATTTTTGAGCAGATTTTGATTATTAATTTTGTTAAAAAGCTATTCGTCATCGGTAACTTAGGCTTTATTTTATACTAACTTCCGCCCGCGACTCCGTCCGCGCGGATGTCGGTCTTCGCGTGGATGGTTTATTTCTCCATTTTGAGTACCTAACTCTGACAATGACATCTTATAAATATCTATTGAACCCAAATACAGCTAGGCTTAGCAGCTAGGCCTTAGAGTATATATACTATCTATAGAGTGCGAACAACCAAGTGGGAACAGTAGGCACAGGTGGGAACAACACGACGCTCCCGCCGCGAGCGCTCGCAGTCGTGGTTGAGTGCTCACGAAGTGCGTTGCTCTGGATTTTTTTCATATTTACGAATAAAAGTGGTGAAATGTGCAGTTCTATCTTGCAAAAACGATACTAGAAAATACACAAAATTGAAATCCACTATCACATTTCATCAGTAAGTCGATTGTTATACATAATTTTATGAAAATAAATCTAGCATCGCGGGGGTGAAGAGTAGGTGGGAGGCGGACACGCGCAGGCTCGCTCGCGCGCCTCACTGCCGCCACGTGATCGTAGTGATGTGACCTGACCAACGCTGTACTCGATATAAAGTTTACTAGAAGAACTATATTTTAACAAATTATTTATTTAACTTTAAAATTAAAACTCTTTTAAAAATGTATTATAAATAAATTTGTGGTGTGTTTTGTACGATACACTTTCTAAATTATGAATGCGAATGTATTATAGTGTAAATGTAAAGTATGTAATGTTACGATATATTTTCTGAACCGCTAAATTGATTTTGAAGATTTTGATAGTAGAATGGATAAAATTAAATAAAGAAATTATTAATATTATTTATTATATTATCATTTTAAATTATTAATTATTCCTTAATATTTTTTACCATTTTTCAAACATTATTATTATTGTTTGATTTATTATTAATAAATAGCACTAAACCCGATCCTTTATTTTATTAACTTTATTATTTAAAAAGTACTCACGTTTTTCTTATATTCCAATCAAACATATTTTTTTAAAGTACTTATAATTAATACAAGAAAATTTCTTATATAATATTTAATATTCAAATGGAATAAACAAACTTTATTCAGTTGGTAAACAAATTTAAAATTACATATTTATACTTTATTCACATATTTTTCCTTTAATAACTTATTGAACATAAAATTTACTTATGATACATATTTATTTACATAACTTATCGATAGTTTAACACGCAATTGATATCTACCCATCCCTATTTGTCACACACACATCTATATAGTATCTATAGCTCATCTGCCTACGATGCGCACTATGCAATATGTGCAATACACTCGCTCTATACTATTGTAATATATACTCTAAGAGCTAGGCCTATAATAATACGCAACGTGTGTTCGCGGTTCTACAGAACAACGTCTATGGATAAAATTGAAAAATTAAGATTAATTTTTTTCTACGTATTTTTCCAGGATAAAAAGTATCCTATTTTACGCCCAGGATAATAAGGTATAATTATACCAAGTTTCATCGAAATCGAACCGTTAGTTTTCACGTGATGCCTTCACATACAGACAGACAGACAGACAGACAAAAATTTTTTTAATAACATATTTGGGTTTGGTATCGATCCAGTAACACCCCCTGGTACTTATTTTTTCAATATTTTCAATGTACAGAATTGACCCTTCTACAGATTTATTATTTATATGTATAGATACAAAAATATATTTAAACCTAATCTCACGTGCGAAAGACATCGCGAGCCCGATTCGGTACCATACAATCCAAAAACATTGATCCAAAAATTGGAATTAGTTACAACTGGTACACAGTGGTCAGTGTGGTACACAGGTATACCAATATGGCTTGCTCTGAGGTATACACAATATTATATAAAACTACTGGACTGATTTTGATGAAACAAATTTAAAAGTACACGTAACGAAGTAGCAAGGTCAGCTTTTCTCCAACATAATAAAGTTATCTGTGAGCAAGTCCGCCAATCAAATTCTACAAAATATATATGCTAACAAATTCAAATATTTGAAATTTGAATTGTAGTCATGTAACACAGTAATATAAAAAAAATATTGGTTGTTTGTAAAGTAGGTTTACGATCGAGATGTTTACGTGATAACGTCTTAAGGACGCTGTCACAAATCTGCGTTACTCAAATTTAGGTATCTAACGTCGCCACGTGGTTCGCGGGAACATCACGCTCACGTAAAAGACGTAAACATAGCGCATTCCATTTTATAGACCATCTTCATACTTGATATTATTAATTTTTTTTATATTTTTATTGAAATTGATTCCAGAAGATTACTGGGAACTTTAAAAATTCATTTTGTTACTATTATTAGTAGGTACGATCCTTATAAGTATTTTAGTGTATTCAACCAACTTAAAAAAGTGTGACTATTTTACAACAATTTGAATATGAATTGTATTATTGTATACAATATCGAAGCTTTTTAAGAAATGTATAAAATACTTTTTTAAGAATTATTATCATACATAATATTATGTTACCGGCAATATATTAAACCCGGCATTGTATGCAATTCTTAGTAAATGTATGTTATTTCGAGAAACAGTCGGAATGAAATAAATTAAATTCGTTACCACACATTCACATTACCTATATCTTTAAATCTGAACTTTTCCTAAGTAGCAAACACATTTGCAAATGTGGGTGGTTTTTGGGGTAGCTATTAACCAATATGAGGTCAAAACTAAAATCCAAGATGGCGCCGACGAAAATTTGAAATCTTTTCGTCATGGGTGTCATTTTCAAGGAGTTGGAGTCGCTATTAATCAATATGAGGTCAAATCTAAAATCCAAAATGGCGCCGACGACAATTTGACATCATTTCGTCACGGGTGTCATTTTCATGGTTTTTGGGGTAGCTATTAACCAATATGAGGTCAAAACTAAAATCCAAGATGGCGCCGACAAAAATTTTATATATTTTCTTCATGGGTGTCATTTTCATGGTTTTTGGGGTAGCTATTAACCAACATGAGGTCAAAACTAAAATCGAAGATGGTGTCGACGAAACTTTACATCTTTTCGGCATGGGTGTCATTTTCAAAGTTTTTGAGACAGCTATTACCAAATCCCCAATGTAACCGTCGATAATTAGGTATATTTTTCTTACTTCTTTAAAGTAAACTTAAATAAAATAACAAAAACGTTAACAACCACAGTTTTGTAGAAAGTCTTAAAAAAAAAAACAATTTTAAAGAACATTGAAATGCATATTTAGAAATTTAATATAAAACGCAACTCTGTGGCAATAATGTTAATATTCTGACAGATATTATTAACTTTAAATATATTCTTTAAATATATTCGCTAAACTTTATTTAAAAAAAAGTTTATCTAAAACATTTAAACAAAGAGAATAAAATAAAAAAGAACGTGTGTGCCGAGAAAACGTGTCAGGAGTGAAACTTCTTGGGCGAGATTCATAGATACCAAAATCGCCGCCTTGCTCCATAACGCGACAGTATTACCATGACGCCATCTTGAAATTCGACGACCATCTTGGATTTTAGTTTTGACCTCATATTCGTTAATAGCTACCCCAAAAACCATGAAAATGACACCCATCACGAAAAATGTCAAATTTTCGTCAGCGCCATCTTGGATTATAGTTTTGACCTCATATTCGTTAATAGCTATCCCAAAAACCATGAAAATGACACCCATGATGAAAAGATGTCAAATTTTTCGTCGGCGCCATCTTGGATTTTAGTTTTGACTTCAAATTGGTTAATAGCTACCCCAAAAACCATGAAAATGACACCCATGACGAAAAGATGTAAAATTTTTGTCGGCGCCATCTTGGATTATAGTTTTGACCTCATATTCGTTAATAGCTACCCCAAAAACCATGAAAATGACACCCATGACGAAAAGATGTAAAATTTTCGTCGGCGCCATCTTGGATTTCAGTTTTGACCTCATATTGGTTAATAGCTACCCCAAAAACCATGAAAATGACACCCATGACGAAAAGATGTAAAATTTTTGTCGGCGCCATCTTGGATTATAGTTTTGACCTCATATTCGTTAATAGCTACCCCAAAAACCATGAAAATGACACCTATGACGAAAAGATGTAAAATTTTCGTCGGCGCCATCTTGGATTTCAGTTTTGACCTCATATTGGTTAATAGCTACCCCAAAAACCATGAAAATGACACCCATGACGAAAAGATGTAAAATTTTTGTCGGCGCCATCTTGGATTATAGTTTTGACCTCATATTCGTTAATAGCTACCCCAAAAACCATGAAAATGACACCTATGACGAAAAGATGTAAAATTTTCGTCGGCGCCATCTTGGATTTCAGTTTTGACCTCATATTCGTTAATAGCTACCCCAAAAACCATGAAAATGACACCCATGACGAAAAGATGTAAAATTTTCGTCGGCGCCATCTTGGATTTCAGTTTTGACCTCATATTGGTTAATAGCTACCCCAAAAACCATGAAAATGACACCCATGACGAAAAGATGTAAAATTTTTGTCGGCGCCATCTTGGATTATAGTTTTGACCTCATATTCGTTAATACTTAATAGCTACCCCAAAAACCATGAAAATGACACCTATGACGAAAAGATGTAAAATTTTCGTCGGCGCCATCTTGGATTTCAGTTTTGACCTCATATTCGGTAATAGCTACCCCAAAAACTATGAAAATGACACCCATCACGAAAAAAAGCCAAATTTTCGTCGACGCCATCTTGAATTGTTTTACCCCACCAATCTATTCAACAACCCATAAAAAAGAGGATCTCAGGCAAGGTAATTTTAAAAACATAATTTTAAATTACAAATAATTGGAATATGAAACTTATACAGTTTACTCATAAAAAGTATCAAATATTTCAAATCACGAAAAAGACAGTGCACGCACAATAATCTTTTTTATTTCGTTTTTATTTTTGGCACGAGGAGCGATACACCCGTCCTTCCAAGAGCGCTTCTGAGCGCGGTCTGACGAACCGCGAGAACAAAATGTATGAAGAAATCGACAAGTATTTTTAATTTAGCTCATTATTGAAATAAAATTTTGATTTAGATTCATAAAAATTACACCATATATAAAGGACTATATATCCCTCAATAAGATATAGTTAAGAAGATAGATTAGGCTCTTAATTTTCCTAAAATGGTACCGGTTTAGACCCCATTTTTTTGCATTTTATGCGTTTATTGTGATGGAAAAAACGTATTTCAGCGACAATTTTGTATGACGTCGTACAATTTTTATAAGATGAACGTAGAGCTGAATATATTATCTTTAAATTAAGATATTACTATGTTCTCACGTGTTTCATTATTCATCATTATATTGTGATTATTACAAGATAAACGAAACACGCAGTAAACATAACCTTATCGAACAAGTGACAAATACCAGCAAGTCATAGATAACTTTACACAGTACCAACTTAACGGAAGAACGCAGTGTTACCATAGCAATAAACCATACGGCCTGTCATCCACTTTCACGAGTGACATATCTGAAGGGCAGCCAACATAAAAAGTTGCATTCCAATCACTAGGATTCCAATTCAAGCAGTTGCGAAACGTTTTGTTATTGCACCGTAAAAATAGACTGCATAACGATGACTGAAGAAATGTCAATATCCACACTCTACAATATGATGAAACTAGAAATGGATAAACAAGCTACGCTGATAAAGGATAATACAGAAAAAATTATGATGACAATAGACGATAAAATCAAACCATTAATTCAAGAAAATAAGATCCTAAAAATGGAAATCGAAGTACTTAATAAGAAAATAAACTCCCTAGAAAATGCAACCAGAAGGAACAACATTATAATTCATGGATTTAACGAGACAGAAAAAAATTATACTGAATTATATAACAACTCTATAGGATTACTTGAAAACTTGGGAATAAAAATTCATAATTACGATATAAACAAATTACACAGAATTGGAAGACAAACGAATGGGAAAACAAGGCCAGTATTAATTACCCTCACAACATACAACAAAAAAATCGAGATTCTAAAAAATAAAAAGAAAATGTCACAACCAACATACATTACAGAGGATTTTTCTAAAGAAACTTTGCAGAAACGCAAAGAATTACAACAAGAACTTCACCGAGAAAAAGAAAAGGGAAATGATGTGTACATTAAAAACAACAAAGTTGTAATAAAATCAAAAGAGAATGAAAAAAGAAAAAGGGAGACATCATTATCACCCACACAACAACATCAACAAGTGTCAGGAGATAATAACAAAAATATAGTAGCCCCTGCAAAACTGAAAAGAACTGACCCATTCGCATACATGAGGTCTAGATCGCATTCTTTGACTGAAACAACAAAACCAAAAGCATAGGAATCTCGAGACATCGGTAACTGGACAAGAACAACAATCACAAGCACAGAACATTTGGAAAAGGAAAATCGCCCCAACCCGGCTGGTCACCGTGGGGCAAGAGACCAATACCCCCTAGGATTGCCCCCTCCCAAAAAACACAACATACAGAAACAAGACAATACACACGAAAACAACGGAAAAGAAATAAATGTCATAAAAGATAAGAGAAATAGTATTTACATAGCAACGCTTAACACCAGGACTCTAAGAACAGACGAATCTTTACAAGAACTGGAATATGCCTTAGATCTAATAAAGTGGGACATTATTGGCCTAAGCGAAGTGAGGAGAATGGGAGAAAAGATTGAACAACATGAAAACTACATATTATACCATATAGGAACCACACCAGGCCTACACGGTGTCGGTTTCCTTATTAAAAAATGCTACAGTCAACACATACAGTCCTTCATTGGAATATCAGAACGAATTGCACAACTAAATATCAACTTGCCTGGGTATGCAACTGTGTCAATAATTCAAGTATATGCACCGACAGAGCTGGCACCAAAAGACATAAAGGATAATTTCTACGAAGACCTGGACAGGACTCTGGCAGATGCACACAAGGCAATCATACTGATGGGAGATTTCAATGGCCAGATTGGTAAAAGATTAACAAACGAAAATAACATACTAGGCCAATTCAGCACAGGAAAAAGAAATGATAACGGACAAAGACTAGTACACCTGGCACAGGCACATAACCTTTGGATATTAAATAGTTTATATAAGAAAAACAAAAATAAAAAGTGGACCTGGATTTCTCCAGATGGGAACGTGAAAAATGAGATTGATTTCATATTGTCAAATAAACCTAAATTCTTCAAGGATATAACCACAATTAATAAGTTCAACTTTAACACAAACCATCGTATGGTAAGAGGAGCCATTTACCTAAATGAGATAAAAAAGAGGAGACAGTACACTAAGAAAGTAATTACACCAAGTCAAATCCCTCTCAACGTCCCGGAAAACTTGTTGACAACATTAAAAGATAATTTACTGAATAACAACAAGAGCGAAAATATTCAAGAAAAATATAATATAATAGAAAAAGCGCTGAAAGAAATATCCAGAAAATTATATACTCTAAAAAACAAGAGAGATAAAATAGGAGACGAAGCCAGACATCTACTTGAGACCAGGAAAACTTTATTAAGAAATAAGAAACAAAATAGAACACAAATAACCCAGCTAAGTAAACAAATAAATGAAAAAATTAGGACTCATAGGAAACAAATTAGAAACAGAACTATCCAATTCCACATTGAAAAATCTGGAGGCATAAAGAAAGCTCTGAAAGAACTGAGAGAGAATACCTGTTGGATCCCATCCATCAAAAGCAAGACATCTAATAAGAAAGCAACAAAACGACCCGAAATTATGGAAATAGCAACAACATTTTATAGTAAATTATATGATGATCCAGACTACACAAATACTCAATACCCACAGGAAGAAGACGAAGAAGCTACCCTCCCAATATTAGAATCCGAAGTAAGAACCGCAGTACTGTCCCAGAAAAACTACAAAGCCCCCGGAGAGGACGGAATAACAAACGAAATTTTGAAGAAATGCCTAGACTACATAATAAGTGATATTACCAATATATACAACGATATTCTGACTAAAGAAACAATACCGCAACAATGGACATCGTCAACCATCATATTGCTCCATAAGAAAGGCGACAGGGCAGATATAAACAACTACAGACCGATCAGCCTGATCTCCAATCTATATAAGATATTTGCAAAGGTAATATTGAACAGAATTAGCTCAAAATTGGACGAAAATCAGCCGAGAGAACAGGCTGGATTCCGAAGCGACTTCTCAACAATGGATCACATTCATGTCGTCAAACAAATTATCCAAAAGAGCAATGAATACAGAAAGACATACTACTTGGCATTCGTAGATTACAGTAAGGCATTCGACTCTTTGAAACATTCACACATTTGGGACGCTCTACACTCACAAGGAGTGCAACGAAAATATATCAGGATAATAAAAAACATATACAAAGAATCAACGGCAAAAATTCAGACTGAAAGGAAAGGAGAGGCCTTTAAAATAAAAAAGGGAGTACGGCAAGGTGACCCCCTCTCACCAAAAATATTCGCATCTGTACTAGAACAGATATTTCGTAAAATTAACTGGGATGAATATGGGATAAATGTAAATGGCAAAAAGCTCAACCACCTAAGGTTCGCAGACGACCTGATTCTGCTTAGCGAAAACCAAGAGGGCTTAAAAACAATGTTAACGCAATTAGACAGAGAGAGCAGAAAGGTGGGTCTGACTATGAATCTAGACAAAACAAAACTAATGACAAACAACATAAAAACACCTATACTGTTAGACTCAAATCAGATAGAATATGTTGATGAATATACATATTTAGGACAGATCATTGCACCGGAAAATCAAATGCAAAAAGAAATTAACATCAGAATAAATAAAGCTTGGAAAAGATTCTGGTCTCTAAAGGAAGTTATGAAGAATCCACATATGCCCCTTAAAGATAAGACTACAGTGTTCAACTCTTGCATACTACCAAGTTTAACCTATGGAGCACAAACCTGGGCCCTCACTAGCAAACAGAGTGGAGCACTCAGAGTGTGCCAAAACAAAATGGAGAGGAGCATCCTAAACCTCAAGCTAAGAGACAAAGTTAAACTTAAGAATATAAGAAGCAAGACAAAAGTTATGGATGTCACTTACACAGTGAAAAAGCTTAAATGGAACTGGGTAGGCCATATGATAAGAAACAATAAGGGAAAATGGACAAAAGATGTTACTGAATGGTATCCTCGGGATGGGAAAAGAAAGAAAGGAAGGCAGAAAACAAGATGGGAGGATGATATTAGGAAGGTAGCTGGAACAACATGGCAAAGAGAAGCCACAAATAGAGATAGATGGAAAAGCCTAGGGGAGGCCTATGCCAAAAGGCAAACTGATAATTAAGTTACCGATGTATGACCGATGTAAAATGAATCTAATTTATATTTATATTATTTAATTAAATATTGTTATTAATGATTAAAAGTGCATGTAATCTTATCATAATTGAAATTAAAAATGAAATTGCTAAATGTGCATGAAACTGATTGTATTAAAATAAATATGAATGGCATTGTAATATATTGAAAATTATTTATTACAAGAGAGATAGAAATTATATGTAATGTATAATGTATTGTAATGTAATGATGTTATCAGTAATAAAGGCTATTTTTATTTATTTTATTTTATTTTATGTTCTCACGTGTAATTGCTTTAAGTTAAAATGGTACCGAAAAACAGCGTGTTTTTGTAAAAGGCAGACCACTAGTTTAAATTAAAATTAAAACATACTCATAATATTATGCTAAATACTTTTATTTATTTTCAATATATTCTCGACGCCATACTTTAATCTGTGTCAAGAAGTATAAACATGGGGTTAGCCAAAAAGTTGTAATAAACGCCATGTGTAACAGTTTTTCCTGAAAATAATAATAGTTTAAAAAAACTAAAAAACACGCTTTTTATAGAAAACCGAACTAAAAAATAGAAAATTTTATCAAATTAGTGTATTGTCATCGGTCCTCAATAAATCTACAAAGTTTGAACGAAATCTGGCCATTTAAAGTGGGCCAAAATCGCGCCCAAAGAAGTCGGTTACAAACATACAAACATACAGGTGAAGCTAATATAAAGCGTGTAAAAACAAAAATCAATTCGGTCTTAGATAAGAGCATAGAGGATATAATAATATGAGTCTTTAAGTTAACTAATGGGAAAAGGCATGAAGCTCAAAGAGAATACAATTACTATGAAGCTGATCAATGTGCTAGCAAATATAGGTAACTTTAGGAAAATATGCATTATGCTACGATTTTTATCTTATGTATAATTAATTGAAAATATTATGCTCATGCACGGATATTAATTAATTACGTACAAAGTAGGAACATGGTGCTCTTGGGGGTGTAGCTATACCTACTCCAACTTGAGCAAAGTTCCGCTTAGGCACATGGAACTTTGGTTTATTTTTCGCACGAACAAATAAATTAATCATATTCTTCCCCAACATTTCGGGTCTCAATTTCACGCTTCACTTTTCGACTGAAAACTGACGTAACAAACTAGATTATATTTTTTGAATGTAGAATTTAGTTTCTGCTCATTTTTTTTCGTAAATCACAAAGAAGGTCACTGGAAGTAATCGTATATCATTCTTTAAACTTTAAATATTTGTAAGTACCTATAGTAACTGAGTATATACACACACCGGCACAATTAGCGGAACAGAAACCGATGCGCGAGAACATCGTCAGGGATTTGAACGAATGGCAGCAGGTTGTCTTTACTCATGAGTGCAGAGTTCTTTTAAAACAGATCGATGGGAGATAGCGAATATGGAGACACAAATGAGAACGCCACATACAGTCTAATTTTGAACACACAGTGGCTTATGGTGGCGGCTCGATTACGGTTTGGGGAGGGATATGTTTGGGAGCTCTCACGGAGTTAGCGATAGTCACAGGAGGGACCATGACAGCAGATCGATACATCAGAGACATTTTAGAAGAACATGTTGTACCATTTGCCCCATTTATTGGTGAAGACTTTATTCTAATGCAAGATAATGCTCGTGCTCGTAGTGCACAATCGGTACAGGCATATCTTAGCCACGTAGGTATACCGGTGATGCAGTGGCCAGCAAATTCCCCCAATATGAATCCGATAGAGCATGTCTGGGACTTGCTAAAAAGAAGGGTTAAATCCAGAATGCCACTCCCCAACAATCTGAATGAACTTGGAAACGCATTACTTGAGGAGTGGGAGCGGTTGCCTCAAGAAATCATCGATAACATAATCTGTAGCATGCCCAGACGAATGGAAACCGTAATCAGAGCAAGAGGGGGAAACACTCATTATTAGTAATTTTGCTTTAATTTTATTGTTAAATCATTTAATGCTTACTTTTTTTATTTTTTGTGATGGTTCATAATCATCTAAAAATTTCGCTTATTTCAAATTTCTTTATTTTTCAATAAAAAATAACGAAGACTTTTCAAAGTCGTTGTTAAAAGATGTTAATCGATTTGTTATTTTGTGTCTAATTAATTTTTCGTCAAATATATGCGTTATTATCTCATAGTCTCACTTTTTTTTTTCTGTTCCGCTAATTGTGCCGGTGTGTATATGTTCTGTGATAGTAAGTTCGTGACTGTATAGCATTCGTGCCTTTTAGCGGTTCGATTCCACATTCTTTATCCGAACCGCGAGGGACTGGAACATGCTTCCTGAATCTGTGTTCCCCGACGAGTACAATATGGGGGTATTCAAGCGTAGAGTGAAGTACCTTCTAGGGAAGCGCGTACCATGTAGGACCACATCTCAGCTTAACATCAGGGCTCAGGCAAGATTGTGGTCAAGCGCTTCCCTATCGAAAAAAAAAATACCGCCATTTACCTGAATCTCAAGGCGAATATCGAGTGTATTTGAGTGAATAGTTTGTCGTCTCGCACTTCGCACGAATGTGTAATGCACATGTAATGCACCATCACGTCGCCATATGAGGTACCTATTTTATGCTATGATTTGGGCTTTGGACTCTATAGATAATAGAGTATAGAGACATCCAGAATAAGTTTAAAATGCGATGGGAATTGAGATAGACCAATAAAACAACTAGTTGTATTATCAGTTTTAAACCATTGTTAATAAATTATTAAACTTAATACAATGTAAACTTAATTATCACAAAAACCTTATCATTTCTTGCGTAATCCGCAATCTTTAATAAGATTCGAGAAGTTACCTTCTCGGTTCTTCTCTCACTTCTCTTTTGCTTCATATTTTTAAATAATACTTATGATGCAGTATTCAGTTTACGCGAATGTTATGTTACCTATTAAGTAATATTACACTATTACTTCTTAACAGACATTCTTGATTTTCTCTTTCTTATTTCGGGTGTTTTGTTCTTTTTCTTTAATTTCTTCACAATTTGAAGTTCAAGATGTTCTATTTTTTGGTACAACCGAAATGGAGAAGAATCGATAAGGGAACCACATTCATTCAGTACATACACGAAAGATTTTGGTAAATTTTGGTATAATTCAATATTAAATGTATCGTGTAAGTCATTGGTTTTTTGCATTTGAGTCAGAATAGAATAACGTCGTATCCAATAACTGAAATTTTTCACACCCCATGCAGATGGATGCAATAGTTTTTCATTTTCTGCTTTTTTATCATTTGCTTTCTTCATGTCATTTTCGGTTAATTTTAATTTCTTTTTTGGCGGCCTGCCACATCTAGCTATTTCCTTCTCTAGGATTCTATCGGCAGCTTTATCTATTTTTGAAATATCCTCATCATTTAACTGCGCCGTTTCAGGTAGAATAAATTCTTCTTCACTTTCTTCTTCATCTGAGTCAAGTAACTGTTCCATTTCATGATCATCGTCGTTTTCTTGTACTATACAATCATCAGCGGTAGAATTAATCATATCAGTATTAGTTTCATTTTCTGCATTAGAAGTAAATTCAGCATTATTAGATGCTTCTTCCACATTCTCTTGTATACTTTCGTTTATCCAACTCTGTTCTTGATTGTCCTCTTCAACATCATTCTTTTGTTCTTGTATATTGTTGTAATAGCTCTGCAGCATCATAAAAGTTAATGATTCACATTTTCTCTTATGTAAACCAGTTCTGTAATCGGCAGGAATATACTTTTCTTTCCTGGGTTTATTTTTCTCAGATGTATTTCGGTCCACTTTGCAATATTGAAGTTTACGCGGCAAACTTATCTTGTGGGTGGTGCAGACATGTCGAATCAATTCATTTATCATAGTTTTCCGATCTACACTTTCAGGCGAATTTGGAGCTTCATAGCTTTTGGTTACAGGACTTTGTAAACAATTACTACTGATATAATCAAAAAAATTCCCGTCATCTTTAAAGCTGCCAAAGGATTCACTCATCATTGCTATAGCTTCTTTAACATCGTCTTTATTGTCATCGTCATAGATACAAGCATTCGGATAGTCTACAAACGTGACACTCCTACAATCATTTTCTAATATTAAAGTTATTTCATCGTCAAGTTTTGATTTGTCCTTATGTTCATTCATATAATCAGTAATGGCTGTGTCATTTTTTGTATTGTTATTTACAGCTGTGCATTCATCATTGTCTTTCTCAGGCTCTACTTTTGAAGTTTCATCGTCGCCATGGCATTCTTTTGCATTTGGTTCGCGCAGTAAATTCGAAGTATCGTCTTTATTTTCACAAAATCTAATATATACCATTTTAATGTCATCACCGGGTGGAGCACTGAAGTACCCACTAATATTTTTATTGATAAATTTATTGTGTTTAGAAACACCTGTAATAATATTTTTAGAATCCATATTTTCTATCAGCCGCAATCTCTTAATTGCGTATTCTAGTGAATACTGGGTAAAGTCTTCGCTTAGCATCAACCTCAAATCTGGATCTTGGATGTAATCTAAGATAACGTCAGTGTATGACGACATGGGTGTAAAGCTCAAATCAAATTCCTCTTTCGGAATAACAGCCATTTCAGTCTTTAGAGGAATTTTATTTAGCATATCTTTTACTATGTCACTTGCCAATGAGGGCGGTTTAATTTGAATTCTCTCCAAGTGTTCCAACAATACGTAATCATTTACATCCAATTTGAACAACCTCGCCATTCGCAAGTTGTGTTTGGCGACAATCATTTTGCGCAACTTCATATATTCGCACCATTCTTTAAAGGAAAACATCCTGCCTGAATTTGAACAGTGAGAACCAAATTTATATGATTTACTTAAATTCTTTTCATCATTCATTTTATCAACAACATTAGACACTTTCTTTTCATATTCATCATCCAAACCGAAACATAATTTAAATGCAACTACAAAATAAGATAAGCATATAGCTTCGTAGTCTGGTAATATGATAGATTTTTTGGCTTGTTTGCTTGGGTATTGACGCATAAGAGCAAAAACCAATTCTTTAAAATGGTCTGGTACACACAGATCTTTTGCATAATTGTCCGCCATTTTCCTAAAATCTGGTACTACAGGGAGCCCCAGATTTAAAACTTTCATCAGCGCAAACCCCATTCTGCGAATCGTATGCTGTTTGTATAGATTTGTTGTTGATATTCGAAATTTCGAAAAGCGTGGAATTGCCTTAACGTCCAGATCTTTCGGAATATATTTGGTACAGGTGGTAAAATCAACATATCGCCACCTTACATACCTTAACAAGTGTGGTAATTGAATATCGCTTTTATCTAAGTTCAATGCGACATAAAATATTGCAATAATAACAGCCTTCGTGACATGTTTGATGAGAAATCTGGCTCTTTCCATTCTATCTGCATATTTACCATCACCACTATCATTTGATTCTAAATCATCATCATTTTCATCGCTTGCTTCACTGTCATTACTTCTATAAGCTTCAGCATCAGAATCATTGACATCATTTTCATCGAGTTCCTCATTATTTTCATCAACATCTTTGTCATTATTTTCATTAACATTATCAACGTTGTCATTATTTTCATTAACATTATCAACGTTGTCATTAATTTCATTTACATTGTCAACTTTGCCATTATCATCATGATCTGCCTTTTCGTTACATGCCTCTTGGTTATCATCGTCATTACCAAAAAACTGACTTTTAGGTCTGAAACAAACAGGTCATAATTGAATCATATGGTAGGTGCTCGTATTTTTTAAGGATAGGCAACATTTAATAAGCACTAAGTATTTCTTTATAAAAACAATGTCTCTGATCTGTCAATGAATTTTTTTTTCCATTGCAACTTAGCCATCTACACAATAATCCAATATGGTCTCTGATTTTCATCAGATAAATGTATTATAAACTGAGATTAGCATTCGGTGACACAAATCTCATCATTTGTCTACTAAAATTAAGAATAAAATAAATATTTAACAAAAAGTTGATACTTTATTTGTGTTTACAATTATTTTAATTATTAAAGTAATGATCTTGTTAATTGTCCGTATTTATGCAAAATGGAACCACTCGACAAATTTGCTTTTTTACGTTTCTTGAAGAATACTCATTTAAAAGTGGTCTAAATTCTTATACAAACAAGAACCACGTGATTTTTACCTTGGAAACAAGGTATACTAAAAGCAGAAAGGAACCACCAGCAACAACGAACAATACACATGAAGCAAAACCGAACCACAGCACCATGGGTCTGCTTTGTTCAAATAAATAAACGATATTACTATCATGTCTTTTTATACAAAACAGATCCGCACATACTTGGTACCATTATACATTACACACATTTCTATTAATAACAATTATTTTTAATACACAAAATGGAACCAGGTTTCTGTGGTATGGTTATGCCGTATGCGTAAAATAAATTCATAATTTAATTGTAATTTTTTATTGCAAAATAAAACCACAAGCATTCGGTTCTATCATGCATAAATAAAAATTGTAAAACATTCTGAAACCCATCATTGCTTTAAGGTACCAAATGCCTTGACTTGTACAATGCTTCTCATCTTTAAACAACGTATTTCATTACTTAAATAGCTGAAAGTGCTTAAATAGCTTAAATAACTCCAATTTTTAAAGTAAAACGTCGAATATAGGTGACATTCAGCGACGTAGTTCGAATACCTACGTGACGGCCGTTTTCTTTCTCCGCGAAGTAAGTTCTATTGTTTTTGTTAATTACCTTTAAAATTAAATATGAAAATGTTTAGTAATAAATAAATAAGCAAGCAATTGCTAAGAAAAGTATTGGAGACGAATACCGAAGTTAAAATGAAGATACAACGGGTAAGTAGCATTATTAATTTGCATTTAAGTACTTATTGAATCTGAGATGCAGGTACGCTTTATCCACTTTTGATTCATTCCCGATTGTGGAGTGATTTTACAATTTTAATTTAAATTTAAAACATTAAGTACAAGAGGAATCTTCTGTGGATTTACGTATTTTAACGACACTGCAGTTGTTGTTCACGAAGGCGAGTCGAAGAGTCATTTTGTTACTATTCATTTGTCATTGTGAGATGAAACTACTAAACCCTGTTTTAAAAATAACTGTCGATGATCTAGGTATCTACCTACTATTTTGGTAAAATACGTTTAGATTCAGATTCAGTACAGTACATTCAGCGCATATAATTATTTGTTTGATTTTAAAACTCGCGCTGCCACTGTTTTGACCGGAACAAGGCCCTAGCTCACGAAATTCAAAATTTTAACGAGTTTATTTATTTAAATTTTTGCTAGGTTTGGTCACTGTTGCATATGATTTTTAGGGTTCCGTACCCAAAGGGTAAAACGAGACCCTATTACTAAGACTCCGCTGTCCATCTGTCTCATGAGACAGAGCTAACTATCACTGTTCATGAACCGTGATAGTTAGACAGTTCAAATTTTCATAGATGATCTATTTCTGATGCCGCTGTAACAACAAATACTAAAAAACAGAATAAAATAAATATTTATATACAATAAACCGTGCCGTTTTTATATACAATGGTAAGGAACTCTTCATTGCGCGAGTCCGACTCACACTTAGCCAGTTTTTTGTACATGGTGCATGTACCTACAACATACTTAGTCGTCTAGTAGGCATACGGCTTTATAAGAACTAATAATATTTTGTTGTCGCCATATACCTACGTATAAAAGCCACGCAGCTTTATTGTTTTGATTTAAAGCTTTTTCTTTGTATTACAAAAGGTAACGAAGAATCTTATATGTCGATGCCTCTGGAAAATTTTTCTTCACCTTCAAGCGATATTCAGGCCATATATTACACCTTATTCCTCAAGATGCTCAGAGTTTTTATAACGGTCTCATTAGTGATGATGCAATAGAAGACCACATAGACACGGTGGATTTTGAAATCCAATTTGATGACAACGTCGAATAAACGTCCTCTATAAGTTTTATTTTATATATTTTTTTAATTAAAGCTTTATTACGATATTATAAATACATAGTTTTAAATATCATTAAATCCCTAGGTTGTGGTTCTTTTTTGTATAAGAGAAAACCTATCAATTGATAAATGTTAAAAGGAACCACATGCACATTTTCTTAATTATCTAGAAAGTTTAAAAATATTCAGAGCAAATTTATATACACATACTTAAATAAGTAATTTATCAATGAATTTAAATAAAATAAACATTAATTTTACTTCATCTAACAGAGCTGCAAATGTTTTTGTAAATCCTTTGATATCTCAGAAGTGCGTTTTTGCTGGGTGGTTCCTTTTTGCTTAAATACGGACAATTATAATAATTATCAAGCGCCATGTATTACCTATTATCCTTCAATTTAAAGAATTTCATATATCTCGTCCAAATCCACAGCACTTTTTGTTTAACACTAGGCGCTGCGCCTACTGCAATTAACTCATCAGTTAAACCAGCTACAATGAAATTATATGCGTGCCACTTACACCACTCTGGACCCACTGAAAAAAAAATAAAGTAATTAGTAAATAATTGCATTTTTTAGTGTTTCATTTTACATATTTCTAATGACTGCCTCCTTGGTACAGTGGTTGACGCATGAGCGTAGAACCGGGGGTTCCTGGGAGAGACGAGAACGAGAGAGACAGGAGACGAAGAAAAAAGTCTGTCTGGCAGGACACAGAAGGCTAATCACCTACTTGTTCCTGAAGAAAAATCGATCAGTCAGAAAACAGATGTATGCATAATGCCTTACTCCACTCCTTACTCCACTAGCGGACACGGGACTTCACTTTTTTAATACATTAATTATAAAAATTGAGGCTTCCTTTTTCATCCACAAATAAATTATAGGAGGTTGAAATTGGCCTAGGCTTTGGAGAAACGAATGGTACAGCCGTGCTGCTTCGCTGCTTTCTAAGATGACTAGGTACTAACTTTTGGGACACATAAATAATAATATTGTGTTACTAAATTATTATTTAATAAACGCTATTTATTATATATTATTTAATAAACGCTATTTAAAGCACAGTAATATACTTGCAAATAATTATAATAGTTATATTGTGTCTTTAATTTATTGTACAGTTACATTATAATCTGTTTATTAAAGTTTTCTTACAACTATTGCGTAATTAATAAAAGAAGGATATAGTCGCTTTAATAGGAAGAAACTTGAATCTTTAGATATAGATATAGATTGCTTACAATTCATTTTCTCCCGCACATTTTGAAGTTTTGATTTTGCGTTTCTCGTGTACAAGCCAATGAAGGCTGCAGAATCAACAACGCTTTCTTGAATGTTCTGATTTTGCGTGCCGCATTCAACACAATAATAAAACCCGTCAACGAGGTTCATATCCGAACCACCACAAACGTTACAAGCATTAGTCTGCATTTTAAATTTACCACACAGCAACTTTAACAGGCTTTTGGCTTGATTGGAAATTTAGTGAATTATTTTAATGTACTTTTTGATTGAAATATGTACAAATTAAGGTTAAAACACGGGAGTTTTCATAGAGGAAGGATGTATTAGTTGGTTCAATCAATGACTAAGGAATCCTATGGACAGGGCATATTGTTCTATACAAACAACTGATTATACAAATATCATGCATTTCGATACCGAAATAATAAAACTAATACTGTCTCTTTCTAACTAATGAATATTCTGATATGTGAAAAAATATGGCTATACGTCAGTCAGTGCTAATTCTATACCGCTTGACATTTGAAGTTAGCTCAAATACCTACTGTGGCCGGTCGCCATTTTATGTTCTCGTTATTACGATGTACATGCTCTGTCATTGCTCCGTAGTAAACATTGAAAAATATTGAATATTTTTGTGATTGTGACAAACATTTGTGTCTAAAACATATAGAGTGGTCAAGGACAAATAGTGGCATAATGCCAAAGCGCAGTATTGTGGGATGTGGCTCCGGAAAGAATGAAAACCAGAAAAGTTTGTCTTTGCACCGGTATGTATACGTTTTGACTGAAATATTAGTTATTTCTTTGCTGATTTAGTTGTTTTCATGTATATTGAATTGAGGAGTATTCACAGACTATGTTCAGTGCAAAATTGTTACCAAATATAGCTTTATTTTGTATATTTTCGTTCTAGTAAAATAATGAATTTGGGTGCTAGTGATGGCTTATAATATCGACATTAGCAAAATGTTCGATGAAGACGTGCGTCTCCCAAGGCTGTGTCATTAATCTTAAGAATAGTTGCTTTGGTGAATACAGTTCCAAATTAACAAATTAATTTTGCCAAGAGCAGCAGAAGGAAAAATAAAACACTTAAATTTACCTAATATGAATTTTAACTTAAGTAAGATTAGTCGCTTTTATAGTAGGGACTTTAAAAATGTATTTATAAATAAGTCAGGTCAGGACTAAAATTATAATAACCTAAAAATTCATTTTTTATAGGTTACCAAGAAGTGAAAATAGAAAAGGAAAATGGTTAGAAGCAATTGAAACTGAAAATATCAAGCCAAATGTAAAGGATATATCATAATGTTCCCTACATTTCCCCGAAAGTGCTTTCAATAGAACAATGGATGTGATTAGTCTGCACGATGATGCTATACCAGTATGTTTGCCGCTGCATTCACACAGGGTGAGGTTTTTATCTGTAGACACGTGATGTCTTTCAATTTACTTTTGGTCTTTTTATTTAGATTTAGGGCTGTCATTTATATTCTAACGTTTCGCCTATTTTGAAGAGGGCCTGTGAACAAACTGAGATGGTTTTATATGATTTTTTGAGTACAAACTTGGGTGATATTTGGTTGTTGAAATGTTATTGACTGAGGGAAAGTGAAATTTACTTTAAATACATGGGGTGTTTTAATTTATTTTTCTATTCTTTATAAATTTATATTTATAAAGCATTTGAATGCCATAAAATAAAACCAAAAATATAAATTTAAATTCCGCTATTGCAAGCCCTAATGTTAATATTAATTTCAAACCGTCGCGTCAGCATTGCCCTTTTAATTAAAATGTATTGCATGTTAGTTAAAATGTAAAGTGAACAATGTTAGTTAATGTAAACTGTGACATTTCATTTCCAGGTACCGGTTGAGCCTCAAATCCCGAACTCAAAAATGAACAGAGTGAATCCGAGTGCATCACAGGCTGCACGAAATAGTTTAGTTCTATAATTTTCTCTGTTATTAAGTAATTATTGTTTTTTTTTTCTATTACCTACTGTATATTGTGTTGTTCATCGTAATAAAAAACTATTATATACCTATACTAGCGGTCCGCCCCGGCTTCGCCCGTGGTACATATTAACGTTTTCTCTACATAAGAACCATCCTCGTACTTCAAGGAATATAATAAAAAAAGAATTATCGAAATCGGTTCAGCCGTTCTCGAGTTATGGAATTACAACGAAAAGTGGCATTGATTTTTATATATTAGATTAGTATTTATTTTGTATCATTATATTACATTCCTCAAAACTGAAATTAGTTCAGCTAAAAGGTAACAAACAGCACATTCAATGACTGGGTGGTACGAAGTTCACCGGGACCGCTAGTAATTTAATAAAACAATCGAATACTAAATTATTCTGTTTTTCCGGAGCATGCGCCATCCCGCATGGCTGTAATACCATAGCAGCAAAATGCATACAACAGATTTTATACCGCATTCCTGTACCACATTTGCTCTTTACTGGCATGCTTCCGTTAATACTACATTCCAATAATATCTGATTTCAAAAACACTAGTCAAACAAAACAAAATATCCAATAAACCAGTTGGTCAATTTAGCAGATAACTTAAATGCCAAATTGTAAGTCTACCGTAATCCTTATATCCAAGTCAAAATTGAACTGGATTTATTAAATTACTAGCTTTCCGCCCGCGGCTTCGCCCGCGTTTTCAAAGAAAAACCCGCATAGTTCCCGTTCCCGTGGGATTTCAGGGATAAAACCTAGCCTATGTTACTCGTGGATAATGTAGCTTTCGAATGGTGAAAGAATTTTTCAAATCTGCCAAGTAGTTTTGGAGCCTATTCAATTCATACAAACAAACAAACAAACAAAAAATCAAACCTTTCCTCTTTATAATATTTGTATAGATACAGGGTTAGCTATCTTGTCCTGCGAGGTTGCTGGTGTTTTACAAGTAACCCTGTTTAGGTGTTACCGTCACGAGCACTCATCGTCATACTTCATTCTCATTATTTTTCTCCATCACGCCAAAAGAAGTATAACTTCAAAAAATATGTATATATAAATACTAGCGGTCCGCCCCGGCTTCGCCCGTGGTACATTTTTACGTTTTCTCTCCATAAGAACCATCCTCGTACTTCAAGAAATGTAATAAAAAAGAATTAACGAAATCGGTTCAGTTGTTCTCGAGTTATGCGCTTACCAACACAATTTGCGATTCAATTTGCGAACATATTAATGTTTATCGATATATTCTCGGCACTAAACACCGCCATGTTTTGTTCCATTCAATATGGCGCCGGCCACACTTTTTTTGTAGGTATGTCACTTCCATGTGATTCCTTAGTCATTGGGTTCAATAAAGAAACGAATCTTCAATGGCGGCCAAAGCTGACTTTGACAGATGGTAGGATCAGCAAAAAAGAAAATAAAAATAACGTAAATTGATAATTATTTTATTAATTATTTCAAATTGTTTGTTGACAAACTTTTTTGTTATTGTATTTGTGTATTTATATGAATTATCATATTTACGTATACAGAATGTAATAAAATCCCCATAATACTTGTAATAAGCCCATAAAACTGAACAACTTTTCCCAAAGAACATATTTTGTCAAATTCCAATAAAACATTATTTACTTTCGCAAATGCATAATTGTCATTGTAAATTTATGATAAAAACTATTATAGGGAAAATCAAATACATTTTAGTGATTTAATTTTTCCCTTTTTTTTTGCATACCGTACGGTCGTGTGTGAGCGAGAGGGAATGATAAGCGCCGCCATTGAAGATTCGTTTCTTTATTGAACTAGCTAATAGGATTAAGGAGTCTTATAATACCTATACCCATTTGAAATTAGAAATCAATGACTAAAGTAGCCTACTCACGATTCAATTTCAGTAACAATCTGTTGACACAATCTGCAGTGAGCTGACAGATTGTGTCGTGAATAGTATAGTTGAGGGCACGTTGGGGGCGTAACCCAACATGTTGCGTATTGGATCGGCGCGGAAGCAACCCGACAAATTGTCTCAGCAGATTGTGTGCGTGTTGAAACGTGAGTATTGTGATTGCTCCAATCTCGGCTCAATCGCGCTGCCGCGTTAATCGCAAAATGGCGGTTTTGAGATAAACGCGGGAAAGACATTTTTACATATTTGAGGAAGATGTTTATATTTTATAGCCGTTTATACTTTATAGCCCTTGAAATCTATCAATAAAATTGGAAAAAATACAAGCTTTATAAAGATAATTATCTTATATCTCATAAATTAGTTTAACCATTAATAATGCATATTATTGCGTTGAGGTTTAGCATCAGGCCAGGCATCAACGTGACGTGCACACGTTGTGGCAAGCAATCGCGGAATGAAATTGTGTCATCAGATTGAGGGTTGGATGAATCGTGAGTAGAGAACGCTCAATCGCGACTGCAACAAATTGTTTCAGCAGATTGTTGGTTGTGTTGAACCGTGAGTAGGGCCTTTAAGGAATCCTATGGACAGGGCATATTGTTCTATACAAACAACTGATTATACAAATATCATGCATTTCGATACCGAAATAATAAAACTAATACTGTCTCTTTCTAACTAATGAATATTCTGATATGTGAAAAAATATGACTATACGTCAGTCAGTGCTAATTCTATACCGCTTGACATTTGAAGTTAGCTCAAATACCTACTGTGGCCGGTCGCCATCGGCCATTTTATGTTCTCGTTATTACGATGTACATGCTCTGTCATTGCTCCGTAGTAAACATTGAAAAATATTGAATATTTTTGTGATTGTGACAAACATTTGTGTCTAAAACATATAGAGTGGTTAAGGACAAATAGTGGCATAATGCCAAAGCGCAGTATTGTGGGATGTGGTTCCGGAAGGAATGAAAACCAGAAAAGTTTGTCTTTGCACCGGTATGTATACGTTTTGACTGAAATATTAGTTATTTCTTTGCTGATTTAGTTATTTTCATGTATATTGAATTGAGGAGTATTCACAGACTATGTTCACTGCAAAATTGTTACCAAATATAGCTTTATTTTGTATATTTTCGTTCTAGTAAAATAATGAATTTGGGTGCTAGTGATGGCTTATAATATCGACATCAGCAAAATGTTCGATGAAGACGTGCGTCTCCCAAGGCTGTGTCAATAATCTTAAGAATAGTTGCTTTGGTGAATACACTTCCAAATTAACAAATTAATTTTGCCAAGAGCAGCGGAAGGAAAATAAAACACTTAAATTTACCTAATATGAATTTTAACTTAAGTAAGATTAGTCGCTTTTATAGTACTTTAAAAATGTATTTATAAATAAGTCAGGTCAGGACTAAAATTATAATAACCTAAAAATTCATTTTTTATAGGTTACCAAGAAGTGAAAATAGAAAAGGAAAATGGTTAGAAGCAATTGAAACTGAAAATATCAAGCCAAATGTAAAGGATATATTGTAGTATGTTCCCTACATTTCCCCGAAAGTGCTTTCAATAGAACAATGGATGTGATTAGTCTGCACGATGATGCTATACCAGTATGTTTGCCGCTGCATTCACACAGGGTGAGGTTTTTATCTGTAGACACGTGATGTCTTCCAATTTACTTTTGGTCTTTTTATTTAGATTTAGGGCTGTCATTTATATTCTAACGTTTCTCCTATTTTGAAGAGGGCCTGTGAACAAACTGAGATGGTTTTATATGATTTTTTGAGTACAAACTTGGGTGATATTTGGTTGTTGAAATGTTATTGACCGAGGGAAAGTGAAATTTACTTTAAATACATGGGGTGTTTTAATTTATTTTTCTATTCTTTATAAATTTATATTTATAAAGCATTTGAATGCCATAAAATAAAACCAAAAATATAAATTTAAATTCCGCTATTGCAAGCCCTAATGTTAATATTAATTTCAAACCGTCAGCATTGCCCTTTTAATTAAAATGTATTGCATGTTAGTTAAAATGTAAAGTGAACAATGTTAGTTAATGTAAACTGTGTCATTTCATTTCCAGGTACCGGTTGAGCCTCAAATCCCGAACTCAAAAATGAACAGAGTGAATCCGAGTGCATCACAGGCTGCACGAAATAGTTTAGTTCTATAATTTTCTCTGTTATTAAGTAATTATTGTTTTTTTTTTTCTGTTACCTACTGTATATTGTGTTGTTCATCGTAATAAAAAACTATTATATACCTATATTAGTATTTATTTTGTATCATTATATTACATTCCTCAAAACTGAAATTAGTTCAGCTAAAAGGTAACAAACAGCACATTCAATGACTGGGTGGTACGAAGTTCACCGGGACCGCTAGTAATTTAATAAAACAATCGAATACTAAACGAGCACTCATCGTCATACTTCATTCTCATTATTTTTCTCCATCGCGCCAAAAGAAGTATAACTTCAAAAAAATATGTATATATAAATACTAGCGGTCCGCCCTGGCTTCGCCCGTGGTACATTTTTACGTTTTCTCTCCATAAGAACCATCCTCGTACTTCAAGAAATGTTATAAAAAAAGAATTAATGAAATCGGTTCAGTTGTTCTCGAGTTATGCGCTTACCAACACATTTTGCGATTCATTTTTATATTATAGATTATTTTTATATCGATAAACATATTAATGTTTATCGATATATTCTCGGCACTAAACACCGCCATGTTTTGTTACATTCAATATGGCGCCGGCCACACTTTTTTTGTAGGTATGTCACTTCAATGTGATTCCCAAGTGATTCCTTAAAGGCCCTACTCACGGTTCAACACAACCCACAATCTGCTGACACAATTTGTTGAAGTCGCGATTGAGCGTTCTCTACTCACGATTCATCCAACCCTCAATCTGCTGATACAATTTCAATTTTCATTCCGCGATTGCTTGCTACAACGTGTGCACGTCACGTTGATGCCTGGCTTGATGCTAAACCTCAACGCAATAATACGCATTATTAATGGATATACTAATTTATGAAATATAAGATAATTATCTTTGTAAAGCTTGTATTTTTTCCAATTTTATTGATAGATTTCAAGGGCTATAAAGTATAAAATATAAACATCTTCCTCAAATATGTAAAAATGTCTTTCCCGCGTTTATTTCAAAACCGCCATTTTGCGATTAACGCGGCAGCGCGATTGAGCCGAGATTGGAGCAATCACAATACTCACGTTTCAACACGCACACAATCTGCTGAGACAATTTGTCGGGTTGCTTCCGCGCCGATCCAATACGCAACATGTTGGGTTACGCCCCCAACGTGCCCTCAACTATACTATTCACGACACAATCTGTCAGCTCACTGCAGATTGTGTCAGCAGATTGTTACTGAAATTGAATCAATGAATAAGGAATCACATGGAAGTGACATACCTACAAAAAAAGTGTGGCCGGCGCCATATTGCTTGTAACAAAACATGGCGGTGTTTAGTGCCGAGAATATATCGATAAACATTATTATGTTTATCGATATAAAAATAATATTAATATATTTTTTTTGAAGTTATACTTCTTTTGGCGCGTAACTTCTAACGCGTGTACATAAACACACACTCTTTTTCATTTATTTTAACTTTATTGTACAAAACATAGAAGTAAAATTACAAATGGAAAAAATGACAATGATGGCTGCTCGTGACGGTAACACCTATACAGGGTTACTTGTAAAACACCAGCAACCTCGCAGGACAAGATAGCTAACCCTGTATAATTTGATAAATCCAGTTCAATTTTGACTTCGATATAAGGATTACGGTAGACTTATAATTTGGTAATTTCAGTTTTGAGGAATGTAATATAATGAAACAACATATATACTAATATAGGTATATAATAGTATTTTATTACGATGAACAACACAATATACAGTAATTGTATTTATTTATTTATAAATAATAGACAAAAAACACAATAATATATAATAATAGAGAAAATTATAGAGCTAAACTATTTTGTGCAGCCTGGAATGCACTCGGATACACTCTGTTCATTTTTGAGTTCGGGATTTGAGGCTCAACTGGTACCTGGAAATGAAATGTCACAGTTTACATTAACTAGCATTGTTCACTTTACATTTAAACTAAAATGCAATACATTTTAATTAAAAGGGCAATGCTGATGGTTTGAAATTAATATCAACATTAGGGCTTACAATAGCGGAACTTGAATTTATATTTTTGGTTTTATGGCATTGAAATGCTTTATAAATATAAATTTATAAAGAATAGAAAAATAACTTAAAACACCCCATGTATTTAAAGTAAATTGCACTTTCCCTCAGTCAATAACATTTCAACAACCAAATATCACCCAAGTTTGTACTCAAAAAATCATATAAAACCATCTCAGTTTGTTCACAGGCCTCCTTCAAAATAGGAGAAACGTTAGATTATAAATGACAGCCCTAAATCTAAATAAAAAGACCAAAAGTAAATTGGAAGACATCACGTGTCTACAGATAAAAACCTCACCCTGTGTGAATGCAGCGGCAGACATACTGGTATAGCATCATCGTGCAGACTAATCACATCCATTGTTCTATTGAAAGCACTTTCGGGGAAATGTAGGGAACATACTATGATATTAGGTATATCCTTTACATTTGGCTTGATATTTTCAGTTTCAATTGCTTATAACCATTCTCCTTTTCTATTTTCACTTCTTGGTAACCTTCAAAAAATGAATTTTTAGGTTATTATAATTTTAGTCCTGACCTGACTTATTTATAAATACATTTTTAAAGTACCTACTATAAAAGCGATTAATCTTACTTAAGTTAAAATTCATATTAGGTAAATTTAAGTGTTTTATTTTTCCTTCTGCTGCTCTTGGCAAAATTAATTTGTTATTTTGGAAGTGTATTCACCAAAGCAACTATTCTTAAGATTAATGACACAGCCTTGGGAGACGCACGTCTTCATCGAACATTTTGCTGATGTCGATATTATAAGTCATCACTAGCACCCAAATTCATTATTTTACTAGAACGAAAATATACAAAATAAAGCTATATTTGGTAACAATTTTACACTGAACATAGTCTGTGAATACTCCTCAATTCAATATACATGAAAATAAGTAAATCAGCAAAGTAATAACTAATATTTCAGTCAAAACGTATACGTACCGGTGCAAAGACAAACTTTTCTAGTTTTCATTCTTTCCGGAGCCACATCCCACAATACTGCGCTTTGGTATTATGCCACTATTTGTCCTTGACCACTCTATATGTTTTAGACACAAATGTTTGTCACAATCACAAAAATATTCAATATTTTTCAATGTTTACTACGGAGCAATGACAGAGCATGTACATCATAATAACGAGAACATAAAATGGCGCCCGGCCACAGTAGGTATTTGAGCTAACTTCAAATGTCAAACGGTATAGAATTAGCACTGACTGACGTATAGTCATATATTTTCACTTACTAGAATATTCATTAGTTAGAAAGAGACAGTATTCGTTTTATTATTTCGGTATCGAAATGCATGATATTTGTATAATCAGTTGTTTGTATAGAACATTATGCCCTGTCCATAGGATTCCTTAGTCATTGAATTGAATCGTGAGTAGGCTACTTGCTTCATTGTTAGAAATTGACATATTATAACAGTCAACTGTCAAGTGTTAACCATAGATAAAATAGAACGTATTTATTTACAAGTTTACAAGTGAAAAACAACGAGAAAACAACCGACTTCAAACTTGTACTTCCTCCTTTTTTTTTGAAGACGGTTAAAAATATGTAACTCAGATTAAACTTGACTTTTTAGTGAAACAGTATGAAATTATTATTTAATAGGAAGATAATCCATCATAATAATTGAAGCAATAAGTGCACCTTTTAATAACGACCAAATAACGATCTATAGGTGGTTTTTACTTAAATGAGGTTTTCATACAACATTATTTATTACCTACATCTTATTTATTTTTATTCTATGCCTATAAATTGATTGACAAATAGTTGTTGCCACTACAACATATTAATATTTCCTCAATATATTGGTAAAAAAGCGTGTAAAAAATACAGTCTGCAGTGTCCCCACATAATTTATTTTTGTAAATTTTTACCTGATCAGAGATACTTTTGAACAAAAAGTATGATTCGAAACGTGAAAGGTGAAATTTTATAAACATGTTTAAATTTTTTGATAATCGATACGTAACGATAATATGATACACTTTTACTTGGTACCTATATAAAATAAATAATTGAACAAATGGGTAAAAACGTGGGAAGTTTCTACTCCATGTTATGGCAACTGGAAATTGGAATGGCACCGTGCTATTGAGTATTGCTTGCCTAGTATTTTTTTGTAGCGTATTGCTGCTGTCGTCGATAACTCGATGCGATCTCGGGGCGTGTTCTTCGTAACTATAAAGTAAAAGAAACAGACCGGTTAACCTAACTAACAGGATACATGAAAACAAACCTCATTATTTAGGAGCATACAATAATTATTAGGATACGGACGTAACTATTATACAAGTCGTCACACCCCTGTGAAAGATCGGTATTCTGTGGTCAGTTGCGTGTTCGTTGAAAGAGTTGTGGTATCTGTGAGAACTCCTATGTGCGTTTATTAAATGGTTCATGAAATCTAATGTTGTGCAGTGTTAAGTTTTCTGTGTGATCTCGCGTTGTTCATTGATGGGCGGCTTATTGCACGGAGAGACGGCGGCAGTTCGGCCGCAAAGGCGGATAACAGCTTCCTGGAGGGTCTATAATAAAATCCGCCACACTGGAACTGATGGAATTAGAAAATATTGTAGCCAACACTGTCTACTTGAAAGCCAGAGAGGGTACGTAGCGATTAAAATTATAAATACGGTTGAGAATAATTCATGAGGTAGCTCGGCTCGGGTTGTGTATGCAATTTGTATGTTTTATGTTTACCTCGTGATTAGTATACGTGATATAGTTCAATGGCCGAGTATTTAAGTGAATTATGTAAAGTTGTAAAGCGCTAATCAATCAATTTACGACGGTTTAATGTACGCGCCGTTATCGCCTCATGTTGACCGCAACATAAATAAATATAGCCTCACATGTTACTAATTACACTTGATAAAACATTGCCTTGTTTTGTTCGGGATATAAGAATGCTGGGATTGGCTTTAGTTAACTGCCGCACGAATTTGTTGGAAATATTTATATTGTTAGTTAGCTAGGTAATGTAAGATTGTAATTCCAAAATATTATTGTTAGGAAACTTGTAGTTTTTTAGTTATTAATTTTTAAAGTTAATAATTTTTTGTGCGAAAAAAGCGCATTTATCCCAATGACCTATTATACTAGTAGACGCGGCATACGCCAACATCATTGCACTAAAAAACAGCGTAATTAATACATACCTACTTACTATGATGTTTTGTATAAAGACTATCAGTTTTTAGAATACTTAATCAAAGTCCTATAAAATTATGCAGTACTTCCTTTTCACTCATACAAATATTTGTTGTTATTTTGTAGTTTTAAAACATAATATGCAAAATGTAATAAACAGTGAGAATTGAAAATTTCATCACAGCAGTGTATCCAAAAATATCATATCATATTATCTTTTAATATGAAAATAGGTAAACCAAGATTATAATCCATGGCATCAAACTTGAAATAATTCTTACTTAAGTTTTTTGATCCAAAAATAATGATAGTAATTTCAGATGCCCTTAACTAAGCCATTCTGATGATAGTCTCTTTGACTATTATAGTGAGTCTTAGGACATTAATTTGTGGGAAATTTAATTAAAAAATGTACAAAATAAGATTATTTTATAATCATTTAATGATAGGTAGTCTGATTGTGTATTATCGCTGACAAATAAGCTCACATGAACCAGCTTGAGCCAAAACATACTAAATACAAGTAATTATTATTTCTACTCATCTTAAAACACTAGAACAATCAGTAAATGAAATAACTAAGTAATTTTGTCTTTTTACACTGCTAAACAGTCATTTTATAAAATTTAAAATTTAATTATCTACATCTACACTAATATTATAAAGAGGAAAACTTTGTTTGTTTGTTTATTTGATTGTAATGTATAGGCTCATAAACTACTGGACCGACCGCTAGTAATTTACAAGATACTAGCGGTCCGCCCCGGCTTTGCCCGTGGTACATATTTTGCAATAAAAAGTAGCCTATGTTCTTTCTCAGGGTCTAAAGATCGTC
Source organism: Colias croceus (assembly GCF_905220415.1). Taxonomy (NCBI): domain Eukaryota; kingdom Metazoa; phylum Arthropoda; class Insecta; order Lepidoptera; family Pieridae; genus Colias; species Colias croceus. Next base: position 1,351,451 of record NC_059560.1, read on the forward strand.
TGTGCCAAATTTCATCAAAATCGGCCCAGTAGTTTATGAGCCTTTTCATTACAATCAAACAAACAAACAAAGTTTTCCTCTTTATAATATTAGTGTAGAAATATACAAGATGTGCAATGAAGAAACATGCAGATAGTAATTAAAATGTTAAATTTTAAATAGGAAATATGAACTTGAATTTACTACAGTTTCTTCCTTATTCAGACAACCTTCCAGTTGCTATGGTACTAGTTTTCATAAAACATTATTGAGGAAATTGTTACTTAAGTATGTAAATAAAATAATTAATGAAATAATAATTACAAATTATAAGTTTTATTAACAACTACCTTACCAACCGCGGCTTCATTCGCTTTGTCTAAAACCTAATAAATTATATACTAAAACCTTCCTCTTGAATCACTATATCTATAAAAAAAAAGCATCAAAATCCGTTGCGTAGTATTAAAGATTTAAGCGTACAAAGGGACATAGGGACAGAGAGAGCGACTTTGTTTTATACTATGTAGTGATGTTTATTCCATGGATCTAAGTGTAATCTTTAAATGAAATAATAAGTTCAATGACTGAATATTGCCTTGAAATATATTTTTATGTATGTTTTTTACTGTATTGATAACAGCTTAAATATATAAAAAACAGTTTTGTAATTTTTGTATGGAGGCACTGTATTTTGTTTAAAGTTTTTGTCTTTATGGTTTGAAGACAAGAGTGCAGTGAATCTATATAATATACTAGCTGCTCTGCGCGGTTTCACCCTCGTGGCTCCACTCCTGTTGGTCATAGCGTGATGATATATAGCCTATAGCCTTCCTCGATAAATGAGCTATCCAACACCGAAATAATTTTTCAAATCGGACCAGTAGTACCAGAGATTAGCTTGTTCAAACAAACAAACTCTTCAGCTTACTAATATTAGTATAGATTATATTATGCTAACTAACTACTAATTTTACTCCACAAAAAAATTTGTTATTTAAAAATAATCATAACTGTAATAGTTATGATTCTTGAATTATCTCAAAAGTGAACTCATATTCTATTTACCTTTAAAAAATAGCATTAAAAATGATAAAACAGTATAATTTATACACATAGCCGTAATTAACTATTAATTGCTGTTATCCATACTAATATTATAAATGCGAAAGTAACTCTGTCTGTCTGTCTGTTACTTAATCACGCCTTAACTACTGAACCAATTTGCATGAAATTTGGTATAGAGATATTTTGATACCCGAGAAAGGACATAGGCTACTTTGTACGTGCATCCCCGTTTTTCCCCGTTCCTGCAAGAATTTCGGGAAATCCTTTCTTAGCGGATGCCTTCGTCCTAACATCTACCTGCATGCCAAATTTCAGCCCGATACGTCCAGTGGTTTGGGCTGTGTGTTGATAGATCACTATATCAGTCACCTTTGAGTATATATATATATATAGATGGGTGCACAGCTAGTAATTAATATAGTCGCAACAAAATATATCACAAGTAGCGTACAGCCGCTACAGTGAAGGTTTCTCAAATATTGTTTTGTTTATCTCACACACTGCCTACGGTAATCTAAAAATAAGCAAGTGGCTGTGAGGCGAATGCACTGTACGCTTTTTCCGGCTTTTATAATTACGTCACACATCATAACAGAGTACTATTTATGTATGTATATCTAGACACGCGGCAGCGTGTCAAGCCGAGTTCAAGCGAAGAGAACTGGCGAGCAGCAGCCGTGTGTATATTTACACGAACCATTTCGAGCCACTTTTCACCCCCTTATAACTCGAAAACTATTTAAGTTATATAAACCAAATTTGGTACATATCAAGAGGACCTCAAGATAAACAAGAACCTTAAATTTCATAAATACAGATTAAACAGTTGCGTAGATATTAATATCCAAAAATCGCAATTTTTAAGACTGACTGACTTATAGACATATACAAAACCTAACCCACTTCCAGATGACCTAGAAAGTTCAAATTTTGTAATCAACTAGCTAATAGTAAGTGTGCAAAGGAAAAAATCAGAAAATACTGAATTTATTTGTATTTAATTTTTTTTTCAATGACATAAATTTTGTTTGTATGGAAAAATGGAAAAGTTTAAAAAAAAAGAAAATAGTATATTCACCTTACTAGTCTTAAAAAATAGATCAAAACTAATCAGTGGCCGAAAAAAATTTTGAAATCCATCAATAAATGACTGAGATATAGATTATTGAAGTTTACATATTTTAGGACGAAACATCTGTAGATTCGAAGCGCCTCTGACATCACACTCACTCGCGCTAGTATCGCTAGGGCGGATTACTTCGATTGCATGATTTCTTTATTCAAAACTGTTATTAAACGTAAAATAAAAGAAAATTGTAATAAAAATATTGCCTTTATTGCTCATACAGTTAAAAATAATATATAATTTTACATATTCACATTTATTTATTCTTTATTTATGAGTGTTTAGTTTAGTTTTAATTTCAGTGTAAATAAATAAATAAATAAAATCTTTATTTTGCTTTAAACATGGTATTCAATGGTGATACAATTATATTAATAAAGCACAAACATGTTTAGCCAATACAAGCATGCAAAAATAATTACCATAAATGGTGTAATGGAAGAAGGCTTCGTCGAAGGTCGAAATGATTTAATTTGCGTAATATTAATATGAGTGAAACATCTTTAGGCGCGTTTAGAGTAAAATTTCAAGATCGCGTCATGGCAATACCGTAACGTCATGGAGTAAGGCGACGATTCTTCTATAACGATCTTTGCATCTTGGTAATAGTGTGTGTACAAATTCACACTGGATGTTTAGAAAATCATGTACTTAATCTTTTAAACAGAAAACGAGTTTAAAAAATTGCAGATAATGACGGGGCAATGTGCGCTGACATTCATAACATACAAGAAAATATAGAAAATAATACTAAACAAACCATACAGAGAAACCGCAAGAAAAAAAAATCGTATATTTAAAAAGTATTATATTTATAAAGTAAATCAAATTTGCAGAGTAATTTTCTGTACAAAAAGTAATGATATCCCACCAAAAACATAAATGTAAAAATTGGAGCCGAGTTCAATCGTTGACTTAATTTGCCAAAAAAAGAAATGAGATCTAAATGTGTGCCAAGTTCTGCAGACAGTCCAGAAATTTATTTACAAAGATGTATTAAGTTCTTAGGTTGACTGAAAACTCAATTGTTTTATTTTCCCTTAGAGAACAATGTTTATTCCAAAATATAACTTTTTTAATTTGAATAATATAATTATTTTCACAAAGCAAACAACTAATGACCTATTGAACCCCATAATTTGATGAGGCTAGTTTTACATACTGTTTATATTTTGTGAGGTTCTAAAAACTAGCCTCATCAAATTATGGGGTTCAATAGGTCATTAGTTGTTTGCTTTGTGAAAATAATTATATTATTCAAATTAAAAAAGTTATATTTTGGAATAAACATTGTTCTCTAAGGGAAAATAAAACAATTGAGTTTTCAGTCAACCTAAGAACTTAATACATCTTTGTAAATAAATTTCTGGACTGTCTGCAGAACTTGGCACACATTTAGATCTCATTTCTTTTTTTGGCAAATTAAGTCAACGATTGAACTCGGCTCCAATTTTTACATTTATGTTTTTGGTGGGATTGTATATTCATTGATAAGAAACGCGATTACTTAATACGATAAACTTCACGAGTGAATACGACTTTACGATAATATGGTAACGACATATCGTTTCGGCATGCGAAGGAATAGAAAAATAAGGTTTCGGGATATTCAATTTCGCATCTAATTAGCTTTTCATTAATAAGCCTGGATTTTATCTAACGTACATAGAAAAATACGACTTGTTATGTTTAGTTACTAGTTATAAACACGTATAAAGTAAATTTGAGTGTGATAAAAATAAACTCAATTAAAAGCGTAATAAAATTTCCAGGTGAAATGAGACGAAAGAACATGCTCTAAACACCTCAGTACATAAGTATGTATTCACTTGAAAACTTTTCATGAGAACTCAAACGTTTATTTATACAACTAGACCTCTTTTAGAGCTCTTTTGAGTCGTCATAATGCATAGAAATTATTTTCCACCGGCTTTGAAAGCAGTTTGTACAAAGTGCCGGCATAAAACTGTGTAGTTGCTCTTATAAGATCTTTATTATATTTATTAAGATTTTTATGCCACAGTGTTTTAACAAAACTTCGAAATGGTTTCACCGATTTTGATATGTTTTGTTCGGCGTGTGAATGAAACGCATTTTTAACATTTTACTTCACGACTAGATTTTCTGATATAGATGATAAGTCATCCACTAACAATAATTAGGGTTAAGTTTTTAATTTTTTTACAAATGCTTAGAAATTGTCTGTTCTCTTCTGTATTACAAAGTTTTATAAAAAATAAGTATTATTTAATCGGCAATCCATCTTCAGAGACTTCTGTAGATGCGGTGGATGCGCTTAGTCGAACCAAAAACTTTATTATGTTGGCCCAATATTTTTGTAACATGAAAAAAAATATCTAAATCTTCATGACATTGAGAAATTAACGATTTCAAATCAGGTGAAACAATTTCCGAAATGTGATATTATTCTGTACTAGTTTTCCGCCCGCGGCTTCGCCCGCGCAGTCAAAGAAAAACCCGCATAGTTCCCGCTCCCGTGGGATTTCCGGGATTGCGTCATTTTCCCGGGATAAAAAGTAGCCTATGTCCTTTCTCGGGTATCAAAATATCTCCATACCAAATTTCATGACAATTGGTTCAGTAGTTTAGGCGTGATTGAGTAACAGACAGACAGACAGAGTTACTTTCGCATTTATAATATTAGTATGGATTTGTATGATCGTATATCACATTCTTTTGGCTGCGCTTTTGGCATAAGACGACCATCTGGTGTTGAATTATTGAGAATTTTTGTGTGTAATTAAAAAAATGTTTCTAGCAATTTTTTATTTAACTACTGTTGCACTTAATTGGTCATGTAGTACGAACAAATATTTGCGTTTATAACTCAATAATGACTTTAATAAATCTAGCGTAGATTACGACTTGATTGACGATATGCCTATCGTTAGTTATAACGTTTTTATAAACACACAGAAAATTAAGGTCCCCATGTAGGGGATAATTTGTCTCGTATTCTTGAAACGTCGTTGTGGAGGTTTAGCATAATTTCTTTAATAGAGGTGTTATATACGACTGCATAAATTATTTCATAAAAATTAATTACATTAGAAATAAGAGATTACCTACCGATGAGCGTATTTCAGTCCGTCCGTAAAAAACAGCTGATGCTTTTTTCAAAATATGCTTTATTTAGCCAAAACATGGTAATAACTCAGGTTTTATTGAAACGTATTCAGCTGTTTGTTTAAACCACCACCTAGAACTCAACTAACAAAGGCTGAATCGTTATAAACTACGGATTAAGGTCAGTTTTATTCAGTGCCTATATTGTATTGCCTGATGGGGTCGCGGACGAATTCTACCATACCCGTGGCATGTCATTGAAGCGGCTCGACGGAACACAGTTGGGTTTTGGTCGGTAGTACCTATACCTATATTATGTAAAAAAAAAATACATTTCAAAAAATAAGGAAATGTAAAACTTTTCGCCACACGAGGCCGGTCGCTTTCTATCCAAAAATAGTGCAGTGTTTTGTGTTTGTGACGTAACAGCGATCCGCAATAATCCGCAGTGCATTCGCCTTGTAGCCTGTTAGCTATTTATAACTAGTGCAGTGAATGAATGAAATAAACAAACAACGTATTAATGGAGGAACCTTCGCCTAGACACGTCCGTGGGCTGTTACGTACCGTTAGTATGGAGTGGAAGATGTGGGTAGTGTTTAAATAAAGTGAGTTCATCATTCATGTTACATTTTAGTACAGTTAGTATCTATAGGGAGGTAAACGTTTTTCCTATAGGAAAGATAATTTTGTAATGACATTTTTAACGTTTGTAGATTGGAGATTTCAGTAAGCATTTTTTGGTTGGAGGATGATTTTGTGCTTAAATTTTGACAGTTCAGGCAATTATCATATAAGTAGGTAGGTATTATCCTGCGACCTCTTGAAATGGATAAACTTCAGCCAAAAAATGTCGAAATTTATCTGAAATAAGTATTAATATTAATTTATAAAATCAGGAACCGGAAGCTTTCCGCTCGGAAAGTGGTTTGTCAACACTCGAGCCGATTTTTGACGGTTGAAGTTGTACGCTTAGTTGGAGTAAATGTAGGTCAATAAAATATCTACCTACATGATATGAAATTATAACTTCATAAGATTCTTCTTAAGAGTAGACAAGCTTTTTTAATAAAAGCTTCATTCCATTTAAGCACTTAATGTATCTAATTTCTCATGTTAAGTTTCAACTCGCAAAGTATCCAAGATACAAGTGACACAAACGCTTTCTTCGATAAAAGCTAGGCTCCATTAAAGTGCTAATTAATTAAAATACACCACGGTGTGACAGTTTAGGCGCTTTAATTACACCAATAGCAACGTATATGGGTGTAGGTATGTTATCTATCCAACGCCGGCCGTGCGAGTGTCTGAGGTCTTTATTGATACGCTTATGGAAGTGTGTGTTATGAGATTTTCTCATGAATTTTCATAACTGTATACCCCATAGTAGATATCCGTCCGCGGCTGCGCCCGTGTTGTCTAAAACTTAACAAATTATATATTAAAACTTGTCTTGAGAACCGCGTAATGCATTTGTGAAACATAAAGAAAGAAAGAAAATCGCTGTAGTAGTTTATCGCGAAGAGACAGACGCGCTGAGGACTTTGTTTTGTAAATATGTAGTGTAATACAAAAGTGGTGGTAAATAATAACTACATCCTTGTTACTAATTAAAAAAAAATGCATCTAAAAGAAGTCTAATTTAATAAATAAATTCGAGTTTTTTTTCACAATAACTCTTCGCTTTATAGAAAACAAAACGTTTATTAAAATCGTCATAGCAAAGGATAAATTGAAACAATTACGCCTACATTTGAATACAACAACGTCTTTCAAATCCGGAGTTTCGGGGACATAAAAAACAAGTATCCATCTATATTCTATTGTATTGGACAAATTATCTGGTTAGTGATCTTTATCGAGCTTTTGAGCCGTATCTGATTGAACAAGAAAGAATAATGTTTATGTATGTATAGATGTTCAGTGTAAGTTTACTTTGGTGTAGTGATGAAGATTGTAGGGATTGGAGGGGATTGATATTTGGGTGCTAAAAATATGTCGCTCTTTTATAGCCAAAATATATACATATTTTTATTAATATGAATTCTTATTGTTACTTCAATACTCCTTCTTCAATACTACCGTTAGAAATTCTGATATAGGGTAGATTTAATTCTTCACTCACGATTGTAAATGTAAAATGATGTTTAATTAACTTACGGATGTCTTGTTGAGTGCGAATATCACTTCTTACGCGAGTTTACAGCTTAAAAACTGTTTTCAACACCTGTGCATTATTGCAGAACTGTAAGTTATATTTTTAATTTAAAAATCTTATGATAGGTATGCAACCCGTTTGACACACGAACCTCCGCAATGACGTATAAGCGCAGCGCGCGCTCCGCAGTGACAAATACGTTTAAGGACGTATTTACCAATTGACGCGCATCAATTTTAGGTATTGAGTCTTACTACTACACGTGCACGGCTCACACACACATCGAAATGCGCGAAGCGGTGAAATTATGAGTAAACTAACACGACTTGATAAACATCGAAATGCGCGAAGCGGTTAAATTATGAGTAAACTAACACGACTTGATAATTGAGCTTATTTTTATTGCCATGTTTTTTTTAACTTTACTTTGATTTGTAAAGTTTGTAACGTTGAATGATCACAAAAGTAGATACCATTTACCTAAGTAAGGTCTCAACATAACTAATAAAACGAGCCCAAACTCGGCACACCTAGCTCTACTCGTCTATTAGTTCCAGTAGAGCAGTCTTTCAAGTACACCTGCAGGTCCCTCCATCAAGTCCGGAGGAAAGGTCTCAACATAACTAACAAAACGAGCCTAATCTCGCCACACCTAGCTCTACTCGTATAATAGTTCCAGTAGCAGTTTTCGAAGTACACCTGCAGGTCACTCCATCAAGTCCGGAGGTAAGGTCTCGACAAAACTAACAAAACGAGCCCAAACTCGGCACACCCAGCTCTACTCGTCTATTAGTTCCAGTAGCAGTCTTCGAAGTACACCTGCTGGTCACTCCATCAAGTCCAGAGGTAAGGTCTCGACATAACTAACAAAACGAGCCCAAACTCGGCATACCTAGCTCTACTCGTCTATTAGTTCCAGTAGCAGTCTTCGAAGTACACCTGCAGGTCACTCCATCATGTCCGGAGGTAAGGTCTCGACATAACTAACAAAACGAGCACAAACTCGGCACACCCAGCTCTACTCGTCTATTAGTTCCAGTAGCAGTCTTCGAAGTACACCTGCAGGTCACTCCATCAAGTCCGGAGGTAAGGTCTCGACATGACTAACAAAACGAGCCCAAACTCGGCATACCTAGCTCTACTCGTCTGTTAGTTCCAGTAGCAGTCTTCGAAGTACACCTGCAGGTCACTCCATCAAGTCCGGAGGTAAGGTCTCAACATAACTAACAAAAAGAACCCAAACTCGGCATACCTAGCGCTACTCGTCTATTAGTTCCAGTAGCAGTCTTCGAAGTACACCTGCAGGTCACTCCATCAAGTCCGGAGGTAAGGTCTCAACATAACTAACAAAACGAGCCCAAACTCGGTACATCTAGCTCTACTCGTCTATGAGTTCCAGTAGCAGTCTTCGAAGTACACGTCAGGTCACTCCATCAAGCTAAATATGAAATTTATAATCCCATAAGTATGAAAAACTATAAATAAAATCTTTCCTTGGTGTGCCTTGGTTGTCGGTGCAGAATGCGTCAATGATCAAGTTTATTAGGTCAAATATTTTGTATACGTACAGCGATCTTTTCGTAAACGAGGAACTGCTTACAAGCGTCACAGCGTCTACTCACAAAGGCGTCCGAGCGCCGACTAAATTACTAAAATATTTCATTACAAATTTTATCAAGATAGTGACAAATAAAATAACCCTTATTTCAATGCAATAAGTATCACGCGTTACAGCTAAATATGTGAAAAAATAAGATTTGATTTTAATTTTTTTCTCAGCCTATTTGTAACATTTTGATAGTTTTATCTAGTACCTTTTTGAGTTAGACATGTCTACTTACTTAAAATATTTTTAAATAAATCAATTTGTTTTATTAAATACAAGAAAAATGCTCGTTTATTCAGCACGATATTGTCAATTTTGTGTGAAGAGGCAACGGAAATTATTTTTTTCAATATTATAAACCATTAAAGATTAAGGAGTAATCTATTTATGGTAATTATTAGTTAAATTTGGTTTTGTACTATTTCGCCGCAAAATGCATCGAAAAACTGCTTATTTTTGTCACATTCGTAAACGCGTCCTTAATACGAGGTTTATGCAAAAGTATGCTTTTTTGCGAAATATCTGCTCAACTGATATGAGAAATAATTTGAAGTACCTAGGTCCTTTTATTTTGCAAAATGAAATGTAACGCGGACAAAGTCGCTATCTAGTAGAAAATAATAAACGGAAATAAAACCAGTCTAATGTACCCATTAAATTGATATATCAAGTGAATGTTAGACCAAAACTTGCTAGTGTTTTAAATTTTTGCCTAGTTTTGTGTTTAAGTTTGGCAAATTTCTAGAAAAGAACAAATAACAGTTTTGCTTTTAAAATATATAGTTATAGATAATTATAGAGACAAACAGTAATTTATTCAACGAGATTTATTTATGAGGTATTATAAATCATCTCAATACATGGACAAATAGGTACCATCGGTACACAAAGCAGTTTTAATAGAGAAGATACTATTCTTGACTAGTTACTTTATAGAGACTGTTATTCCAATTAAACTCTAACGACTATCGAGTCAATGCGCAGGCGATATTACATCTCACTAGTCTGCGCAATTGCTCCTATAATTGCGAGTTTAGCAATTCGCGAACATTAATTGAAAGGCAATAAGCATCTAAAGAGCACAGTTATTAAAATGTATTACAATTATAAACGAGCGTGTTTACGTAATGCCGTTGCGTCAGTGTGTTGCGCAACTTGTGCCTTTGTTTAGCTTTAGAGACAACTCGTTTCGCTAATGAGTCGAGATGTAACGGTGAGATGCGAGTTTCTGTGTCGTAGTAGGGGGTAATGTTCTTACTAACGTGTTTACAACGTTTGTTGCAAGTAAACATGGATTTGATGGAATTTATAAAAATTGAAGTAAAAACAGCTTTATCCTATGAGAAAAAGGAAATTATCTTTGTTTAGATAGATGATGTTGTTAGGAGTAACTAAAATGATGCTATTCGTTGTGTGCGCGATGACAGCGCCGTAGTGGCCGCAACTATTCAGGACTTGTCATCTGTCAAATCATGTCAACTAGATATAAGATATTTTTGTGATATTGATTTTCGACTAGTTTTTCAATGAAATTGAAAAAATAGTGTAAAAAGTGAGTGTGTATTAATATACAAAGTATAATTACTTAGCGATTTTCTTCCTCGTGAAAAATATTTTTTTCTCTTCACAGCAGCTATCCATTTTGTCTTTGCTGTAATGTCCACTTTGATGTTGGAAACCTTAGTTGGAAACGAATTAAACTTGCAGGAACTGTTTTTCTAATTGTTTTTACAATTTACGACACAGCATGTACTATGACCCATATCGCTTATTTTTACGTTTTTACTTAAAATTATAAAGGAAGTTATGAAAATAAAGCAATTTGACACATGACAGCCCAGAAATAATTCACATTTCTGCCACGTCATGCGCTACGGTCGATTTGCCGTTCCCCACCACCCACTTCGCACATAGCCAATAGTTTGACAATAGCCTTATGTAACGTGGATATGTACTCGCGGGATCAATTACTTAGATAATCGTTTTCGAAAAGGCCCTTAGGTCGAATCGATAAGGATATATCTATTGTTCTTTTACATATCTCGAAATACCGCTATGAAAGCAAACACGCCAAAGGACGTCGTTAGAGAAGCTGCGTTCAATCTTTATTTATGTGTGGAAGATCAAATACCCAAATAATAAGTGAGAGTCATAGAATAGATAATATACTGGTGTTTATGGTAAATTATATTTCTGTATTTTGACGATTCAAAAGCGCTTCGAAACGAAGTCTAGTTGAATACATAAATGTTTGATTTTGATTAAAAAACATAATAACTATTCAGTATTTTTGTGTATCAAGTGTATCCCTATAAAATATGAATAGATCAGGGCACCGCAAATATTTACTTTATGGAAATATTTTATAAAGACTATCGATCCTCTTTGTATTTATAGTGTTTCTTATAAAATGTTCTCAAACGATAATTTTGTACCTTCAGAACTTAAGTAGTCTGGGTCTTCAGGCTTTTCTATGTAAATACCCTCAAAGGTCGGACATTTTCTAAATTACATTTTAGCCCCAAGTCTTAGGCATAAAATATTCCACTTTATGTTAATGATATCATCCTAAGGCACTGTATAAAAGGTTTTTCTTAATATTTATAAAATAAGAGATTAATTAGCACGCTTTTATTAGCTTCAAGTGTATGTTTATATTATGTAACCAAATCCTTTAGACTCGATTTTGACCGCCCCAACGGACATAGCCAATTTTAAAATTAGGTATATACATACTAGCTGTGCTCCGCGGTTTTACCCGCAGTGCTCCGCTCCTGTTGGTCAAAGCGAGATGATATATAGCCTTCCTCGATGAATGGGCTATCTAACATAGTAAGAATTTTTCAAATCGGACCAGTTGTTCCCGAGATAAGCGCGTTCAAACAAACAAACAAACTCTTCAGCTTTATAATATTAAGTATAGAAGTACTTATCAAGGATCGGTGACAATACAATAATTTTGTGTTTTTTTAACAATATAATGTTTGTTGTTAACAGGTGGTTCCGATAGCAACAAGGGCAAGAGTAAGAAGTGGCGGAAGATCCTCCAGTTTCCACACATATCGCAATGCTTAGATATAAAGACAAGAATAGGTGAGTTTTCAGTTATTTATTTTATCATTATCATTAAGTAGACAAAAATATTCGAGATGATACATTTTTAAAGCATATAAAATGATCAATCGCGAGGCGGGGTTCGAAACCGCTCCGGTAAGGCGAAAGGCGCGGGTTCGAATTTTTTCTATTCTTTACAAATGTATCTCAAGACCTTAACGTCTCGGTAGCAAATAGCGATTCATCCGAGAAAAAATTGTAATTGTATCTGTTAAAGCACCTGTCTCGTTTCAGGCTTATTAAAACTTTAATGGGTACCGACTATTTACTCGATGTCAATTAATTTTGTTTTTACTTTTTCAAAAATATATTTTTAGTTTTCGGAGTTTACATACGGAAGTTGCCGTAATAATTTTTCCATTTCCTACAAATTAATATTTTATTGAAACAAAATAAAGACTCATACATTTAATTTTTACATACAAAACGTTTTAATAGGAAATACAACAACAATTATTATGGTCAAGTCGCCATGAAAGCGATAAAGTATTTTATGCATGATAATAAATTAACAAAACAATACTGTCCTTTCATTACTACATTGTATCTATGCCAATTATAGATTTTATATTAGCAGCTAAAAATAACATCATTCATCAATTCCAATAGTCAATTCATGCATTTATACAAGGCAAGGTATACATGAATATGGCAACATTGAAGGAAAAGCAGGGTAGAACAAAAGAGCTGTCGACAATGGCTCGCTCTATTTTCCCGCGCATTTGTGTTGAGTAAAGCCTGCGTGAGACAGACAGGCAAGCGGCTTGAGCGGTGGGCTCGAGTCATGCTTGGGGTTGGATTTGATAAGCTTTCAATCCTTTGAATAAAAAAGTTGATAAATAATTGGTTGACTATCCAAAGATTGCGTATTATTTTAGTTAGTAGCCAACGAACTCAAATTCGATGTCCCACGCGAAAATAGGTACCTATATCTGATTTTAAGATGTTACAGGAAAATAATCAACAATAAACAAGCATCGCATTTATAGGTCTACCAGAATCTGATGGCATATTTATATTTAAGAAATAAAAGATTTTCATGTGGCAATTTATTTGACAACTATCAAATTGGTTGTCAAATTATTTGTCTTTTTTGCAGTTGATGAATAATTTTTAGGATTTTGTCTAAAAAATCTTCGAAAATGTCGAAAAAGCCGCTGCGATCACAAGCAATAGGTGTTGTTTATAATATGTATAGAAAAACATTCGATGAAAAAGGGTCAAACACATCACAATTTTCAAATTTGAAGATTTTATTGGTACATTGGACTTACCCGTTTTGATACTTTAAATTAAAATAATATTATATGTAGGTAACTATAATATTGTTTGTTGATTAGAATATAATTTTATGAAAACTTATTACAGGAGTTTCCAATACGGCTAATAGTCAAGTCCAAGCTGTCCAAGTCAATTTTATAATGTGTGTATGTTAATACTTACGAAAATAAACATAGTTTTATTTTATTTTTTATTTTATTTAATAAAAAATTATGAGCAGTTTTGATCTACATTATGATTATATCGATATTTTCACATGGCATACTGGTAATGAATAATAGACAAATATAGGTATGTGTTAATAGTAATATGTATTACCTGTATAAAAGTAATATGTATAATTGTATATTATACATGTAAGTATGTACCTACATAATATTAAGTGGATATCTCATTATTAAGTACAGTATTGTCCATTTATGTAATGTGACAAATGATATTGAGGACAAAATAAAAAATAAGCAGTATCAAGATCGTTCAGTCCATTTTCCCTAGGGTTGCACACTCCAAATTTTGATTTCCCTAATTGCCATCAGATTCTGGTTTACCTATAATTTCCTATTATAGCAGTAATCATTATTTTATCTGTGATTTTAGTAAGAGTATGAAACTAGTGTAGTATGTTTGATGCATAATGCTTGATCGTCTCGAAGGACCTTTATTGGTAGTGGCGGAATATGAACGTCTATTTTTCCATTCGAAATGAAAGCACGTAGCATTGGTAAATGTGAATGAACTCGGTTGAAAAAAAAGTATGAAGACGACGAACCTACATCGCGATCCTTACTTATTTACCTTTTTTACTACTGAATTCTTACTACTTCCTTCGGTTTTTTTAAGTGGGTATACTCATACTCACACGGATAAAATTCGCACGTATACAAATTTGAACCGCGAAATATTTGAACGTTAAAAACCTTGTCATTGCCCAATATTAAAAGCATAGAGCGCGACCCGCGAATCGTTTACGTTAATTAAAAAAGATGACTCCCTAGTCCCTTACCGTGGGCGACGGAAGGCCTATATTAAACGTAACCGCCGTAGGGCGGATTAGGGCTGTCTCTACCGAGTTTTAATTTATCACTTTTTATTAGATTGCTCGTGCAAATTGGATGATGTATACTTACTCACTTACTCCTGTGGCGCTGAAACCCCGAAGTGGGTCTTGGCCTCCGAGACGAGAACTCTCCACCTTCCCCGGTCCTGAGCGGTCACTTGCCAGTTTTCACTGGCTTGAATCGCACTCAGGTCCCTCTCCACTTGATCGCGCCAGCGATACTTGGGTCGACCCACCGGCCGACGGCCCGAGGGACGGCCCAAGTATGCTCTCTTCAGACCTCGCTCCTCACCCATTCGCTCTATATGACCAAGCCAACGCAGGCGATGCGCTTTTATTTCCCCAAGTATATTTGGCTCGGCCATGAGTTTTTCTAATTCGGCATTCTTCCGGATTCTCCAACTTCCATCCTCTTGTCTGATAGGACCAAAGATCTTCCTAAGAAGCTTTCGTTCTGTGACTAAAAGGTTACGCTCTTCGTTCTGGGTTAGGGTCCAGGCTTCACAACCATAGGTAAGTATTGGTCTTATAACCGTTTTGTATATCCGCAGTTTGGTTTTTTTACTTAGAAGCCTGGACACGAGGACTTTATGCAAGGCTGCACCACACTTGAGGGTATTTTGTATGCGGATTTTAATTTCTTCCTCTCTAGTGTGTGCATCCGTTATCGTGCAACCCAGATATCTGAAGCTAGCTACTCCCGTGTACGTCGTATCTCCAACCTGTAGGTTTTGGCGTTGAGTTCGTGTGTCCCTATAGCGCTTCATATGGAGATATTCCGTTTTTTTTCCGTTTATTTTTAGTCCGACCTTTTCAGCTTCTTGTTTTAAGGTCTCAGCGGCTTTACCCACTTCGTCACGGTTTTCACCAAGCAATGCGAGGTCGTCAGCATATCCAATCACCAAATGCTTTCCATTTAGTAACACTCCGCAGTCCAATGCAAGCATTTTCCGCAGGATATATTCCAGTACCAAATTGAATAGCACAGGCGACAGAGAATCGCCTTGTTTTAATCCGGTGAACACCGCAAACTCTTCTGTTAGTTCTTTGCCCACCCTCACTCGCATGTTACTGTCTCCAATAGCTGTTTTAATTAAGTCCACCAGTTTGGCTGGAATTCCAAGTTCCTTTAAAATTGCAAACAGGGCGCCCCTATCAATACTGTCGTAAGCCTTCTCGAAATCCACAAATAGCGCGTGCATGCTCAGAGCGTATTCCCACCTCTTTTCCATGATCTGTTTGAGCAGGAAAATCTGGTCGATCGTACTTCGGTTTCGACGAAACCCACACTGATAATCACTGAGGATTTTTTCCGCGTAGGGTTCCAGTCTATCCAGCAATATGTACGACAGGATTTATATGCTGTTGGCAACAGAGCAATTCCGCGGTAGTTGCTACATTTCCTCTTGCTACCTTTTTTATGCACTGGGCAGATGATCCCTGTATTCCAATCTTTTGGCTGTATATGTTCCTCCCATATTCTTCTAAGGACTTCGTACAACTTGGATTGAATCACCGCCCCACCTTGCTTCCATATTTCGGAAGGCACGCCGTCAATACCTGGTGCTTTGTTATATGATGGATGATGTATAGGCACTTCGAATCGGAAGCGGGATTTGGGATATGTTTGGATTATGCAGTCTTGGTTTTGTTAAAGGGGCAGCTCTAGTTCGAGAAAGTTCTCGTTGTTTTAACTTGAAAATTTGTCGAGTTTTAAATGGGAATTATAATTTGATTCATGGGATTAAGAATTTTGAAGTCGAGGGTTATATTTTGCATTGGCGTAGCGGCTTACAAATTTTAATATCCTTAACCTAAAAAAGAAAATAATCCTTGGTAAAAGAATTTAACAATAATCTCAAAAATTACATAAAATGCTTAAAAATGAGCACACTCGATCAATGAAATGATGAAGCGTAAATTCGTATGTTTGTATTGATACAAGCGACGCGGACGTTTGTTTACGAGTGTGGAATAATATTTATTCGTGCCGTCGTGAATGCTGGATGCAGAACATACGTGGAGTTCAACAATCTGAGAAATTTCTTTTAAGTAGCCGTTGAATATATTTTTTTAGAGATGTGACCCAAAAAATATTAGACCGACTAGAAATTCTTTAAATAATAAAAAATCTACATTCTTACCTTGTAACATTAGCAAAAAAAATCCGGGTTATACTATACTGGGACGAGCGACTTGCCAATACCAAATATGTATATTATAAAGATGAAGAGTTTGTTTGTTTGAACGCGCTAATCTCGGAAACTACTTGTCCGATTTGAAAAATGCTTTCGGTGTTAGATGGCCCATTTATCGATGAATACTATTAAAGGCTATAATCTATATAGCATCACGCTAAGACTAACAGCAGCCGAGCACTGCGGGTAAAGCCACGGAGCACAGCTAGTTGGTAATATGTGTCACTGAAGAATTTCTGCTAAGTGAAGGAAGCCTGCATGCTAGTGGTCATTATTACAGCCCTGGTGGAAAAGGTGTTTAATTAAACTATTTAAACTTGTTAGTTACGAGTTTTACTCCGTTAATAAATGGATTGCATTAAGAGTTGTGACAGTAATCAACAGTTGTCGTGAAATATTTCAAACATTGGTTTAACAAGTTTTATTTAACTATGTGTCCAAAACTTAATTAGTTCATTTGCAAAACGGAATAGTAGATACCTAAATGAGAACGATTTTGTGATATTATAAAATGTGGTTAAAATGTTAGTAAAAGGGTCTCTTTTAAAAGGTATGACTTCTATCATCTATATTTAACTCGGGTACCCTATTAAAAGCCACACACACACACACACACAGCCTTTGCTTGCTTTTTAACCGACTTCAAAAAAAAGGAGGAGATTTATGTATGTACACCGATTACTCCGAGGTTTCTGAACCGATTTACGTGATTCTTTTTTTGTTCGATGCGGGATGGTGTCGAATTGGTCCCATAAAAATTTTATTCGGATAGGCCCAGTAGTTTTTATTTTATGAGCATTTTTGTCTGTAGGTATTTGTAAATTTTGCAAGTGCAAGTTTGAAGTCGGTTGTTTTTAACGCAGTTATCACTTGTCTAGACTTAAATCTATCTCTCTTCCAATTTACGTCCAGATCCAATTAGCCGTTTGTTTTGTGCGTCCACACATCTATCCGCGCAAACTTTCCCTTTGCATCCAAATCCGATAAGCCGTTTTGGCGTGAAACACAAACAAACACACGTCTATCCGCGCAAACTTTCCCGTTTACATTAGCGGTAGGAAAAGCGTTTGTAAGTTGTGCTGATGGCTGCGGCGTACTGTTTGACATTTAGATTACGTAGCGGATTCACTGGTGAATGCTGAATGTTTGTTGTTTCTTGTTCTTTCGCTTGAACCGTTTCTATCATAATTGATAGACTTTGAGTGGAGAAATCGTGTAGTCATAGGACGGAGGACGGAGTTGCAGCAGTCAGTACATTATAAAAATAATGATAAGCAAAAGGAAATAGATAAGTACCACATAGACAGTATCAGGGGATTTTCAAATTCAAATTCATTTAATACATTACTGTAATCCTTCTTTTATATATTGCTCTTCAACTGCAAAAGTCAACGGGCAGAAAATTGCATTAAGTGCTCATCAAGTAGGTACATATACTATGAAATTAAGTGTTTAAATAAATATACAATATCTGTATGCCCTTATTCAGAAGTACTTAAGTTTGGTAAGTTGAAAAGTGATTTTGTTTCATTCACATTTTTCAAGTTGTATGTACATTACTTGTTGCGTAAACTTTTAAAACAACATCAGAGTAACAATTGAATTACGGAATATTGATTTTGTTTTGAAAGCTCTTCGCTCAATGGGTCGAGATTTAACGGGATGGAATGGGACTTAATAAATTACTTTGTTTATGAGAACGATATTCGAGGTAAAAGGTGTTTTATTTTATATTAGGGGAGGGTAGTTGTTTGAATTAAAATGGTTAAGAGCAATAAAAGACTGTTTGTGTTGTAAATTGTTTATATTACCAATTAAAATAGGATTGTTATTATATTGTAAGCCTGTAGTAGAAAATGTTTTAGAAATTTCAGATTTATTTTAAAGGTATGTTATCTGATCCTGGATTACCTCGTGTCCATTATTCCGGATACAATTCATATTAAAAGTAAACGTTAAATGATAAAGCCAGTTTAATACTAAACCGTCCAAGGTGCATACGGCGGTGTCGCAAGCACCATATTTCGTAATAACCTACTAATAAACGCGGCTAGTGTGAAAAATATGTTTAAACATTCAATACACGATATAACGTATGTCGCACGGAGTTACATTAATCGGGCAGCCGTTTAAATTTTCATTAATCAATACATTAGTAGGTGTAATTTATGACTTATTTATCTTGTAATGGCCTGGCTTGGTTTTGCTTTAAGGCCTATTCAAACTACAGCGGTATCCGCCGATCCGAGTACGGTAGCGAACAGCCGATCGGTACGCGATTAGAGCCTCTATAATATACTACATGGTCATCGGGATACCGCTACCAACGGCGGTAGCGGAATTACCGCTGTAGTTTGAACTTTGAATAGGCCTTTAACATGGTCTTTGCGAAGTGCTGTGTTGTGTCAATACATCATAGTGGTAAGAATAAGAAATAACTTGAATGTCTGGTTGAAACTGATAATATTGGACGGTAGGTGATTTCAAAATTTGGTAATTTATAGGTTATTTAGGTGCAGGCTTTTAGTACCGCTCGAGGAGATCTTAAAATATCAGGTCATGTAAGCGGTAAGATTGGAATTGTATTTTTTTTTTTTTCAAAATAAAAGAACAATGATTCAGGTTATGTAACATTTTTTATCATCAGTCATATTCAAGCACCAATCAAGCAAATGGTCCAGTCCGAATTCCATGATGTAACCGTTTCAATGCAGATGAAAAGTGCTGAAATTTGTTTCGCTAAAGTACCAAATATTGGCGCAAAATCAGATCACTAAATACAACGAACAACTCAATAGAATCAAAAATGTGTGCTCAAATATGACAAAATAAATAACACTTACTTAAAACATTCATCATTTGTCGTATGCAAAATATAATTTCGAATCACAGAATTATTAAATTACAGTAAAATTTGCTAGGTCTAGGTACAAAACTCCGTCGGCACAGCATCGTCATAGACAGCAGTTGAGTGTTCAATTTCTTGACAGATTGACAGGACAACTTTTCGCCAGCCTCTTTTGGCGGCGACTAAAAAAATTCAATGCGTATACATTAGCCTGCCGGGCGCCAAATGTGGAAACCCGTCCGCATGATGAATTGTCGCAGTAATTTAACGTTGACTGTTTAATGCTATGTATGAGCTGGTAGTTTTTCTTGGATGCTGTCACGTCTGCGAGAGGCTGATAAAAACGTCAGCGCTGTTCGCGGGCGTGTTGGTTGCACGAGGTTCTATTAAGTAATTAAAGAAAACTGAGGGCAGAAGTTTGGAGGTTTGAATTTACGGTATTTCTATGAGTTTGTGCATATAAAACTTGGGCGTGTTTTTCCCTAAAAATGAAAAAAATTGGGGAAATTTTTTTATGTCTCACAAGGTAATTTAGAATTCGTCAATATATTTAGTAGATATTTAGTAGATATGGCCATCAGCGACTGGTCATGCTTTTCAGGAATTTGTTATTGTTTTCTTTCAAATATTTGCTTATGTTATATAAACAAAACATTTTTAAAGTCAGTATAGAACAGGAAAACACTGTCCCGGAGTTAATAACTAAATACAGTTATTACTTAATGGGGGGACTATAAATAGACGCGTCGGGAATGTCCCTTGATGTTCAAATGTATTCGCATAATATCTTTAGGGAATAATGTAATGTGAGAACAGAGAAACTGTATCACAAGGTTTTTTCTAGTTATAATTACATTAAAAACTCAAATCTGAAACATTTATTTATTCAATTAGACGTTTTCTAATAACATAGTCTAACCATTTACCACCGATTCGGAAAACTGTTTCTACGGAGAAGAACAGTCAAGAAACTCAGAAACTGCGTACAAGTTAAAATTCCACATTAAATGTATTCATTCAATTATGCTATTAGAGGATCTCTTGGAATATGGTTCGGTTAGAAGATTCGAAGAAAAACCAGCAAGGTTCTCTAATAGTATTGAATTCAATACAGCTTGCAATAATGAAAGGCTTAGTGCAAATTACAATGTTTCCATAATTTCACTGTTTTCATCGAGAAATGAGAACACAATAAGCGGTTTTTCCAGTAGACTTTATTGCGCATATTTTCATAAGTGTCTCGCTGAAAAATATTGTACGCTGAGCATTGAGTTTTTCTACTGTCTCAGTGTTCATGTCCTTGTACGCATTTTTTGTGAATAAAAAAATTATGAGTATGTTTGTCACGTTTCTTGTCTTTGGGACTTGTAATGACCAATATTATCTTATTCTTCATTTATATTAAACATTTACAGTTCCTGAATATTGCGCACATCTTTAATGCAATGCTCATGTTTAATAGGACCAGTCACGCAACTGACCTTAGCTTTCCTTAGGCTTTGATATTTAACATTTGTCAATTCAATAATCACTTGTAAGCTTTCGTAATGCTTATTGCTTACATCATCTTGTTTTAAGTAATTATTTAGAGATACTCAACGTTTAATTATCAAATACTAACTACTTAACATGCAACTCTCTGCAAAATATTATAAACGCGAAAGTTAGTATGATGTATCGATGGATGGAAAAATATGATGATAGGAACTTAATGAAATTTGTTCAATCGCGACATGAGACATTGAAATCTATCGTGATATAGACTGGCCTACATTCAATGAAAATATCATTTTTCATCTTAATAAACAAAAGTTTTAGCTTTAGCAACGTGGGAAATAAGAAGAACCACATTCGAAATCGCTATTTATCATGATCAAGAATCTATTTATTAGAATACGCGAAACATTTCCGGCCTTATAAAACTATGTCATATAAAAACACACTGAATATTTCCTTAATCAAATAGTACATAAGGGACAAATCCAAAGCCGTTAAGGGACAAAAGAAATTTGATATGTGTGGCAGGACTGAGAGGCCGAATTGGCCATCCCTATATATTTAAGTGGAAATGCTAGATGCGTGATCTTATTCCACAACACATAATAGTAGCTTATCCGGTAGTAGGATAGTGCTTCTTGCTTTTAATTTTCCTGATCTCCTGTTCGCAAAAAAATACATGGCCGAATAGTATACGATAGTTACTGTAAGGGTATTCCCATTTTCCTAATTACGTTCACCAAAAAAAGGTTTCTTTGTTCGTCTGTATGTATTTATTTATTCATTACATTTTAATGTAGTACAATGATTAAAAATAGTTTTCTATTTTTTTTTGTTCTACATATTTAAGGACAAAGTTTTTCGAATACACCATCCTGCCAACAACACCAACAGTGAACTGTTTGATGTACAATCAACCATGTCGTCAATATTTATGTTTTTCATCATAGATTGCAGCAGAGGTAATGAGGATGTGCAGATGACCGAGGTAATGCGAACGATGTGCAGATTACCTAAACATAGATATAAATATCAATTTTGCACACTATTCTCAAAGCTTAGTAGCTTTAAAACTATTGTCCTATAAATTTCTGCCCGTCGCCGTTGGCGCTGGACAAACGCCACGAGGCATTAGCAGCGGCGCCGCCAAGTCCGGGGTGTAAAGAATGACCCCCCCTCCTTACCCTCTCCTCCCTTGTTCCCCCCCCCCCCTCCACTTTGAACCCCGGAACGAATATGACAATTTGGACTGTAACGTTTTATTGTTTCGACATCTAGTAAGTTGTTATGAGTTAGCGAATGGTCGTGAGCGCTGTCAAATGTCGTTTGTCACTGTTTGAGCGTTCCAAATGGGAGGTGGTGATTGGTGGATGTGTTTCTATCGTGTTTTTGGATAATGTTATTACTTTTATTTACTTTTTGATCGTTTTATTTTTTAATTTTGTTGATTTAAATGTTATAGGTGAGATAGATGTTCATAAATTTACTAGTTTCTTGGCAAACTCGGGAATTCGGGATTGAACTCAATAATATCTTGTCGATTCTAATTGAACCGGTAATTTAGAATGAAACAAAAATAAAGTAATTATATTTAATAGTTCATGAGTTTCCACTTTTTCAATATATGAATAACATTTAGAAAAAAAATCGGTCGAAAAGAGAACCTTTATTTTTTTTGAAGTCGGTTAAAAATTTAACAATTTATGTTTTGCTGATTGTACCTTTCTCTAAAAACAAACAGAAGACCGTTCACAACATCGTCCTCTGATCGACACGACCTTTAATATCATATTGAAATTCATATATTCATCAAATTGATTCGTCAAGGCGACGCAACTGCACGTCATTTATTGTCATTCCTTCCGCGCGCCAACTGACGTGCATCGTGAGAATATCGATGATTTTTTATTGATAACGAATGAGAAGAATCGAGAGGCATCGATTTTAAGTGTCGTATGCGGTTTGCATAATGTCGTGACGATGTTATGTCGTGTCGCGCGGCGGGATATGGCACGTTCGTTTTGTGTTTATTATTATTGCTGTATATATTTGTAAATAATAAAGGGGAAGGAAATCATAATATCATGGTTTCATGATTTAACATGATACCTTTACTTGTCGTCGAATCACCCAGTAACAATTGAGTATCTTTTAAAAACATACTAAAAAGTGATAGATAAAAATATTTCACAATATATTTATGCACAATACCTACATACGTAATGAAATATCTCATAGGTCTAAGCATAAAAAAACATTCGAAGCCTACTCAGTTGCTCAAATTACTTATCCATACTAATATTATAAATGCGAAAGTAACTCTGTCTGTCTGTCTGTTACTCAATCACGCCTAAACTACTGAACCAATTTCCATGAAATTTGGTATGGAGATAATATGCTAGAGTAATGCTAATGTAAGTTCAAACTTCAATTGCGACGCTAAGTTCTCAAGTCCCGACATAGAATTGTATTGTGTACGACTTTTATCGTAAATTGCAAAAAGTCGTGACGACATTATGTGAACGATGAGGAAATGTAACCGTTTGTTTGATTGTGTTCAACATGTATCGTCATACGGGTTCCGGCATACCTACTTGAAGACTTTTTAACATCCTAGGTCGATAATAAATAAAAAAATAAAATGTTTTATTTGTTTGGAAAATCGTGGAAACATCCTATTATTCGAATATATCAATTATTTTTTAGTGAAATGTGTATCTATTAATAATTTGGTTTTATTACCTAATTAAATTGTGTGCCTTAACGAGCCAAAAAAAATTATCGAACAATAACAAAGTTTCATGATACTTTCAACTCTGTCGATATTTTCAACTTTGACATAGGATTTGCTTGTAAAAGTCGCACGGGAAACCAGGAAACAGGGTCTATGACGTCTATCCATACTTCCGGTTCTTGAAATTATATTGAAGTCTGAATGTGGCTGAAATTGTAGGGAAGAATATCTTTTCAATCAATATACGTATGCAAGCATTTTATTCATATTCGTTGAATATTTAATATGTGACTGCAAAATGGTTATTTTCGATTCATATTTGATGTTAGGTGGATATAAATTTTAGTTATTTGTGAACATAGCATACGTACGAGATTAATTTTAATGAATAAATGAATACAGGGCGTTTTATATAAGTACCGCCGGTCGCGGAAACGTAATTTAGTTAACAAAAAAAAAAAAACTATTAACTCCACCAAGTACTGAATAAAGTTTTTATTCAGCATTTAGGTATCTACTGCTACTGTTAAAAAGTCGTAGCTCTGTCATTCAGTAGTCCTAAACCATTGGGTTTTTGTCCATACCTTACTGACTTCTGACTCACCATAGAACACGATAAGATATTCTTTTACAAAGTATTCAATATTCAAAGTAACGTTATCGCTATCTTAGTACGTATAATAGAAAGTATTCTTTATGTAATGTCGATACTTATCTGTATGTCATCAAGAGAAGAATGAATATTCTAGGTTGGAAATAAATAAATAGTATATGCATATATTTTTGGAAGTATTGTCATCATATTCAAACTCAAACTCAAACATTCATTTATTCAATTAGACTACTATTTAGTAGCACTTTCGAATCGTCATTACATAATTATTTTTAACATTTACCACCGATTCGGAAAGCACCCAACCAACAAATCGTTGCTCTATAGAAGGGATAAGAACGTTTCAGAGGTGCTAATTGGTAGTCCTATAAGGGTGATAAGAACGTTGTATAAACCCCAAAGTGGCGCATTTATAAAGCCATTTGATGGTATTGTGTTGCTGTAGCAGCAACTCAGATGCCATTTGGACCTATAGAAGAGTACACTTATAGAATCGCGATGCTGTTATAGAGCGAAGTAGTGATATAAAAGGAACCGCGATGCTGTTACAGCGCGAAGTTGTGTTTTAAGAGTAACCGCAAATCTTTTGTAGCACGAAGTTGCAATGTACGAGCCACCACGACTCTACAATTATAGTACAAAATGGTAAATCGTGTACCAGTTGATAATACGAGTAAATGACTATAGGAACCATCATCGTGGTGTCGAGTATTAATTTTTGTTACGCTGTTAATTATGTTAGATACATAAACTGACTGGCGAATGAAATTTTACTGATAGATTATATGCATAATTACGATGTTTTTTTAATGCCCCACTCGAATTATTGAGTTTTAAGTAATTAAAAACTAATTTTACACTAAATTGCTGTATAGGATGCCAAAAAGCAACTCCGTGGCTATTATACAACCGCAAACGAACGTAGTTTTGACAACTGTCATGCCTTAAACTGGATTAAATTAGTAGGGTTCCCTGATGTAAATAGAAAACCCATAAGATTTTTTTTTGTATTTTCTAGTGTAAATTCCGATTTTTAGATTCCGATCCCGAAGTATCAAGCAGAACACTAGAGTCTGAATGGTCTGCTTCTGAATTATCACAAACCACATGATGGCTGTTAACTTGGTTTTGTTCATAGGATGTAACAGATTGTACGGAATCATTGTCCGTATTCGAAGCCTCACCTTGAATTTGTCTGTCTTGTCTGTCAATCCTTACTTACTTGTCTTACATATGTTCTAAATCCATGATTTTATTAAATAGAACCCTTCAATTATTTACGATACGGTGCTGACAATATGGCAGGTTTTTGTTGTTTTAAAGTGAAAGACACTCTCTTATAGGCCGGTTATCTCTCGTAAGTGTCGCATTTTACTACATTAATACGCCGTTTTTGTTACATAACAGATTTATTAACTCTTTTATACAGTAAAACAGTCCTATAACTCTGACCACTCAGCTATTACACCACTGCGTTATAATGGGCAGAAAAACACTAATATAATTCAATTAGGTTACAAAGAAGTGATATAAAACTCGGATATATCACCTAATTGCTTTATTATGGAGTTTCAGCTACCATGAAGATTCACAGTGCTATAATAGCAATAAGGAAAACCATTACAACACTAAATTGTCCTATTGTAGATTTTTTTACGCCTCTATAGGCATGGGACTATAAAGGTTACCCTAGAATCGTTTATTGCACTTATTTGCTGTAAAAAAGAGACCACCAGCGCTGTTATGTGATAATATCGCCCTGTTATTGCTGTATCAAAATCTGGATAAGAGCTGCTCTATAAACGCCGTATAAAATAGTGATATAAACGTTTACATCACCTTGTTATGGGACAAATCTGCTGTGTATGATTATAGAGCAAAATCATCTCATTAAACGCTAATATACAACAAGCTTGTCACCGCGACACTGTTATACGTCATTTAAAAAGCTTTTTAGTGCTGTAAGTTATTGTTATAGGACATATTTGCTGGTTGGGCAGTATCTATGGAGAAGAATCGGCAAGAAACTCAATAACTCCATATTATGTCATCAAGTCCGTCAGACCATTGAACATGGGAAATACAGACTTATAGTAAACATAAGAGCATTTCCAGGGCACAATCTTAACACATTATTACATTAATTTGCGTTTAAGATGAATTGTAGTATTATACGACTACGCTTCTGTTGGTCTTAGCGTGATGATAATATAATATAGCCTATAGCCTTCTTCGATAAATGGACTATCTAACAGTGAAATAATTTTTCAAATCGGACCTTTGGTTCCTGAGATAAACGCGTTCAAGTAAGCAAACAAACATACTCTTCAGCTTTATTGTATAAGTAAAGATACCACAGAATAGTGATTTCTTTTGTAGTCACATTGTATAAGTAACTAGCTGCGCTTCGCGGTTTCACCCGCGTCGCTCCGCTCCTGATGGTCTTAGCGTGATGATATATAATATAGCCTTCCTCGATGAATGGGCTATCTAACACCGTAAGAATTTTTCAAATCGGACCAGTTGTTCCTGACTCCTGAGGCAAACAAACGAACTCTTCAGCTTTATAATATTAGTATAGATTAGCGTATAGCTAATTTTACATCATAACATAACATGCCTAACAAATAAAGTCGTATGTACACAATCATATGACCAAAAAAACACTTTCAAACAATTTGTCGATGTCAAGACGTGTCGATTGATTTTATTCGCTCGCGTTATGTAAGCGCTTTCTATTCTTCGTAACAGATGCTTTGTGAGATAACGAGCTGATAACTAATCGGATTTGTTATATAGATATAATATTTTGATTAGCGTTAGTTTTGTAACGAAAACTTGTAGTATAAATGCGAATTGTATAGGCTGCAGTAAAGTGCAGTGAAATGAAACATCTCATTCCCTGGGCCACCTACCTGGGTAGGAAAATAGTCTTAAATAATGTTATAAAGCTGCAAGAGTATATTCATATTTCATTGTTAGAGAGGCCGTTTATCGAGGAAGGTTATAGGCTAAAATCATTTCGCTAAGACCAATAGGAGCAAAGCAATGCGGATGAAACTGCGGGGCACAGCTAGAAAATATTGGGGTTGTTGTGTTGATGTTACATGAATGAAACGATGATAATAAATGTATGCATATAAGTAAAGGTAGTATGTATGTTATTGTCAAATTCTTGCCCTGAATAAGCGTTCATGTTGATTTAAATAATGAAATAAATAAATACTTTAATATCGCACGAAGTTCAATGACTGTTCTATTTTAAAATTTAATTCGAGTTATAATTAAAGTAGCTAATAATACATAAGAAAAGCACAATAAACTAAAAAAAAGTACGAATAAGAAACCTCGAATGTCCGTTAAAAATACACCCACCTTATAGATAAGCCAATGACTAAGGAACTAGAATTCGGAAATATTCTTTCATTCCGATAACGTTGATGAGTTTCCGGCATCGATACGCGAACGTAATTATATATTAACGACCACAAATAACTGTGTTATCAATGCATGCGTGTATTTTTAGCAATGTTTACGTTACATTGATTTTGTATTGCCCAACTTATATGGTTGTTTATAAGCTATTTATAAACGCCGATGTTATTTACATCGTGAATAATAACTGTACTACATCGTGAATTTTAATAGTGGAGGTATAAGACTTTTGTTATTGTAAACATGCTGATTCAAATCTACCCACAATTAATTCAATTAGTTTTCATTTATATATAACTTGTAAATCGTCAACTTATAGCTAGGTTCCGCGCTCACATGAGTTCAAACTTTCGCGCCATGTAGGTACAAATTTTTTCCGCGGGTGTTTTAAAAATCAATGCAATAAATAAATCATTTACTTTTCACAGTAAAAGTAATAGTACGCGAAATTGACGAATACTTATTCTCATGTAGGGAAAAACATTTGCAAATGTTGTCCTACACTTCTTGCTTATTCGCGCGAATATCAGTCACCGGCTATAGGGTGCTTTTCCACCAAAGATAAGCTAGGGAAATGTGTCGTGCGTGGATGTCTAGCTGTGCTGTAAAAATGTGTGGATGTTTCCACCAGAGCTGTGCTGACAGTGGCGTGGTAAATGAAGCGGTTCTTTAAAAATACATTCCTCGCTACATATCCTCGTACCTCTGATGGAAACGCTGTCTTACAATGACAGCTACTTGTGTGTAAGTAATGCTCCTTATCACGCGACACACGTCCTTCATACGAATGTCCCTGATTTCACACCCTTCGTGTTTTGTTTTACGCGACAAAACCAGCTTCCGTCCCTAAACAGGGTTCAATCTATTTGTATATCAAGTTTCGTTTATATCCGTTCAGCGGTTGAGGCGTGAAATTTGAAAACCAAAGCGTGTAAAATCAAATCATTTGTTTGTAAACATACCTACGTAAACTACAATATTTAATATCGAACACAACATTTAATCAATAACCGTATATCGTTGTTTTTGTGTATGTACTGGACTTTATCGTTTACTTTATGTAGTGAAACTTCTTTAGGCGCGTTGAGCGTAAAATTTCAAAGTCGCGTCATGACAATACCGTCACGTCATCGAGTAAAGCGATGATTTTGGTATCTTTGAATTTTGCCAAAGAAGTTTCACTTCAGACACGTGTGCTCGGCACACACGCTCATTTTTTAATTATACGACATGATACAAAGGCCATAGATACCAACATAATAATTATATTAAAAAATATTAAAATGCACAATAAATATATTTCTAATCGATCCCCATAGACATAAGACAACCTACAGCAGTATTATATGATTACCAGAGCAAAGGTGTGGCCACAATAAGGGAGCTATTTGTTACATTAATTCAATTAAAAACGCGGTAATTGTTGACCCAATATGAAATGTTTCTGTCACGCTATCGTAATTCGTAATATAACGGTGTGAAGTTATTGAAGGGAAACTTCTTTATCGGGGTTGGAAAAAAATCTAGTGTAACATTTTTTCGTTACGCGCGACATTTTTACGTTACGCGCCATCTTTTTCTTATCCCTACCACGCGTGATTCAACGTATTTCTGTAAAGTTGCATATAGTAAATTATTTTTTGAAAAATAAGGTCATAAAGAAGTTTCACTTCTTTACGTGTGTACACTAGTACACGCACAAATTTTTTTTATTAAGCACAAGTTAGTAAGGATGTGTAATGTGTATGGCAATGGTATAACTGTAGGATCGTAAAATTTGCAAGGCGCGAGTTTGAGACTTTCTTTCCTTAGCTGAAATGTTGGGCATTTCACACAGTACAATTTAAATTGATAATGAAGCTCATAGGTTTGGGAGCACTGCATAAAATTCGCATTTTTACATGAAATAGCCCTTGTAGTGATACTAACTATGAAATAACTGCCTATATATATATTCGCGCTTGCTTTGAATAAATTTGAATTGTATTCCTCTGGGACGTATGTGGCCACTTTCATTGTCACACAATAAATATATATACATCTATACTAATATTATAAAGCTGGAGAGTTTGTTTGTTTGTTTGAACTTGCAAACCTCAGGACGACTGGTCCGATTTGAAAAATAATTTCGGTGTTAGATAGCGCATTCATCGAGGGAGGCTATAGGCTATATATCATCACGCTAAGACCAACAGGAGCGGAGCCATGTGGGTGAAACCGCGGAGCGCAGCTAGTAATTTATATTGGTAACTAGCGGTCCGCCCCGGCTTCGCTCGTGGTACATTTTCACGTTTTCTCTACATAAGAACCATCCTCGTACTTCAAGGTATATAATAAAAAAAGAATTAAAGAAATCGGTTCAGCTGTTCTAAAGTTATGCGCTTACCAACACATTTTGGGATTCATTTTTATATATTGGTAATAAAAATACTTTAAGTTCTAACCATTGTGCTAAGGATGCGGATGATATTGGCAGTTTCTTTTGTATTGTTGAAAATATCCCGCTTCCTAGAGTTATCTAAACAGATTGCATAGTACCTACATTTTTCTATTACAAGCAATAACATTCCAATCAATTAGTTATTAGAATGCTCACGTACTATGTCCCCTCATACAAAACTATTTAAACCCTCGTAACGGAAAAACGTTTCCATTCCAATCAAAGTGGCTGAAATGAAACGCTATTTGCAGCGATTGGAGTCGCTTCTATAGAAATCCCCTTTTATTTTCATCTGAAACTTGACGGCTGTACGCGTTATTGGTTTCGAATTTGAATCTGTTTTTTGAGGGTAGTTGGAAATGTACGAATTGGCAGATAAAGAGGGATTAGTGGGAAATTTATTGTAGTTTTTTATGACTGTGTTTAGCGTAGTTTTGGTAACATAGATTTAGAATTTTTCCTAGAATTCGTAATTTCCTTTTATTTGATCGGACACTTGACGGCTATAAGGTTTGAATAGATGATGAATGTTGAAAGACTTTCGTAGAACTCATAATGTCAATACTCATAATAATTCATAAGTATTCATTTTGTTTGATTTTAATTTACAAACAATTTTTGTCAAATACTTCGCTGATGCTGATAAATATTAAAACTGAATATTATATTTAATTCATATGCACGTCTATAATCTCCCTAATATCCGAGCAAGTAGTCACAAACTTGGTGAATTGTAAGCTGCAATAAACACGAACGGTTTGAAGTCGAAACGTTTCGCGACAAATATTAATAAAACTTTATAGGTTACATAGCAATAAAAGAGGCAGTTTCGTACGCGCGAGCGTAACCGAATAGGCGATGGTAATATCGTTAAAACTTGGCAAATAAATACGTACTGAATGCACAAATGTATGAAATATCTACGTCCCATCTAAACTATAAAGACAAAAGTTTGATATTTTGACTGATAAGATTTAACTTGAAAGTACTCTTTCACTCTGAAAGAGCTACATACTTCTCGGGTTCTTTTTTATCTGGGTGAGGTCAGGATATGTGGGTAGTTTGGTTATAAGTAAGATAGAAAGCGCACAAAATTAACAGCATAAAGCTCACATGATTCACGACTTCCTTTCGATCTTTTCGTTCAAACAGTGATTTATTGCGTTAATCGTCTGTACGTTAATCTCAAATATATGTTTTACAATAAATACTGTGATTTAGATGTCCAGTCTTAGCCAGAAGAGCGACAAGGGCTTAATAAATTGTACGTTATGTTCATCTGAAGCCAAAAGCGTATAATTATGATAAATAATTATTATGTTTATTACGATTACGTTTATGTAATATCCCAAATTTATTCAGAGTAGGTACCTATAGGGGAATAGAGGTCATATAAAGCTTTAAAACAATTCCTTACAAAATTAAAACTTAATTCTGTTTGAGTCAGAACATGATTCGGTCTCATTAAATTTTACGATCTATTTCTCACATCTTTGCCGTCGCATGAATACCTGATTTTGCCTTTAAAAAATAAATGAATAGTAGCATTATATTGAAGCCTAGTCTTGTTATATTTTTGTCAACAATATTGCAAGAAAAAAATAAACACTTATAAAAGTCTATCGGCGAAGAATATCAGCATAAATTTTCCATTATATCGAAATGTATAAAGAAAAACAGCTAGCTGCTGTACTCTGCTTTCTAAGCAGTGACTTTCTATAAAATATTTTAGAAGAATATTGAATCTTATCTGTCCCATGAAACTACGAACACTCTACAAATGAGCTTGGGTTCAAAGTTCGGTCTGGGTGAGCATATACTCAACGACAATGACATTAGCCTCATTGCGTAATGGCTCCTTATTCATATGCCTTGTTATGGCCGAAATAACTTAATCAGTGTCTCGGGACCAAATTGTATTGTCTAAATTATGGAATCAAAGGCGGAAAATGGAAGAATGATATAGATGCTGGTGATAATGGAATTCGAATCTGATTTTGTTAGGTTTTCTGATTTTCCGCTTCCTCTTCAAGTAAGATTGAAGATTTGTAGAAAGAAATCAATACGTTGTCATAATCGTTGGAAATCTTCCTTGGTTGTTAAGACCAACTATAAATAATGGTAATATTAAAGCACTTATTGATTTCAAACCATTGCCTGCATTGCACTTAAACGTAAAAAGAACATGATCAAAATATTAAGGACTCGTTTAACTTATTCAAAGCACGTTTAACAATTAAATGCCAATTTTACAAAGCCTAGCAAAAGCAGTGAAAAGAAAAGCTTTAGTATCCCGAGTTCAAATTACCAAGAATCTTGGACACCAGTTGGTTCACAGCTCTCACAGGATACACAACCATTCGAGTGGAACGCGCCGGCTGATGTATTAGGCCGTTATCAACACCTGCCGAAGGGCTCGAGCCGATAATAGAGCATTGACGTCACGGCCACGTCACGAGTACGGGTTCATACAATCTGATAGCTTCCTTTCAACCGTCTGTCGGTTGATCGGTATTAGGATTTGGCGAGTGTGGGCGTATGTTTCCAAATGCATCTAGTTGCAGTGGGTGGTATTTTTGGTGTGAATCTATTTTTGGTTTGCATTATGATCATGCCGATTGTATACTTTTATTTGGTGGTCGATTACTTCTCTGAGTGTTTTTCATTTGCAGAATTATGGGAATGTGAAAAATATTCGAACAATTCTGATATTGGATTAATACCTAGCTTGATCCCGCGGCTTCACTCACGTAGTACTCGGATAAAAGGTAGCCTATGTGCATATCCAAACTATTATTTATCTCTGTGCCAACTTTCACACGGAACCGATAATATTAATAGGATCAACATCACTACCTATTCCTTTTAAAATAAAAACACATACTGTAGCCAATAATGGCGACCGACAATTAATTAGGCGAGAGCGCAAAGGAGTCCACAGAGACATGGCTGCTCCATAATGTAATAACTTAATTCATTGTGTTGTGCCGTTTGACATGAGCATGAATAGTGTGGTTAATGAATGCAAATTCTCTTATCTGTATTCGCTATATTTGCATACACTATGGATCCGGTGACCTGAAAAAATTACATGTGTAACTAATGCAAGAACAATGGAATTTTAGTTTGAAGTCTACGATAATATTGAAACTAGACCTAGAATTTTTATTTTCTGTCTAAATTTTATGGCCGAATCATTTAAAAACTTCTGCCAATATCGCGCAGTTTTGAAGTTTAGTTTGTTTTCACTGCTCCATGCGATACAGTTTTATCTGAAAACTTCTAGCATATAAGCTGATTTACAGTTATAAAATTGTTCAATGCAGACAAAGTCAGAGCAAGATGCTAGTGAAGTAATTTTAATATACCATACTAATAAGCCATACCGAATCGTACTCATTTCTTGATAATCTGGTCATAATTATTGTGAACGACCAATTAAACGGTGGAATTTAACGGTTTTCCTTTTTGTTTTCGAGTGTCGTTGGGCAATAAAGTAACAATACGTAATTACTGTAATAATAACATTAAAATTCTTTTGTGAACGTTTCGAGTTAATGTGATGTTTAAGAGTATGTACTATGTAGGTAAGGATTTGTCTTTTGCTTGATCTCGATCTTCGAATATGTTGGAATAATTAGTAGTAAGGATAGACTTAGTCAATACTAACTATGATTTATATTTTTATCTGTACTAAGGCTACATCTATTTTCGAGATTACTACCATTTCGGTTTTAAGACAGGCACAAGTCTGAGAGACACAAGATAATCTACAAAGGTAATATTAATTTTTCTCTATCCCTAAGCAAATTTAAATTGATTAGATACTCCGTTATCATAATCCTAAACTCAGTAAACTATGATAACAGGACTAAATACATTTTCTTTTTTGAACTCTTGTACATTTTAATGTTTCGTTTGTTGCGAAAGTAGGGTAAAATAAACGAGACAAACGCGTGTACGAACATAGCACTTGAGAGTTGAGCTTTACAACTGTTGGCAGAATGCTAAAGCATGTAGGACATTGTTACTGACATTTATGTTGTGGCTCTATGGCGCCAGCAATCTGTGTTCTAGTATAATATAAAGATCAAACGTATTTTCACATTGTTATTGCACTTTAACTCTTCTATAGTTTTTTTGTTTATGTAGGGGACACGATTGTCGGTTACAGTAAAGTGTATCTTCTATATTTAGAATATCAGTGTCAATCATACAATTTGACAAAAGTAATACGAATTTAGGCATTCTGGCACGCTATAAACGCTATTAAAAACTGCGCTACACCAGTCGAATTACACACAGTTAGATTTTGTTAGTCGTTCCCTTTTTATACCTATCGTAATCGCTAAAAATGTCCCCAGTATAAATAATGGATGAGGGACAAACTAAATCAAAAGGAAATCCATGTTAATTTATTTATGATGATCTGTTTATGGGCGGGATGAGATGATTTATAGCGAGGGATCAACGATCCCTTCTGATTATTTTTACATCACCCAACTCCCCCTTACAGAGGAATTTATCAACGTTATTTTTAAGTCTATCTTTGATAAAGCCGATGGAGATTATTCGTTCCAGGAACAAGACGTAAATCGATGTAATTTAAATGTATTCATTTGAAATATGATGTACATCTATTACGGTGTAATGGTTGTGACCTTAGTCCATTAATTCTTATTTATGATCGAGATGAGAATATAAGTGGTGTGTAGTGTGGGTGACAGTTTTTAGTTCAATATTCAAGTCTGTTTTCTTTTATTACATTTCTCTCTAATAATCTACTCCCATAAACATAATCTGTCTGATATTATTTGGACTGTAAGTTTCTTTTTGTGCTGAGAAGGACACCTTTTAACATTTACATAAATTAATAGCTGGTGTCGTTTTACGTTGTCTTCACAAAACTCTTTATTGTGTTATCGTATCCTGCTCAATCCTGTAATTCTCACGAGTGACCCCTATCAGCACTTATCTTACTGAAAGACAAACGAGCGGTGTACCTGGTGTAAATGACATTGCGCCGACCATAGACGTTCATAGCAGATGTTAGACAAACCAGAGAAGGACAAGGAAGGAAAAGCTAGCCGTATATTTAAAATGATCTAATATTTTAGTAGGACTAGAAACATGTGGCCGCAGAAGTTCCCCGTTAAACATACTGACGAATTCCGGGGATCGTGTCGCGCAACAGAGGTCTGTTTACGGTGTCCGTATCGCAGTTTAGTGGCCCATAAAGTGCCCTTGTACATGTCGTAAAGATCCCATTAACAGCGCGTTAAACATCGGTATCGCATTACATAGATAAGGCAGGGAGTACTTCGAAGGTTCGGGGCGTTTGGAGCCCTTAATTGTTGGTGATGTATAGATGTACTGGTTGGAGGCGTTTTTCGTTTTTAATGCCTGGAATTTAATTTATTATTCAAAATTTTTTTTTTCATTACTAGTATTACCCTTGCCCGGTTTTATACGAATAGCTTCGCTGCTATGGATCGTAGTGTGATGGTTATAGCCTTAAAGCCTTCCTCGATAAATAGACTATCTAGCAGTGAAATTTTTGACGTGACAACGTCTTATAATTCGATAAAGCCGGCTGCACGCACGAAAAAACATGACTCATGCGGCGTTACCTCGCTCTGACTCATCTGAGGCGTTCCATGTAAGGCTTGAAGTGCGAGCGAGAGCGCGGAACGAGCGACAAAGAAGCACAATCGAACGTTGTCACGTTCAACTATCGTCAGTAAACCGACTTTACAGACACATTTTTTTTAATCTGTCCCGTTCCTAAGGTTAGCACGTTCAAACAATTTTGTATGTACAACCATTAATTGTAATTTTGTATGTGTAAAACATTTATAATATTCTTTAGAGTTCGCATGAGATTAGAATTTGATCATCATTAGAAGTTAGAACCCGCGTCTTTAATTTTACCGCTGCGTATTTATTATCCGCAATCAAACAAATATTTACGAAATTACATAAAAATGCGGTAATGTAATTAAATAGACATTCTTTTATGTGACTAAACATAAAAGGCTGTACAATTGACCTCAAGCCGGCGGGCAATTGCCGGCAATTAGATTTTAATCACTTAATGTAGACGCTCAGTCTGGAAGGCTGAGACGATGGTCCAAAACATATTGGTGAAGTTTCTGGCTGTCAATGTATTAGTGACAAAACTAGCTGTGCCTCGCGTGTTTACCCGCAGCGCTCCGCTCCTTTTGGTCTTAGCGTGATGATAGCCTAGCCTAGAGCCTTCCTCGATAAATGGGCTATCTAAACCGAAATAATTTTTCAAATCTGACCAGTAGTTCCCGAGAATAGCGCGCTATCTCAAAGCTTCGATATATTTTGACAAGTTTTACAGCAGCTACATTGTTCTTGGGGTTTTATTTTATCTTAGTTAAGATTACAGCTTATTATTAGTTTCAAATTTGGTTTTTCATGTAATTATTTAACATTAAATGCATATAAAACTGTTGTGTTTAATGTATCTTTATCTCACACCCACGTAAAGTTATTTATATATAAAATACCCAGTGTTTTCGCGATAAAATTGATAAAAACCCATGGAATTTTATAGTTGTATCTACGACGGGATATGTATTTTATGTACGGGATTATCCATATTTTAATTATTGTGATTACGTTATATTAATAAATAATTATTCGGAATAAGTTAAAATATTTAGTATACTTTTGATTAAATCTATAATAAAATTGTATAGAAAAGTTATGTCTGTACAGTGAAAATATGTAAAAAATATTAGCAGGTGTTAATATACTGAAACTATTTTAGAGAAAATGAAACAATTACAGTCAAAGCAATTAGTCTATTATTAATTTTATTTAATCGCCCAATTATTACCTATTGCGGCCCTTAGCTCTTAGTCATTTTACAAGGTTAGCATAAAAATTTGTTACTTTTAGCTTTCAAGTTGAAATAAAAATTAAATGACGACTTTTTTGTATCCACTTTTAGTTTTCTAACGAAAAATAAAGCTGGTTGATATTAAAATGGGGAAAGTTGGAAAAAAAAAAAACATATTTTTTTAACTTTTCATACTTACTGCAGATGTTTAACGAGTTTTTAGCGAAAAAAATCCCACTCGAGTTTCTTCTAAGTAGTTTTGAGAAAGTTTTTTCATTTTCCTGAAAATGAGTTTTGAGGTGAGGGTAGATTAAAAGTAGGAGATTTTTAAATATTTTATTCTACGTGAATATACGATTCGAAAGTTTGCATCGTTTTTTTTTGGTAAATGTTTTGAAAGCGCATAACAGAGTAAGATCCAAGGGCCGCCAGTCGTGGGCCAATTTCCAGTTATCAGGTGATCAAGGTTCATAAAAACAGTACCCTACTTACTTTACATATTTTCTAATGGTTGATTTTCACATAATATGTTTTAGAATATACAGTTAAAAATAATCAGTACTCCCAGTCACTTCCCGTGGGCCATATTGCTAAACAGACGCCTCAAAGCTCTCAAAATAATTAAAAAGTCATCGAGATAGGGGAAATTCCATCAACATGAGTTCCCTGTTGATGTTAATAATCTATACGTTTAAGTATTTGCGGACGTATTCATGAGCAAGGAGTCACAGATTGTCAACAAACGGCGATTTGCCAATTGATATCGGGTTAACGGTTCAGACCTCAATTCGGCAGATGTCATTGATGGAAACGAGTTCTTAACTGCTATACTTTAAGATTCATAATCGATCAACACACTTATCGAACTGGGCCAGCGTATTGGTCCTTTATAGCAGAATCAAATGCACTTTGATAAATGTTACCTAATGACTTGTTTATGACTCAATGGAGGATTGATAGGAGAGCAAAGAGGCGAATATTGAGCTTTATTTTATTTGGCATAAGGTTGAATTTGGTTCGGGATATTTGTTATCACTTATCAGTGGTCCAGGCGGGAGTTAATAGCCGAAATACTTGCCGATAATTGAATATGCCTGTAGACGCTATATCCAGTGTTAAGCTAACGCAAGTTGAAAGCTATTCTATTATTAAGTAAAAGTAAAAGGTTTCCAACAAAATCACTACATAGTATAAAACAAAGTCGCTTTCTCTGTCCCTATGTCCCTTTGTATGCTTACATCTTTAAAACTACGCAACGGATTTTGATGTGGTTTTTTGCACGCCTCATAAGCGAAGCGTTGAGGTGGGTACTACTGTCACTTCGCGCAAAACATCTGATTTTTCAAACTTAAAATGTCTTTATGTATCATACATTGCACTTGTAAGATAATACATACACACACATATTAAGAAAAAACACTATTTTTAACGTTCATGATATTTTTGATGTCATTTTTGTTATTTAAACTAGTTAAAAAACAGTTTAAAAAAGTTCTGTCTTGGACGTCCGTGTGTCTGTATGTGCGGATCCTTTTTCTTGTTAACACGATAGCGACCGAAATACTTTACTAATCGAGTCTTTTTTTTTCTCTTACGCTTGAGTATGCTCAGGAATAGAACCCTTTCATTTTTCAGGGTCTGATTCGATGTGGTTTAATTGTTATTAAATAAACAAAAAAAATATCGACTTTTTTTTTTTTATAGTGTACTCAAAATTCACCATTATAAACTCGATTCTTTATACTATAAGCCAAGGTTTAAAAAAATAAGTTGGTAGTCAGTCCCTTAAACCTGCGCAGTTTCACATCTAGGTGGGGCCACAAGAAAAATAGCTCAATTATTACGGTACCGCTTTCTTTACTTTTCCAAATGTTTTATTTTATTTCATTTTTATATTTATAGTCACGTACTCTTTATAAATAATCAATTTTATTGTAAAGGATGAGATTATGAGGCGTGCACTTTTGGATTTTCCAAACTATTTAATAGATAGAGTGATTCAAGAGGAAGGTTTTTGTATATAATTTATTAGGTTTTAGACAAAGCGGGCGAAGTCGCGGGCGGCAAGCTAGTATTATATAAAAATGACATTACTGCTAATTTCTCTTTACGCAAGAAATATATTTTATCTTGAGACATTTTTAATAATCTCATACTTAATGTGCGAATGTGAATTTTTTTTTTCTCTTATTTATATTGCATACTTCTTGAATTTGAAGTCCAAATGTGATTTTGTTATCTTCCAATATATAAAAATATTATCAAACTTATACAGGATAAAGTTGTATTATTATACTGTAACGAAAATTATACGCTTCTAATATTACGGTTGAACAAGTTGACGATTTATTTGCATAATCTGTACTGAATTTATGCACATAATAATGTGACAAGTTAAATAAAAGGTACGGAGATGGTTGAGCTGTGAAATATATTACAATAGATGTAATTGAACGTGCTTTTAGTTCTTTGATTCAATACACAAAGTTAGTATATGTAGAATCAAATTATATTACTCGTTTTCAAATAGTACATTACAGATGTTGGAAACATTATTTTATCTATACATATAATAAATCTGTAGAAGGGTCAATTCTGTACATTGAAAATATTGAAAAAATAAATAGCAGGGGGTGTTACTGGATCGATACCAAGCCCAAATATGTGATTAAAAAAATTTTTGTCTGTCTGTCTGTCTGTTTGTCTGTATGTTCAGGCATCAAGTGAAAACTAACGGTTCGATTTCGATGAAACTTGGTATAATTATTCCTTATTATCCTGGGCATAAAATAGGATACTTTTTATCCGGGAAAAATACGTAGAAAAAAAATAAATCTTAATTTTTCTTAATTTTTCCGCGCGGACGGAGTCGCGGGCGGAAGCAAGTTGTTTAATATAATATTATGATTATTATCTTAAAGTTTGATTAAGAAGGTACTAACTATTTTATGTGAGAAATTTTTAAAGCCCAAAAAAAAAAAACGATCGCGAGGCGGGATTCGAACCCGCGTCTTTCGCCTGGTGATCGATTTTTTTTCTATTCAAAAATTTATCACTTATAAAGCATTTGAATGCTATAAAACTAAATATGTATCAAGCTTTTTATTGTGTTTTGTTTTACGTTTAAAATCAGTTGAAGTATTTTTGTAAAGGTGTATGTTATTCTGTTTCAGATATAAACTACGACTACATAGTGGACCAGCAGCCGATCGGCAAGCTGCTGTTCCGTCAGTTCTGCGAGAAGAACCGACCCCACTACCACAAGTACAACAGCTTCCTTGATGCGGTTAGTGTTAACCTCCATATCCTAGACTAGCTGCTCCCCGCAGATTTCCCTCCGTGGCTCCTTTCCTGCTGGTCTTAGCGTGATGATATATAGCCTATTATAGCCTTACTCGATAAATGGGCTATCTAAGACTGAATTTTTCAAATCGGACCAGTAGTTCCTGAGATTAGCGCGTTCAAACAAACAAAGCTTTATAATATTACTATAGATTAGACTAGACATAGCTACCAACCTACTAGTTTTAAACCCACCTACTGTTATAAATGCGAAAGTTTGGATAGAATTGTTGTTTTTCGGACCTAAACCTTTAGGGCCCCGTCCGATTAGGGCCCTTCTGGCCTCCTCCACTCAAGCGACAGCCCAAGCCGAGGTTCGAGATCCCCGTCAAGGGGGGACGCCCTTGTGCATGTCGCTACCAGGGTGAACCTTCAGTTCAACCCCGCGTCCGCGTTAAAATGTAAAAGCCCTTCTGGCTAACATTGAGGACCTAAACCTATGAACTGTGTAATATGTGCGAAACTTTATATGGACGAATGTTATTCAATAACATTGCAATATTAACAAAATTATAATAACAAAAACATTTATTACAAAAAATACAGGATTACGTTAAAGCTGCGGTCTTTTTTTATAAAAATCGATATACGTAAGCAGTTTTAAACCCAGAGTACAACAATTACTGTAGGGTTAAGATAAAAGCAACCAATTTAAAATCATATTTAATAATTCTTGCCGCATCAACCAATCTGTTTAATTAATTATTCCTACATACATAATACAATTTCACCCATTGTGGCCCATTAAATCAATACATAGGACGTAATAACGGCTGGGTAATTGGCAAATTCAATGAACGCGATTTTGGTTGAGGTCGCGGGTTAATAGAGGTGCGCTGGGATTGTGGATAGAATACAGGGACGGATTGGAAGGGTTACTTTTTTATATATATTATATTATAAATGGGAATAATATAATATGTAAGGAAATGGTTTGTTAGTATGTGGTAATAAAATAAAATAAAAAAAAGGTTTAGGTAGGTTTAGGTAATTTTAATTTATACATTTACATACACTTCTATTAGAGATTCAGTAGAAATACTAAAGTAAGTGGAGGACCGATTGAAATTGAAAAGTAAAATATATGTTTTATATTTTCTCATACTTATCTATAAAATAATGATATTAG
This sequence comes from Colias croceus, assembly GCF_905220415.1. Lineage (NCBI taxonomy): Eukaryota > Metazoa > Arthropoda > Insecta > Lepidoptera > Pieridae > Colias > Colias croceus. The sequence continues at coordinate 1,393,034 of NC_059560.1, forward strand.
TCAGTTCTTTAAAGAAACGAATCTTCAATGGCATATTACAAGTATTATGGGGATTTTATTACATTCTGTATACGTAAATATGATAATTCATATAAATACACAAATACAATAACAAAAAAGTTTGTCAACAAACAATTTGAAATAATTAATAAAATAATTATCAATTTACGTCATTTTTATTTTCTTTTTTGCTGATCCTACCATCTGTCAAAGTCAGCTTTGGCCGCCATTGAAGATTCGTTTCTTTATTGAACTGACTAATAGTATTTTTTAAACTTTCAAATACACAGCCTGACATTCAAGATTCAATTTAATACTAAATATAATAATACCCGCATTTAATACAAGTTCTTACAATCTACAGATACGTCACTGTCTCAACTCAATACAGGGAATGATCAAAGCTAATTGGCTGATCCCGATCGTTAATCAATGTACTTGAATATCTGCAACGAAATTAATATCTCATCCTTTTAACATTTAAGACGTCCTTCCTCTGCAACAGTTGAACACCTACTGACTTACAAGCTACAAGCCTACAACACTAATATACAAATACCCGCATAGAATATACTTTTTTGCAACCTACAGATCCGTCACTGTCTCAACTCAATGATCACACCTAATGGGGCGATCCCGATCGTTAATCAATGTAACGAAGTTTCTGCGTCTAGAAGTATTCTTTGCTTGAAGTTGTATAGTGATATACAGCGGGAGTTTGCTCACGTTTGTGTTTTGATATATTATGTATTATAGTTCGGCTTTTGTTAGGGTACGATGAACTGTGCTAAGCCAGAAGTTTGTGTGATGTTCTGTATGTTTTTTATAGTAATCCGTAAAGTATAGGTATAGATGGTGGAGTTAGAGAAGTAAAAATGTACTAGTATCTATTGTAAGCGATTCTTCTATGTGTATACAGTGGCACTTATATTGTTTTGTAAATCACTACATAGTATAAAACACAGTCGCTTTCTCTGTCCCTATGTCCCTTTGTATGCTTAAATCTTTAAAACTAGGCAACGGATTTTGATGCGTTTTTTTAATAGATAGAGTGATTCAAGAGGAAGGTGTTAGTATATAATTTATTAGGTTTTAGGTAAAGCGGGCGAAGCCGCGGTCGGTAAGCTAGTAAATCATAAAATGTATTACTATCATCGTTTTAAGTCGTTCTAAATTAATCTTTCGTTTGGAATAGTACTAGAAATGTGTTTCTTCGTTCATTTTCCTGACCAATAACATTAAACACATGTGTGATGAGGAATTAAATTAATTACATATCTGTATTATACGTAATACTAAGGCCGCGTTTCCACCTGCAAGTAGGTAAACTTCCGCGAGAAAAGTACGACAGTCTGTCTGACAGCAACTTGCAAGTCTACTTGCAGGTGGAAACGCGAAATTAGACTTGCAAGTTGCTGTCGGACAGACTGTTTTCTTGCAGGTGGACAGGCGGCCTAACTATAATTATTATACGTGACGTAATGTTTTAGAAAAAAATATCAATTAGAAGTACGACATTATTTAATTATGTTTACGGAATTTACCTGTTTCTCATAGCGTGTAAAACAAACATAAAAACATGCACTCGAGTTATTAGTGTTGTAATTAACAGATTATTTTCCTGCTAATTAATAAACTCGAACTTATTTAGAAATAATGCTAGCCTGGGGATTTCAGATTGCATCTTCCTTGTTTATGCATTTAATTGGACTTGGGAGGTATTTTAAACCCTACGATACAAATTTTGTTAAATTGAATAAAGTGTGTTGGTCAAGAACTCTAGTCTATATGCATCTTCAAGTAACGTTTCATCCAAATGCGTTCAGCTTTTCTCGTCCAATTCACCCGTCCAAACTTTCGCATTTATAAATTATGAAATCATTAGAATCACAGTTTATTTTTATTATAGATACGGTATTCTAGTCCAGTCATCTGGTGGTTTTGTCTAAAAAGCTTTCCGGAAACTTGAAAATGGATGATTTTTATAAATTTTGATGTTCTCTTATCGAATTTCCACATCGTATCTTTTCCGTTCGCGTGGCTATAATGGAAACATGATTCGGGAAAAGTGACCATGTAATCTCGTTTTTCTGAACTAAATGACTGGACTATTAATACTACAGTTAAATATATATGTAGTAGACTGAATATTTTGCACTTGCACTTTGCCTTCTCCAAAATTCACTATATTTGAGTAGCACTAATATCATAATAGACTAGAGTAGATAATTTTTGAAACAAAAAAAAATTGCAGTCGGATGAAACCCATTATTTTCATCATATTCCCCTCCTTTTCTAATGGGTTTCATCCGACTGCGATTTTTTTATCTTTTTATTATTTTTAAAGGCTTCTGCCCCAGTCTATAAGTATTCTGCCACATTGTTCCTGTCTTGTAGCACTGTAGTTTCACTTCACTACCAAAAGTACCATTTAATATATGCACAAACACTTCTATCTAACGGATAGCACTATAATTAACCAATAACAGCGCCCCGACGTTATTCAGGCGGAGCGGTATGAAGTCGAGGTGGACGAGGGGCGGGTGGCGCTCGCCTCTGAGGTGTTCAGCCACTACCTGAAGGCGGAAGACGGGGAGGCGGTCACGGATGTGGTGCCGGCCGCTGTTATTGAAGACGCGAGTGCGTTGCTTGAAGGTGAGGGTGATTGTATAGGTTTTGGTAGGGAGGTTGGAAAAGTCATATGGTAGTTAGGTTATAAGATGTGGATGCTGGATTGCTGGCTATAGAAGTTGTTAGGATTTAGGTGAAAAGAACTTCTAAGTTTAACAGCTTACTCGTTTTATATGTAAATTACGATGTTTTTAGGTAGGATTATATCATCGCGATATTATGTTGAGATGGTATATTCATGGTATGATACAAATGTATCCGTTAGGTACTGATCTATCACGAGATTTATTCATACTGTGATTGTAGTGAAAATTGCGTAATTTGGGAAAACAAACTGGCACACGAATTGGCGAGAGAAGTGACCAAATTTTTTATACATTACAATAGATGCGGATACCAACCACAAATATTATCTGTATTCAGGATTGAGGACAGGAAAAGTTAAGTTATGTAAAATGCAGGTCTCTGGTTTAAAATGTTTCCCCAACAGATGAATTCCGCAATTTACCATCGTTTCTGTAAAATTGAATGTGGTTAAATTAAATCACTGTCATTAAAGTACTTCATTTAATTTTCTATCCACATGTGATTGGAAGGTTAGTAACACTTTTATAACTATTAACTATCGCCGCGCAATATAAAGTGCTCAAGGTAGCTGTTAAAACATGTGATACATTAAATTATACCGGGCAGCATGAGGAAGCGGCACATAATGGTAAATCTGATGGACTATGATCATTACAAAAAATCTTTAGAATTGGCAACTGCTCTTAACTCAATGTTAATGTATAAATATATTTCTATACAAGCTGTGCCCCGCGGTTTTACCCGCAGTGCTCAGCTACTGTTGGTCTTAGCGTGATGATATATAATAGCTTATCGTCTAGTAGCCTTCCTCGATAAACGGGCTATCTAACACCGAAGTAATTATTTTAATTAGACCAGCAGTTCCTGATATTAGCGCGTTCAAACAAACAAACAAATTCTTCAGCTTTATAATATTAGTATACATTAAATAATTTATTGGTCTCCAATTCCAGGCGGCTCAAAGGACATATTCAGCGAGTGCATACGATGCGTGAAGAACTTTCTAGCGGGCACGCCGTTCGCGGAGTTCGAACGGTCGATGTACTTCCATCGATACTTGCAGTGGAAGTGGTTGGAGGCGCAGCCGGTCACGCAGAACACGTTTCGGATGTACCGTGTGCTTGGGAAGGGTGGTTTTGGGGAGGTCTGCGCTTGTCAGGTTAGTGGAGATGAGTTTATTTGCTGCGAAGACGTTAGAACTTAGAAGACTCTTTTCAAAATCATATTTGTTGGTATAGACAACTTATTTCACGTGGAAATGTCTTTGTTAGGTTAAAATACGACTTGTCTTGCTAGATGGTAAAGTAGCATGTCTGGATACCTTTTACAAACTCAAAACGTTTTTATCCTTGTAATCTTTGTGAATAAACTTGTTAATTATAGTCATTTTTATGTACTAATATTTTGTAAATTGAATGTAAAATTGCAATGCAGTAAATCTGCAATATATGAATTCAATTATTTTTGAAGCAATTTCAATTAGTACTTTTTTTTAATTAACACTGATTCGGAAACAATAACATCTCCAACAGGTGCGAGCGACGGGCAAGATGTACGCGTGCAAGAAACTCGAAAAGAAGCGTATCAAGAAACGCAAGGGCGAAGCAATGGTGCTGATTGAGAAGCAGATCTTGCAGCGGATTAACTCACGTTTCGTTGTGAACCTTGCGTACGCGTACGAGACGAAAGATGCGCTGTGTCTCGTGTTGACTATTATGAATGGTGAGTTTCTGGGGAGAAATTGCTCACAATTCTGATAAGTTGTGAGTTTTGATGTGTAAGAGTATTGCTTACTATTGTGAGTGGTAGGTGTCTATTATCGAGAAGTAGATCCTGCAGCGGATCAACTCACGTTTCGTTGTGAACCCCGCGTATGCGTGACAAAGGATGCATTGTGTCTCGTGTTGACTATTATGAATGGTGAGTTTTGGTGGGCAAGAGTATTGCTCACTATTGTGATAGGCAGGGAGCTATTATTGAGGAAGACCTCCTCAACCTCGCGTACGCGTATGAGACGAAAGATGTGCTGTGCCTCGTGTTGACTATTATGAATGGTGAGTTTGTGGTGGCATTGGGAATGATGAGTTTTTGGGGGGGTAGGGAATTGCTTACGGTATTGTGAATTGTGAGTTTGCAAATGTTGGTTGCAAGTTATAGACAACGTTTACAAGTACTAAACGTTCTTGACAAGTTCTTATAAACATCCTTATAAAGTGCAGAGTTCTTTCCATATTCAGTGTGAACTACAGATATAGAAATGTCTTGAACTGATAGATAAAATGAATTGGTCAATTAACGTATTTCAGAAGATTTATGAAATTGATACAAGTAAAAAAAAAGTCAAATATCGGAATTTTTTATTGTACAATAGGGGACTGCTTGGCCACAATCTCGCCTGATGGTAATCTGAGATGTGGCCTAAGATGGAGCGCGATTTCCCTAGAATTTACCTGTTTACTCTCCTCTTAAAGACCTGTAAATTGAATTGAATATATTTTCTTTACATTTCCAGGCGGTGACCTAAAGTTCCATATATACAACATGTGCGGTGCGGAGAGCGGGCTCGGCCTCGAGCGGGCGCGGTTCTACGCGGCGCAGGTTGCTTGTGGCCTGGAGCATTTGCACAAGATGGGGATTGTATACCGGTAAAAAATAAAAAAAAAGATTCCTAGAACAGTACCAAAAATGCAAGGAATTAAAGGAAAAATGATGAAAAATTTTTTGAAAAATAAATTTGCAAGTAAGATTTATTCCTTACATAAAGTAACAAAAACAATAGGGAACCAAGAATATATGTTTGCAAAAAAAAAAAAAATATAATAACAGAATTAATTAATTTATTTCTTTCTTTCTTTCTTTAATTGCCCTATATGGTTTGTTACCTGTCTCTTTGTCTGTTGTCTCGAGACAAGCATTGAAAACTAATTTATTGAAAAAAGCAAAGTTTTCACTATTCACATCGTTATGAGACATACATTTAAAACAAAAATTTTTAAAACACTAAGGTATTTTCAATACGATGACACACTACTTATTTCAACTATTTAATGAACAAATGAATGAATGAATAAATTCAACTATTATACATATATTAATCTGTAATTGATATGACAGAGATATAATTTGTGAATTACACAACTAATAAAAAATGTGTGTGTGTAATAGTGTACACACTTAAGAAGTGAAACTTCTTTATGTCCTTATTTTTCAAAAAATAATTTACTATATGCAACTTTACAGTAATACGTCGAATCACGCGGGGTAAGGATAAAAAAAAGATGGCGCGTAACGGAAAAATGTCACGCGTAACGAAAAAAATGTTACATTAAATTTTTTTTCCAACCCCGATAAAGAAGTTTCACTTCAATAAATACAATATATTTCAGTGACTGCAAACCAGAGAACATTCTGCTGGACGACGCGGGCCACGTGCGCATATCGGACCTCGGTCTAGCTGTGGACGTGCCCGAGGGCGGGTCCGTGCGGGGGCGGGTCGGAACTGTGGGGTACATGGCGCCTGAGGTGAGAACAAACACGTAATCCATACTTATATTACAAATGCGAAAGTTACTCTGTCTGTCTGTCTGTTACTCAATCACGCCTTAACTAGCTGAACCAATTTGCATGAAATTTGGTATGGAGATATTTTGACACCCGAGAAAGGACATAGGCTACTTTTTACCCCAGGAAATAGGATAGGTTTTATCCTGAAAATCCCACAGAAACGGGAACTATGCGGGTTTTTCTTTGACTGCGCGGGCGAAGCTGCGGATGGAAAGCTAGTATCATAATAATGTGCCAAAGAACTGTCCTGTAGTTCTCAAGCGACAACCCTCCATGGATTTTCATATTCCATATTTAGTTTGTAAACCGTCGAAAATGTTATTTTTAAGTTTCTTATAACCTCAAAATCATCTCCAGGTGATAGATAACGAACGCTACACGTTCAGCCCGGACTGGTTTTCCTTCGGGTGTCTCGTGTACGAAATGATCGAAGGCAGAGCGCCATTTCGTGCGAGGAAAGAGAAAGTTAAGAGAGAGGAAGTGGACAGGAGAGTGAAGGTAAGGGATATATACTATATGAATGCAGAGTGTATGTGTCGCAGGAAAATTGTACAATTTGCTCCGTTTATAAACATCGTCGGTCACTTTACAAACGCTTGGCATATTTTTGGAAATATTAGATAAAAAAGCATGAATGTGCTGTATTTTGATTCTGAAAGCTTAACTTATGTACACGTAACGTACTATGTAGTCAACTTTGACCTTATTTTTACCTTTATGTTTTCTATTTAAATAAATAAATAAATCGTTTTTTTTGCAACCTTACCGGTTATTATACTCATATAAAGGTGTTTATTCAGAATACAGTCAGTAGTTTTGGTGTATTGATTTTTGTCAAACTAAATGAAGCGATATAATTGGTTATTCACAAACACATTGCTCGCTACACATTCTCGCACATTATTGGTGAAAAAGCACCCTCAGACTCCCAAAGTGCAGTTGGAATTCAATTTAATTGAAAAGATTAATTCGAACTCGTCACGTTCCAGTAGACTCCCAAAAGGCAGTGACAAACATCAATACATCAAAACGTGGTGGAAAATCACCATCAATTGCAACCTATGACCTATTATACTAGTAGACGCGGCATACGCCAACATCATTGCACTAAAAAACAGCGTAATTAATACATACCTACTTACTTACGCATTATCACCAATACAGTTGTTCTCTCTTTCACTCTCACGCACGAGACGTAATACATGTCTCACTCATGTACTTCGTAATAACAACTGCCGATTAAAATATAAAAAGAACGTCCAGCCACGACGCTGAATGGTGCGTGACTAAATGAAACTCGGGCACTTAGCTGAGTTTTTTCTTGCCAAAATAGAGAGCGGGTAACGTATCTAGCTTTTTTATATATCATAGTCTACGTGACAATATTGCTGATATATATATATATGTACAAACACGTAGTCGGTACAATGATCGATGTCTTTCGATTTTTTTAAATACAGGTTCATAAAACAGAATTTAAACTAATGATAAAAGCTGGAGTTAAAATTATCATACAACATTGAAATAATCTTCTAGAAGTAGAAAAATCATTCGTTTAAGTTTCATTTGTGCGAAAATTAATAAAAAAAAAACATACAGGTTATTGACATTCAAATTTTTAATTCTCTCGCATAGTATTTTGTTTTGTAATTTTTCTAAATATCAATGGGCTCGTACTCTGATTCTGAATACATAACATAATTATGACGCACGCACGCGCATAACTTATATGCGTGTTTGGTTTGTACGTGTAGCGAATGCATAGAGTCACGGCATTATCCGATCTTTTTAATTTTATTTATAAAAAGGGTACCTTTTGTTTTTTACAGCTTATAATACAATAAATAGTAAATTAATAAGTACGCCAATAACAAGGTACACCATTATCAGTTCAACGTAAGTGACAAAAACAAAGAAATTAACAGAAACTAAATTATTACAAACTAAATTAAAAATTATTACATTATTTAGTTTTTTTTTTTTTATTATGTCGTGACCCCTTTTGGGGTGTAAACCTAAAGAATTTGTATTTGTCTTTAATTTTAACTTGTCCTATTGTTCAGCACGAGCCAGAGAAGTACTCGAGCAAGTTCAGCGAGTGCGCTCGTTCACTGTGCGGCGCGCTACTGGCCAAGAGCGCTGGCGCGCGGCTCGGGGGCGGGGCGGGGCGGAGAGGGGCGGCCTGTGTGAAGGCGCACCGCTTCTTCGCGAGACTCAACTGGGCGCGCCTCGAGGCCGGCATGGTGGACGCGCCCTTCGTGCCCGACGTGAGTGTGAACGGGGCATGAGGAATCTATACTAACGGGAAGCGCGTACCATCTTAGACCGCATCTCAGCTTTCCATCAGGCGAGATTGTGGTCAAGCGCTTCCCTATCCTAAGTAAAAAAAAAAAAAAAAAACGGCCTTACTAATAAAAAGTTATACAATGGATACATTTCTAACATTTTCAACCATAGCTGTGTCCTGCTCGTGCTCACATGAAACGTCAATCATAAAAACAAGACAGGTTATTGCAATAACTAATCCACTGCATAGCGAATGGGTAACATTTTATTAGTAAGACCGTAATATTATAAAGCTGAAGTTTGTTTGTTTGAACGCGCTAATCTCAGGAACTACTGGTCCGATTTGAAAAATTCTTTCGGTGTTAGATAGCCCATTCATAGAGGAATGCTATAGGCTATATATCATCACGCTTAGACCTAATAATAAATATATAATAAAATAAAAGTCTATTTATTTGCTTTCACGACTTAAAACTTTTACAAAGGAACTAAATATGTACACGTGTAGCATTTTCGGATGGACTAGTGTCTGAAATTAAATAGGTCTATAAAAGACCTGTAGTAGGTACAGATCAGGAAAGAAAAATAAATAATTTATTTGACTCTACAATTTTAACAAGGCCGCCTTTTAGTATGTTTGTGCCATGTGCTTTGATTGTATCTGATTGTAGTATAGCTTATCTCTGTTTGATATATGTACAAAAAATAATAAATAAATAACAAGCACAATTAACACACAATACAATAATTAAAATTAAAACAATACGATTTGAATTAAAACAAGTAAACGGAAATTGATAAACTGTTTTTCGAGTGAACACTTGCTATTAAACCTGAAACTATATCGTGTTCAAAAAAAATATAACTTTTTCAAATGAAACTCTCTCATTTCTTTGTTTTCCATACATTTACAGCCGTACGCGGTATACGCGAAGGACGAGCTCGACATAGAGCAGTTCTCGACTGTCAAAATCTGAAACTATATCGTGTTCAAATAAAAAAAAATATAACTTTTTCAGATGAAATTCTACTCTTTGAGATAAATATCTCTCTAATTTCTATGTTTTCCATACTTTTACAGCCGCACGCGGTATACGCAAAAGACGTACTCGATATAGAGCAGTTCTCGACGGTGAAGGGCGTGAACTTGGACGCGGGCGACGACACGTTCTACGGCAAGTTCAACACGGGCTCCGTGTCCATACCGTGGCAGAGCGAGATGATAGAGACCGGCTGCTTCGCGGAGCTCAACGTGTTCGCTAAAGGTTAGTGGAAATAAATCACAAAAAGGAAAATAACAACTCACACACACACACACACTGACACACACGCCCATACGCACGCACAAAAATATCTCTAAGAATACATATATAAACTGACGTAGAAGCGGTATATGAATAAACTAACAGTTAAAGTATGTATTTATGTATGTATGTTTAATAATAAATAAATTTGATTTGATTTGAAAGTCGTTCCGCGTTAGTCGAAGATAGAATATACATTTAAACCATTAGCAGAAAAGAGTTAGCGACGTAAGTAGATCGCTATCTGAGCCTTAATTCCGCCTGTTGTGCTCTTTTATTTCTTATCGTGTGTCCTTATTTTTACTTTTCTCTGTGGTGCACAATAAATAATTTTTGTTGCTTGTTGTAACTAACTAAATGCCACCAAGCTATTTTAGCTGACTTCAAACAGAACGTTGTTTTTACGCGTATGCTGCATCTATCTGAGGTTATACATCTTCTATCGAGATTTCTTTATCAATGTACAGAAAGTTTGAACGTTTATCTCTCTCCCCCTTAAATATTCAACCATTAAAACTTTATCAACTAAGGGCCGATTTTTCAATCCTTGGTTAAAATTTATCCGTCCAATAAAGTATAACACGAAAATTTTAAAATGTCACCTGTAAACTGTTTAATACGGACAATATTAGAATGCATTTTTGAAATGGTAGTTTAATACGTTATTCGACGAATAAGTATTAATCCAGGATTGAAAAATCAGCCCTAAATAACATAACATTTTGCAGACGAGAACGGCACGGAGATGCGCAGTACGGACCTGCAGTTGGACGCGGTGCCCGATACAACCGCGGAGGACACGGGCTGCTTCCATTTCGCCGCTAAGGTATAGTATATACAGAATGTTTATTATACAGGATGTTTATTATACAGGATGTTTATTATACAGGATGTTTATTATACAGGATGTTTATTATACAGGATGTCTATTATACAGAATGTTTATTATACAGGATGTTTATTATACAGGATGTTTATTATACAGTATGTTCATAATTATACAGGCTGTTTAATATACAGGATATTTACTATGTCCCGCGGATGGTGTTGCTGCTAAATCGAACTTGTGATTTTTATTCTTAAGTTATCAAAAAATACTCATAAAATTCCCTGACGCATTTTTTTGTCAATTTTTGAAACTATGTACACCCTCAGTATTTTAACGTGATCAACATTTCTCGCTACGCATCCTCGCAGATTATTGATAGAATAATAAATAAAAAAATCGTTTATTTAGAAACAATACATACAAACAAAAAAAACAAAAGACACGACGATCGCCTCAACTATAGTCCTTTTCAGCTAGGATGATTCCTGTGACACTTCATTGTGTTCCGAATTACGTATTTTATGTTTAAAAAGCTAAAATAATTTTAATACATAATATTTTTATTTCAAGGCGGCATTAATACCAAAAATATAAAAATTAAACATCTTAAGCTACTAAAACAAAAACAGTATTGTTTAGTTTAATATAACGAAAAATAAAATAAAATAACACAAAAAAATAATACCTACGCAATTCGTGTACATGAAATCGAACGTTGAAAAATTATAGAGTTGGAAAACCATATAATCGACGCCCATCTTGTTATCGTTTGTCAATCGCGTCAATCGTCTGTACGAGTCCGTCAGCTTTGTATTCAAGTTGCATTTTTATATTGATACTTTACGTGATAATGTGTTATTATTACTAATTGTTATTGTTTACTTTTTGTCGCTGTTGTTTGCTAAGATTCCTTTGTTAATTGTTGGCGAAATGCCGAAATAACTGATTTTGGTCCTTTATTCAAATCGATTTCATTTCCATATAAAATATTATCGATTATCGGAAACAATTGATACGATTTCAGTAAAGGCAATCTCTACACGTGTCAACAATCGATGTGTCACAGGAATCATCCTAGTTGAAAAGGACTATAGGAATATACCTGTGCTAGAGACGATCGACGCCTTCCTCTCCAGACTTAGCCAGTATTGTTAATTTAACTTATATACTATTACATATTTTTATAAAATAGAAAATCATTAAGAACTAATTGAGGTTAAAAAGCACTCAAATTCTCAGTCGTTTTGTCTTTTCGGTTAATTTTTTCAGTTAAACTTAGTTCTATCGTTTTCTAATTTGATCTTTTTGTATAACTTCGTCAATTTGTTCAATCGTTCCCAGGTGCTGTGCCCCCAAAAGAAGGTTTGTATAATTTCGTATATTTTGGTGCAGGTGCTGTGCCCCCAGAAGAAGGTGTCGGGGAGGCTGCGGCCGGTGGCGGTGCCGGCGCACCTGCTGCAGCCCGCCTCGCCGCCGCCCGACGCCAGCTGACCGCCGCACGTCAGTATCAGCGCCATTTTCTACACTAATATTATAAAGAGGACAAGTGATAACTGCGTTAAAAACAACCGACTTCAAACTTGCACTTGCAAAATTCACAAATACCTACAGACAAAAATGCTCATAAAATAAAAACTACTGGGCCTATCCGAATAAAATTTTTATGGGACCAATTCGACACCATCCCGCATCGAACAAAAAAAGAATCACGTAAATCGGTTCAGAAACCTCGGAGTAATCGATGTACATACATAAAAAAAAAAAAAATATACCGGCCGAATTGATAACCTCCTCCTTTTTTTGAAGTCGGTTAAAAACTTTGTTTGTTTGTTTGTTTGTAACGAATAGACTCATAAACTACTGGACCGATTTTAAAAATTCTTTCACCATTCGAAAGCTACATTATCCACAAGTAACATAGGCTAGGTTTTATCCCGGAAATCCCACGGGAACGGGAACTATGCGGGTTTTTCTTTGAAAACGCAGGCGAAGCCGCAGGCAGAAAGCTAGTAGATAATAAACTAGATTTTCGCCCGCGGCTTCGCCCGCGTTTGCAAAAGAAAACCCGCATAGTTCCCGTTCCCGTGGGATTTCCGGGATAAAACCTATCCTATGTGTTAATCCAAATTACCCTATATATGTGTGCTAAATTTAATTGTAATCGGTTCAGTAGTTTTTACGTGAAAAAGTAACAAACATCCATACATCCATACAAACTTTCGCCTTTATAATATATATTAGATAATAAATAATAAATAAATATTATAAGACATTATTACACAAATCGACCTAGTCCCACAGTAAGCTCAATTAAGGCTTGTGTTGTGGGTACTAGGCGACGACAAATATAATATTTAATAAATACATATATAGATAATAACACCCAGACCCAAGAACAAATAATTGAGTTCATCACACAAATATTTGCCCTGACGAACTCGATCCCCGATCGAACCCGGGACCGTCGGCTCAGTAGGCAGTTACTTTACCACTGCGCCAACCGCGTCGTCGTTAATATTACTATAATATACGTATAATATTACTACGTATGGAGGAGACACCACGAACAAAATCTGTGCGCCATTTTTTTTGCTCTAGCTAAGTTTAAAAAATTATTATCTAGTTAGGTACTTACCGATGAAAGTTATTCCTTTGCACTTTTCCGTATTATTTGTGCAATATCGTAACACACACGAGGGCATATTTGATGCGTTTCACTTAAAACAAATAAAAAATGAGCGTGCAGTTAAGCCATATGGCTTATGTTGAGTGGAACATAAGTGATGTAGGCGGTGTCGTCTCCATATGTATATCTCAATGATTAGTGGTCCTATTTGAAAAATTCTTTCGATTCGAAAATCTAAACAAACCATCACAGTCTAAAAGTGTCTGACGAAAAACTCTGCCTCTGCATCTTTTATTAGGCAGAGTTTACAAATAAGCGTCGTATACAATAGACTTTGAACAATAGTGTCACGCAATAAGATGCTAATTTGAATGAACTTATTTTTTTAATACATATGTATTTATTTTGTTTCAGATGGAGAATAACGCACATTTTCATTTTGCGTAAAAAATACATTTGTTGGTATGCACTGTGACATTAAAACGAGCCTTTTTTTTTGAACCTTTATTTATAGAATTTAATCCTCTACATTTCCAGTTAGTTTTCATATTTAATCTGTGGAGTAATTGATTCGAAATTAGAAAAAAAAATGTTTTAAAATTAGAATTTTATTTCTTTAGCCGTTTTTTGTCACAGTCGTACAAAGCATTATACGTAATACAAACTGAACAAGTGAAAATCGCCACTATTACTATCTAAATAAGCGTTACAATTATCTAGCAAATGTTACCTCTGTATGTGTTAAAAGTATTTTTTTTAATCTGTTTCATTTCGTTTATTTTTTTAAAATAAAACAATGTGTCAATTATTATTTTTACAAAAGTATAGCACAAAATAATGATTCAAAAGGTTAATGAGATTTGGTGTTATTATAGGTTGTTTATATTGTATAATTAGTCAAAAAGGAAATAGTATACGCACAGATAGAACAATTTTTTCTTTTTTTTTTTCAATGGTGGAATTGGTTTTGGCGGTAATTTTTTTAATCGCCTGCAAATCTTTAGATTACGACATGATAACAGATCTTTAGATTACGACATGCGAAATATGGGTAGGAATGTAGATAAGTTTTATTTTTTTAATTACGTACGTGTACAAAAATGGTATTTTGTTTTAAAAAATAATTCAGTTCGATGTTTGAACAGAATAATTATATATCAGTGTCGTGAAAAAAAAAAAAAAATCAATATTTTTGACGATTTTTTACCATTTAATGTTTATTTATTTTAAATCGATTTACCTTAATATAACTATACAATTTTAAGATTTTTTTTTTGTACAAACGAGACTTATCTATATTCAAACCCTTTCAATATAAACAAGTGATGCAATGCATTTCTCGCTCAGGCCGATTGTATATAATGTTAATAAATACATTTATATTATTGGATTATTAAATAAATAAATATTTTAAGACATTTATCACAACTACATCTGTGTCGCAGAATAAAAAAAAATTCAAAATTTTTTTTTTCCCAAAAGTGGAAAAGACTTGCAATATTTTGTAGAATAAGAATCACAAAGTAATGAGTAAATGCCCCTATAAAGAAGTCTAATTGAATAAATGAATATTTGAATTTGAATTTTGTAAAATATGCCCTTGGGAAAATACTTTAAAGTTAAAACTGTTATTTTTTCACATTTAATCGTGTTTATTTATTTTTTATCCAATAATATTAATGTACATTGTAATAAAGCAGAACAATCATGAACAATTTAGTTTTTAAGCTACATTTTTTGATAATTTTCAAACAATTTTTTTGTAAGTCCATTTTCATCGCAAATAAATATGGATTTTTGAGAGATTTTTCTTTCTTTAAAAATGATTTTATATTCTACGGCGTATGAAATTTGGACGTATCGATATTATTTATTTATTTTTTAAAGTATGATATTTTTTTTAATATACGCGAGCGTAGAAGCTTCGTGAATGTGAGGTTGTGCGAGTGTCATGAAATATTTTGTCATCTCTGTGTGTATAGCTCGGGGTTGGAGTGAGATGCAATAATCGACTTTATTTGTATGGGGATAAAGTTTAAATTCGACGTCGTATTGCAGCGAAAATATGCTTGCCATATAGAAAAATTAATTTTGTTTATTGTTTTTGTTTTTGTATGTCCTCAATATATAGGTTTCCTATAAGGAAATACGTAGAAAATGTAATAATAATGATGAATTAAGCTTTTAATCTCGTCATAAAAGTATCTATAAAAAAAATGTATCGTGTCCAATAAAACTGAAAGTTCCTACATAATCCATAAACACGTGTAAATAAAGTCGATTATTGTACAAAAAGTTCGAGTAATTTAAAGTAACCGCGTTTAATGGCTTGTAAAAGATGAAATTAGCGACGTCTTTAGGATTTAGCGCGTATGGAAACGTAGCAAATGGCTTTTTGAATCTAGAAGGTTTTAGTCTACGGTCGTCAGCCGATGATGTTATAAGTAAAAATGAAAATGTGGCTAATGAATATTTGTCTCTTTTGCGCTCACGATAGTTGAATAATGCCATCTCACTTTGACATCTAATCGTGTGTGCGTTAGTGTGCCGTGTTTGAAGATCGAATGTTGTATTGGTAACCTGTCTATGTACACCTTTTTACTTATAATGTCATTGTCAACAGATTAGGGGCATAGACTACAAACGCGAGAGTCTATGGTGTTGTCTATGGTCGCGGGATTATATAGAATGACGTAATAGTCTAGTACAATACAATTATATTTTTAAAAAATCAAATTTTTATAGTATGAATCGAGCAATAATTTAGAATCGAAACGGTTGGTTCTGTAACTAAATGTTTTTTTGTATTTGGTGTGTATATTTGTTATCTGTGGAAGTATTTAATAATTCACTTTTTTATATTCTTGTTGTGACTGCCCGAGAGTGTTTCGAAATGCCAAAATTTTAATATTTGTAAAGATTTGTATAATAAAAAAATCTGCGGTTTTTCGGTATTTCCTGTATATGTAAAATATTAAGTTATCAGGTCTATAAGAAAATGTACTGTTAAACTGTAAAAATATATTTGCTTAAAGATTATTGAGTTTTGACGTTTAAATTGTAAAAATTGTGAGAAAATTCAGTAATCTGTAAGGAAAATGATTACTTTTTTGGATAAGTTTCATATTATTTAATTCAGAGACACTCTCACGTGGAAAACACGTCGAATTATAAATGTATCCTCATTTGAATGGTTCACGCGTTCGATACATTGGCGCCATTTTGTAAATCGTCGTTCGAACTTCAATATTGTATTAGTGTAAGTATTATGCATTTGTATGTGTACTTTTATGGTATTTACGATTTTTAATGCCTAATGTCTTGGCGTTCGCTGTTGTAAGAACAAGTTTTATTCCTTGTAATGTTATAGATGTTAATTGAAATCTATAATATTATAAGTCTGTGTAATGTTAAGGGAAATTCATCAAAACATTGTTTCATAATGTTTGAAAGTTCACGGATGTTATCGTCTGGTCCTAATGGTTTATCAGTTGTCTTTTTCAATAAATTATTAGGGTCAGTATATAGATTTTGTGTTTCATAACGCTATAAGATCAAAGTTTTAAAATTTTTGAAACTAAGAATGTTGCCAGTAAAAGAAAAAACCAGAGACAATAGTAATTCAAAGTTCTCCTATAACGGTAACAAATAATTTTTTCTTTAATAATGAAGTGATTATTATAGCGTTATCAAATACACAGGTAAATAATAAATAATGGATATTATTCAGTTGATATCGCACAAAATAAGGCTGAGCGTTCACTCCGTTCGACTGCTTGTCCATTCCACAGCTCAAACCACCATAGATTTAGTTAATTTGTAATGGAATATTATCAACTAGTGTTGTATCGACTAATCCGCCATCGTTCCTAATTCGGGCTCGTAATAATCATGTTATCAATTTATTGTTTCTTTTAATAAGAATAATATTACGCTTCTACAGTTGCGTCAACTGTCATTTTAGAAAAAGAGAGAAATGTCGCGTTAATATGTAGTTTTTACAGCACAGACACACACAGACAGCGAAATGAAAAAAAAAATGTTATATAGAGCAATAGTTTTTTTTTTGCGTATATGAAGTATTTGACAGTTGACAGTTCAAAAGCGCGGGAAAGGTTTGAATTGTCTATGGTAAATTTGGAATTAAGTTTCGTTGTCTGTTTGTAACCAGCGCCAAAGGGACTCGTTCGCGCCGGTGTTGAGCATTTACAATGCAATCGTCGCTAATTTTTGTATGAATTTATTTGTTATATCGCGTGCGAGCAACGGGACGATATTTTATAACGAGCATTATTTGCTATCGTTCATTAGCATTTGTACTTTTGAAGAATTTATTGTGGCCATTTTTTTCTTGCACAGATAAAAAAAATAACGTTCCGTTACACGCATGTAGTCATACCTGTGTCATACTCACGAATGCATTTCGACTAAATGTATTAAGATATTATTTTGTATTTTATAAGGGCCGGTTTTGGTGTAGAACGACGAACGCTGTGGCACTTCTATCATGTAATGTAGACCTTATTTTGAAGGGAATAAGGAATTTATTTGAACGCTTTCGGAAAAAGGTCTATTTTAAGTTGTGGAAGATGATTGTCAAGAGCAAGTAGCGTGTTAGTGGATTGTAAACTTAGCTTCTTGATACTGTTAGTCGTTATTGCAGTATTTTGAGGCAAATATTATTTAATAAGCGTATTCATAAATAAATTGACTCCGATTTATATTTTGTTTTATTTTTTTACACAACCCCAAATTTATTTATCTTTCAGTCTGTCTTTTGATTTTAACCATAGATTTACTTTTATTAAATTTATGTTTTCGAAGCTTAAATAAAATATAATGATATCTTATATTTATATCTACACTTATATTATAAAGAAGAAAACATTGTATTTTTGTCTATAACTCAAAAACTACTTGACTGATTTTTTATCAAAGACTTGGCTGCACCATATTTTACTTATTAATAGTTAAGGTCAAATTTAACAATATGGGTTGCAACTGCATAATGTGTTTAGCATTGTTAAAGTTATTAAAGTCTCAAGTCGAATGACTTCTCATTTTGTATTTGACGCCTCTGACAGTAATTTAACGTTAACAATAGCTTTAATTCTCAGAGCTCTTTTAACCGGTTAAACACGAGCGGTTAAGTGCATTACAAAATTCAGATTGATTCGCATCAAGTCACACAAAGGACTGACTTTTATTACTTGAAACTGGTATCATAATAATGCAGTTCAATCCCCAACACAAGCAATGCACACAAGTTAAAAATTTAAACATAAGTTATCCTCAATTCACATAAAGCAAAAATCTTTGAAATCCGTTATTATTGAGTTTTATGAGGTGTAACTAACACGATTTAATTGAGCTTATTATAAGCGCCTGATTTTATTAGAAACATAATATTATCTGGCTTTTACTTATATACCGTTACATTTTGCTAGTCTCAAAATCGGCAGCCCCATTTCAAAACCTAAACATTTTCTTTTCCATATTGAAAACTTTTAGTACTCTAATAGATAGGGAGGCGAAGAGGGGAATTTTCTGCAATACTCGAGCGTGGCAGTTTAAGATATGAGAGATACCTTAGACCTAATAGAACAAACTTTTTCACTATTTAGCTCTATATGTAGTGACGCGCGCCTAGGAAAGACGATCAGATTAGTAAAAAAAAATCGATAGTCTGAAATACTCGAGCGCGTCAGATTAAGATATTGGGGGTTGATTTTAGTGTTTTAAGACTAAATTTAATTAATCTGACCATAAGTCCTTGACGCCGCCGAGTTATAGGGTCGCGAACTTGTAAAAAAAAAACGTTAACCCGGCATTCTCGAGCGCGATTTTTTTTATTTTTATTTTGAAGAATATAATCTAAAACTTACTAAAAACACAAAATCTGCCGGTTTCCGCATGACCGGAAGTCTGGAGGAGCCATTTCGTCTTCCGAAAAACGCGTTGCAGTATATAAGTCGCGAACTTTACTTTTTCAAAAAAAAAAAGTTTAAATAAACAAAAAAGGTAATTTTATTTTACAAAAAAAGGTCTCTTTTCATTTTTGTCCAAAGTTTTATTTTTTTTTACTTGAAGCATCATAAAAACTCAAACTCCCGGTTTTTTGAGTATATCTCGAAAACTGAGGGTGGTAAGAAAAATTGATATGAAATAACGATGATTAAAAAAAAGAAACCCACAAACCTTTTTCGGTCAGATTAAGAGAACCCACCAACATTTTTATCAGATTAAGAAAATATGCTTTCAGGATACCTAGATAAACCTCCCCTATGAAAATCTGACGCGCTCGAGTATTTCAAAAGGACTTTTTTTTTCTGCATTTTCAAAAATTCATCGTAACTTATCGTCATGCCGTAATCGTCAGTTTTTTTAAGGGGAGCTTTCTTGGGGCCTAATTAACACCCCTTCCGAAAATCTGACGCGCTCGAGTAAATTTTTTTTTTGTGCATTTTTGACGAATTTATATGCCTAGCCCCACCACGCAAACCGGCAGATTAGTATACCGTTGTTATCAGAGGCACTTGGGGCATACGTAGTATGAATATCTGACGCGCTCGAGAATGCCCAAGTAACTGTTTTTTTTTACATTTTTGAAAATCCGTACACGCCAAACCCACCGCTAAAATGGTTTTTACCATAGAAGCTTTTCTTTTCGAAATTATTTTCTCTTTCGATTTTGATAAGTCTCGACGACGCCGTTGAATTACGCCATTTAGCTACCTCGCCTCCCTATCTATAATACTTGCTCTGTGACGTTTAGCGCCACCTAGTGTCCTTACTAGAACTAATTTAAAAATCACGGTCGATAGTATAGAATTAAATATTTTCAGTCCTCTTATGCGCGTCACACACGGTGAAGATACATAAGATAAGAAGATATCCTGTTACAAATGACCCACAAAACATTATATTTTTGTGTATAACTCAAAAACTACCTAAAAAATTTCGGGTCATTTGTAACAGGATGGCGGACGCAATGACAAAAAGAAAAATGATGGTCAGAACGCTGATACCGGATAACTTAAGATACTATAACATTTTATATTAGAGAATCAACATAAAATATTATAGTATCTTCACCGTGTGTGACGCGCTTTAGTTTGTTGGGAGCTTGTTATGTGCGGGTGTAATAAAAGATGAAATTACTACGCAAAGGTTATATTTCGTTAACTACATATATTTAACCGTATGTAATTAATATTCGACCTAATGCGACCCACCCGCGTCCCGACAAGCCCTTGACTGTATGTGCATAGCGCACGAACTGTTTATATATGAGTTACCGTGTGAACTTTCTTAGCGTTACACTTGAAATTCGATAACTCATAAATTGGCTTGTCGACGCTACATCATTCCCCCCTTAAAAAATAAAAAGGGTATACAATTAAAAAAAAACTTACAATTAAACTAAACAATAAACAGATGGGTGTACATAAAGTGTCGCTATATAAGGTTACAAAATGTTTACAATATAAAGTATAAAAAATGTTCACAATATAAATCAATCATAACGTAAGTATACAAGTGGTTAATAGTTAACACCTAATTTAGTTAAACTATTTATGTTATTACAAAAACTCGGTTGGGTCTTCTAAGTGGCGTGCGATAATTGCTACACGTCATTTAACACTTAGTAACATCAACATTTCAAATCTCAATACATTCTTTACACTTGTATCGTTTAATATTACTAAACACTCAAAAGCCATAAATCAAAAGTACTTAAATTTCTAAGTAGTAAACATTTCAATAAAAACTTAACACAAACATAAATTTGAAATACCGTACTTAAAACGTTAAACCATTAACAATGAACTCGTTTCAAATTTCACAAGTGCTATTATTTATTAAATACGATGTGTTGATTACTAAGTATTTATTATACATTTCTATGAAGTCTTATATGAATACTTATAATCATCGTAATTCTAATAAATTTAAAATAGTTGAAACAATTACAAATACAATACTATTACCTAAATCGTACTGGTAATCGTATAGCTCTTCCACTACGCGTGGTATGTGTATTAGGCAATTCGCTACTTGGAATTTGTAATGGAACCTCAGTATCTGCCCCAGATGTCGTATCACTATCATCATTCAAATAATATGCAGGTTTTAGACGGTCTACAGATATTCTAACTTTCCTGCCAGTCATTTGAATGTAAAATACCTTTTCCTCTCGACTCAACACACGATAAGGACCGTCGTATGTTGGTTGTATAGGCTTACGCACTGCGTCGTTTCTTACAAAAACATAATCGCATTTTTCTAAATCGGGGTAAATAAATATGTTCCGTCTTACATTCTGCCTAATAGCTACTGACTGATATTTCCTAATAGTATCTCGTAATTTACTTACATACTCAAGTCTGTTATCTATTTCAAAACTCGATTTTTTATCGTAATAATCACTACACAGTACACTCACTCGCGGATCGGTTATTTTTCGACACTGGTAAAATTAAAACATTTCTGATTGCGCCGGTGTCCACTAAAAACTTAATAGATGCTGCTTCCGCCACACACAAGGTTGAAAGCACTTGCTGGCATTGTTCTTATAACGGTAATGGTAATAACATAACCAATTTGGTCTCTGTTTTGATATTCCTGCACGATCGTGATTTTGAGATGCGGAACGATGCGTGCTATTTCCATACCTTCGACCGCTAAACGATTTGCCTCTCGAGCCTGCACATTCCAGCTGGTTTACCCGCTGCTTTAGTTGTGCTAACTGCTCGAGAAGGGTACTGTACCGACGAAACTGCTCGAACTGGAACTGCCGGATTCATTTTTAATTATTAACAAACGATATCTATGCAATTCACTATAATAATGTTCACTTTTCGCCGGGAGTCACCAATGGAGGGGGCTTGTTATGTGCGGGTGTAATAAAAGATGAATAACTACGCAAAAGGTTATATTTCGTTAACTACATATATTTATCCGTATGTAATTATATTCGACCTAATGCGACCCACCCGCGTCCCGACAAGCCCGTGACTGTCTGTGCATAGCGCACGAACTGTTTATATATGAGTTACCGTGTGAACTTTCTTAGCGTTACACTTGAAATTCGATAACTCATAAATTGGCTTGTCGACGCTACAAGTTTATTGGTCCATGCTTGGTCCATGCCTAAACTAATAATTTTTTTAACACAAATCTATTTCACGGTAACCAAGTAAGTCCCTGCCAAATACAAAAAAACACCAGCAGTGTTACAGAGCAACTTTAGTCTTTAATGCAGTACGTCACATCAACTATTCCAAAAATCGAAGTCGAAGGACAAAATGGAAGTAGTAGGCTTTAGAAATAGCTAAATGTACTTAGGAGCGATGGGCGGCCAGGTAACTGCTAGTTACAACTTACTTTATAGTTGACAATTTTTCTCTCTGTTCCGGTATACATGTACTTTGTACAATATAAAATGAACAATTAATGAACTTGTTCCTGCGCTCCCGCTTCATTCAATGTCGAGTTCAATGACGCGTGAATAAAGCTTTGTCGTTGCAAATGAATCGCTAAAGGCCGATTTGAAAACTAGCGAAAAGACATTTCCCTAACAATTTGTTTCTGTATTTTTTTTAATAAAAGTATTCTTACAATTACTCGGCTTTTTATTTATATACCTACCCTTGTACCTACCCAATTATAAAAAAAATTATAGATATTAGAATTTACGAATATGACATAATAAAAGACCGAGATTCATGTTTGATGAAGGACAAAACGTGGTACGTTCTCTCACTACGTTTTATGTTTTCTCTTACTCTATTACTGTGAGCTGTTCATCATTTAGTTCATATTATTTACAAATTACAACCATTAGCATTTTATTTGGCTAACATATCTCAGTTTTTGGGGTAACTGCAATATATTCATAGCATATGTTTGTCATAAATTTATCAAAATAAAGGAGGTTTATGTCACAGATATATTTCATGTTTTCATGTGTTTAAGCGTGTTTTGTATGTATGAAATCATCAATAATGTGTATATTCATCACAACAAACACGACGTAGGAAAATTTTTTTTTTTTTTTTTTTTTAACGCTTTATTAGTTATACAAACAGAAACCTTAGAATTACTTACAGCTAAAAACAGAGTACAACTAACTTGGCGGCCTTATCACTAAGTAGTGATCTCTACCAGGCAACCACGGTAAAAGGTAACGAGCAAAAAGGTCACATATTGGCGGGACGAGAACAGAAAAAAAAGAATAATAATTGCAAGAAAAATCAAGAAAAAGAAGAGGCTTTATCATACAAACATGTATCTACATAAACTAATACATATCTAAATATATATAATATCATATACTTACATAGATATATATATATATATAAAGATAATATAAAGATAATAAATATAAATCTACATAGACATACATAAATATAATATATTATATTCTGAAGGAAACACACCGATATTAAATGAAATAAATATATTGATGCCATGCATATCTATACATAAATACCACATATACTACTACATACATGTAAAATAATAAAAGAATGTTACTGATCCGGATCAACAGCGGAGAGAAAGTGTTGTCTCACAAGATTTTTAAACCCCGAAGCGGTCTGGGCTTGTCGAATGTTTAATGGCAGAGAATTCCATAAATTCACGGAAATTGCTGCGAATGACTTGCCATAGAAATTTGTGCGTCGGCATGGAACACGCAAGATAAGTCTGTCCTCAGAGCGAAGTGAATAGCTTTCATTGTGCAAGAAGGAAAAATTGGACTTGAGGTAGGAGGGAGCGGAGGGATTAAAAAGGATGCGGAACAGTAGTTGCAAATAGTGTAGATCCCGGCGAAGTCGGATAGGGAGCCACTTGAGCTTTTTCCTGAAAGAAGAGACATGGTCATATTTTCGAAGGCCGAAAATAAATCTAATACAGAAATTTTGAAGACGCTCAAGTTTTTCAAGATGCTCAGCTGTTAAGTCAGGAAAACATGCATCAGCGTAATCAAGTATAGGAAGGAGAAGGGATTGCGCTAGCGTAATTTTAGTAGGAATAGGCAAGAAATTCTCTCCGGCCGTGCAGGTAGGAATGGAACCAGTCAACTACCGAAGGAGAAATGTTAAGTACACGCAGCAGACCCAGCAGTACGTCAAAGTCTACAGTGGTAAAAGCGTTGCTGAAATCTAATAGAGTAAGTACTGTGAGCTGCTTATTGTCCATCCCAGCACGAATATCGTCAGTGACCTTGACCAGAGCTGTAGTCGTACTATGACCGGGACGGAATCCGGATTGAAAATCACTAAGGATATTATTTTTATTCAGGAAGGAGGTAAGTTGATGATGTATTACACGTTCAAGGACTTTGGATAGGAAAGGTAAAATGGAAATGTGTTAAAATTAAAAACCAAATTGATTCAAACATTTTATTTGCATCATCAATTGAACAAAATCAACATTCCTACACACTACTTATCAACTATTGAGAAAAATGCACCTCATTTACTTTACAATAGCTTTTTGAAACATATTTTACACATTGAAGTTTTAGTGTTTTTTCATATTAAAAACATATAAATATATGAATTTGAACCGCATGTTATATTAAATAATATGAAGCATATATTCTTCCTATAGTCGAACTAGGCAATATTTATTTTTCAAAAACTTTTCATATAATATTTACAAAGAATACAAAGCTGACGATATTTTGTATTCGGGTATACACATAAAAAATCAGTGTGGAACCTAGTTCGACTGTATGAAAATAATTTAGTAACTACATATTTTAACTAATTATTATAAGGTTTTTTAATGGAAATTAAATTTAGACACTCCATTAAGAATGCATTTGTTGACTAGCTACAACTACTATTTACAATTTTTTTTCTATCTATTTTAAAATTTAATAATAAATGTGATCCATATTTTAAAAATTTTACAATACACTTCGAACATCTTTTCCAATGATTTTTGAAGTGAAACTTCTTTAGGCGCGTTGAGAGTAAAATTTCAAGGTCGCGTCATGGCAATACCGTCACATCATGGAGTAAGGCGACGATTTGGTATATTCGAATATTGCCAAAGAAGTTTCACATCTGACACGTGTGCTCGGTAGACGAGCTCTTTTTAGATTTAATAAAAATTTTGATTAAATAACGCTTTGTTTTATTAAAATACCCAATTAAATAATAAGTAATTAGATATAAGATATTGACCACTTTTAAATAGTATTCAATAAGTACGTTTGGAACAAATTTACACACATAATATAGACACAATTTTTAACCGACTTCAAAAAAAAGGAGGAGGTTATCAATTCGGCCGTAAGTTTTTTTTTATGTATGTACACCGATTATTCCGAGGTGTCTGAACCGATTTACGTGATTCTTTTTTTGTTCGATGCGGGATGGTGTCGAATTGGTCCCATAAAAATTTTATTCGGATAGGCCCAGTAGTTTTTATTTTATGAGCATTTTTGTCTGTAGGTATTTGTAAATTTTGCAAGTGCAAGTTTGAAGTCGGTTGTTTTTAACGCAGTTATCACTTGTTATATATGGACACATTGTAACTAAATTAAGGCACATATTTATCTACATTCTACGAAACTACTTACAAGTTTACAATTTCGTTTTTATTGGTAAAGGGTGAGTAGTTCAGGATACATCGCCCATTTTTGCAAGTGACTACTATCAAGCTGATTTTCCGTTTGTAGCTTTATTTTGATGAGACGCCCAATAATTTCGTGTACGAAAGTCTCGATTGTGGTAGCTAACAAAGATAACAAGGATAAAATTTTTTGATTTGATGGTTCTCAAATATTTATTACGCAATTTGTAGGACAATATGTCTGTTGAATTATATAAACATTAACTAAGTGAAAACAAAAAAATCAGCTTGTTAGTAATCATTTATGATGACCTCGTTATCGATACATTTTGGAAAGGGGGACTCTTTGAACCAACCATAGATTTTGTAGGACAAATATTTTTTCGAATAATTTAGGTAATTATCTTGAGATTGAACAAAAAAAATAATTCAGTTAGTAATAAATATTTGAGAACCATCAAATCAAAAATTTTTATCCTTGTTATCTCTGTTAGCTACCACAATCGAGACTTTCGAACACGAAATTATTCGGTGTCTCATCAAAATAAAGCTACAAACGGAAAATTAGCTTGATAGTAGTCACTTGCAAAAATGGGCGATGTATCCTGAACTAGAGTAAATTATCAAAATCAAAACTTTTAAATAGCGGAATTATTTAAAACAACATTCTTTATACATAACTAGCTTACCGCCCGCGGCTTCGCCCGCTTTGTCTAAAATCTAATAAATTATATACTAAAACCATCCTCTTGAATCACTCTATCTATTAAAAAAACCGCATCAAAATCCGTTGCGTAGTTTTAAAGATTTAAGCATACAAAGGGACATAGGGACAGAGAAAGCGACTTGTTTTATACTATGTAGTGGTATATAAGTTGACGTTATTTTTTTTATTTTATCGCAATTTTTTTTTTAATCTAACCCGCTAGATATTTTTTACCAAATTGTAATCTAATTCTTAATCTTATATATAAAAATGAATCGCAAAATGTGTTGGTAAGCGCATAACTCGAGAACGGCTGAACCTATTTCGATAATTCTTTTTTTATTATATTCCTTGAAGTACGAGGATGGATCTTATGTAGAGAAAACGTAAATATGTACCACGGGGGAAGCCGGGGCGGATCGCTAGTACTATAATAAATGCGAAATGAGTTTGTTTGTCTTTATTTCACGTCTCAATAGACGTAGAACGAAGAGAAACTATTTTCTACAATTTTTTGTCATAAATACATATTTTATACACATACGTATCCAAACCCCAAGTCACTAAAAATCACTAAACATTGTTAACCCTTTATCAGAACGTCGGCTATAAAAATCTACCAAGGTTTTAACTATGTACATGCAATGATTTTATATATGTAAATCCACAGTATTATTATAAATTATAAATGCGAAAGTAACTCTGTCTGTCTGTTACTCAATCACACCTTAACTACTGAACCAATTTGCATGAAAGTATAGAGATATTTTGATACCCGAGAAAGGACATAGGATAGGTTTTACCCCGGAAATCCCACGGGAACGGGAACTATGCGGGTTTTTCTTTGCGCGAGCGATGCCGCGGGTGGAAAGCTAGTCCACAATAAATTGACCCATTAAAACATCAAACTACGCAGTTTTAGCACTAGTCCTCTTCTGTGATTTATCCACATAAATTCTTGGGAACAAAACAAATTTCCCGCCCTGTATTTTCTTAGTTTCATGTATCGCGTCTTCCATATTCCACGAGGGCACTTCACAATCTGTCCAATTTCTAGAACATTCTGGAATTTGCAGTTTATCGAGCACCTTTTTACTTATATCCGGTACAATTGGCTGTAATATTATTGAGCAGATTCTTATAGTTTCCAACGTAACGTGTAGTACTACGTCTAATTCTTTCTGACATTCGGGTTTTTTCTTTAACTCCCACGGTTTAAGAGTTTCAAAGAATAGATTGGCCATGTGCAAGGCTCGTATGACCGCGTCTACCACTTTGTAGAACTGATAATTTGTGTAGTGCTTGTGGCATATTTCTGGAATAAAAATAAATAAATAAATAAATATTATAGGACATTATTACACAAATCGACCTAGTCCCACAGTAAGCTCAATTAAGGCTTGTGGTGTGGGCAGGGCTCGGAAACCGGTTTAAATTCTTAACCGGTTTCGGTCATTGACCCCAAACCGAAATTGATTTAGGTTAAAGGTTGCACTTTACCGGTTTTTACCGGTTTATGCGAAATACCGGTTTTTCATTAATATTGGTTTTGGTGGTGAAAATTAACCGGTTAAAACCAAGTTACATAAGGATCCTCGGCCCCCGCTACCCTCGCTCGACGGGCCTGGACGTTGCGAAGTCATTTAGTTACAAAATTCTTAATCGCACTCAAGTTCGCAATTTTAGTTTATATTTGAAAAATTGAAACTAGCTTCCGCCCGCGACTCCGTCCGCGCGGATGTCGGTCTTTGCGTGGATGGTTTATTTCTCCATTTTGAGTAACTCGGACAATGACATCTTATAAATATCTATTGGACCCAAATACGGCTAGGTCTATAATAATACGCAACGTGTGTTCGCGGTACCTACTACAGAACAACGTCTATGGATAACTGAAAAATTGAGATTAATTTTTTTTCTACGTATTTTTCCAGGATAAAAAGTATCCTATTTTACGCCCAGGATAATAAGGTATAATTATACCAAGTTTCATCGAAATCGAACCGGTAGTTTTCACGTGATGTCTTCACATACAGACAGACAGACAGACAGACAGACAGACAGACAAAAATTTTTTTAATCACATATTTGGGTTTGGTGTCGATCCAGTTACACCCCCTGCTAGTTATTTTTTCAATATTTTCAATGTACAGAATTGACCCTTCTACAGATTTATTATATGTATAGATTTGAATTTGATAACTAGATTTCCGCCCGCGGCTTCGCTCGCGTTTGCAAAGGAAAACCCGCATAGTTCCCGTTCCCGTGGGATTTCCGGGATAAAAACTATCCTATGTGTTAATCCAAGTTACCCTCTATATGTGTGCTAAACATCTATACATCCATAGATCTATACTTACAAACTATATTTTAGAATAGAATATATTAGATATATTAGATACTAGCTTCCGCCCGCGACTCCGTCCGCACGGAAAAATTAAGATTAATTTTTTTCTACGTATTTTTCCGGGATAAAAAGTATCCTATTTTATGCCCAGGATAATAAGGTATAATTATACCAAGTTTCATCGAAATCGAACCGTTAGTTTTCACGTGATGCCTGAACATACAGACAGACAAAAATTTTTTTTAATCACATATTTGGGTTTGGTATCGATCCAGTAACACCCCCTGGTATTTATTTTTTCAATATTTTCAATGTACAGAATTGACCCTTCTACAGATTTATTATATGTATAGATATTAGATTCACTATATCTTGTGGCAAGCGTTAAAAAATGAGGCAAAAATAAAGGAATTAACCGGTTAATTTGGGTGTCAAAACCGTTTGTGCAGAAGTAACCGGTAACCTTAATCGTTTGGGTTACTTATAAACAGTTCACTTGTTTAACCGGTAAATGAAGGAACGATATATTTACCGGTATATAATCTAAATTAACCGCTCTTTTCAAACCGGTTCCGAGCCCTGGGTGTGGGTACTAGGCGACGATAAATATAATATTTAATAAATACATATATAGATAATAACACCCAGACCCAAGAACAAATAATTGAGTTCATCACACAAATATTTGCCCTGACCGGGGATCGAACCCGGGACCGTCGGCTCAGTAGGCAGTTACTTTACCACTGCGCCAACCGCGTCGTCAAAAATAAAAATAAATAAATTAGAATTATCAATTACTAGCCGTGCCCCGCGGTTTTACCCGCGTTGCTCCGCTCCTGTTGGTTTTAGCGTGATGATTTATAGCCTGCCTTTCTTGATAATTGGTCTATCTAACACCGAAATAATTTTTCAAATCGGACCAGTAGTCCCCGAGATTAGCGCGCAAACAAACAAACAAACTCTTCAGCTTTATAATATTAGTATAGATTCAGGATTTAAGAAGATGTAGGTAATAGTTCAAATGCGTTATGAAAAGCTTATACTTTATGGCGGCATCTTAACATTCTTGCAAATTAGTATTATTTGAATTCTTTCACGTGATATTCGAAAATATGATTATTATGATAGGCGGAATGTTAATTTGCTTATAGTCGAGCCAATTTAATAGGCAACATTTGACGTCTATCAATTTTATCTTCGAAGAGAGGTAACCTGCTTAAAAACATCGATTGAAGTGTATTAATCGATACGGATTTGAAACATTTGTCAATCGAATTTATTAATTTATGATGATTTGTATTCACAAGTAATCAATGCATTCGATTCTAGATGTCAGATTTCGATTTTTAGAGTAACGTATATGTATAGTAGTATTTAAAAAGAAAAAAGGTTTATTGACACAAAATTGTAGCGACGTCAGTTCTTCAATTCAGAAATTGTTTATTATGTTTAGTATGGTTTATCAGTAAAATGAAATCTTAAAATTACTTGTATCGGTCATTATTATTATAAATATGTAATTGTAATTGAAAAAAGTTAAGCAAATGTGCAGTTCTAACAAAACGAAATATCATGTTATTCTATGTCGTCGTTACTAGGTTACGTTGTTGAATTTTGTTGAACTGTCAAATGTTGCCTATTAAAATGGCTCTACTATAACATTTGTTAAGCAAGTTGGCAACAACGCTCGAACAGAGAAAATACATTTATTTTAATTTCAGTACGGACGGCAGTACAAAGTGTCAGTTATAATTTTTTTTTCCAAAAATTTGTTCACGGAAAGAAATCAAACAATAATTTATCGCACAATAATCAACAATTAGAACTACTATACCCAGTGTGAGTGAGCTTGCATTACACAGTATACTCTACCTGGCAACACTTGAACTTGGTGCAGCAGCACAATAAACTACATTTGGCAACACCGTTTCAATATTTTCTACAATAATATAACGCGTCTCATTAAAGAGACGAATCTTCAATGGCGGCCAAAGCTGACACTGACATATGGTAGGGTCAGCATAAAAGAAAATAAAAATAACGTAAATGGGTAATAATTTTATAAATTATTTTAATTTGTTTGTTAACAAACTGTTTTCTTATTGTATTTGTGTATTTATAAGAAGTACCATATTTACGAATACAGAATGCAACAAAAATCCCCATAATACTCGTATTGAGCCCATAAAACTGAACAACTTTTCCCAAAGAACATATTATGTGAAATTCCAATAAAACATTTTTTGGTACAATCACAAATACATAATTGTCATTGTAAATATATGATAAATACTATTATAGGGAAAATCAAATACATTTTAGTGATTTTATTATTCCCTATTTTTTTTGCATGCCGTAAGTGCGTGTAAGCGAGAGGGAATGATAAACGCCGCCATTTAAGATTCGTTTCTTTAATGAAATGCGTTATAGCAATAAAAGCTTGCAATACTTGCTGCACTCACCTGGCAACACTTGCACCTGGTGCAGCAGCAGCACGGTGGGCTGCAGCTGGCAGCACTTGGTCAGCAGCGCGGGTCTCAGCGCTGGGAACTCGCCGCGCGGGTTCAGCGCTGAGCCGATGCTGCGGCTGACCAGGTTGCCCAGCGTGTCCGCGAGCTCCGCGTTCGCTGTGTTTATCAGTTTCGTCTCGCTGTAATCTGTGAAATTAGAAAAGGCCGAAAATTATAATAGAATAAAGAAGAAAGGGTAAAAAAATACTTATACATTACAACAGTTTATCAGTTTTGTTTCGCTTGTTGCGAGTTATTTGACACATGAATGGTTTTTAATGCAGAATAACGAGTAATTGTTGAATCAATCAATTATTCAATAGGTATAAAAAGAAAGACCAAATGGGTGAATTAAAGACCGAATGAGTAAATGAATGACTGTACGAATGAATGAATAATCGTAATCTATACTTATACTATATTATAAAGCTGAAGAGTTTGTTTGTTTGTTTGTTTGTTCGAACGCGCTAATCTCGGGAACTACTAGTCCGATTTGAAAAATTCTTTCGGTGTTAGATAGCCCATTTATCGAGAAAGGCTATATGCTATATATCATCACGCTAAGACCAACAGGAGCGGAGCAATTCGAGTGAAACCGCGGGGAACAGCTAGTAATGAATAAATAGTTTATATAATTTTTTTTCTGATTATGCGGAGCTGTAAAAACTATTTTTGCATGCCAGTGTAACTGGCGAATGTGCTGTACTTTCCTTATTGTAATAACTTGTAAACCACATTTGAGCAAATAAAGATATTTATTATTACTCACTGGCATCATCCGCTACAGTAGCCTCCCTCAGCAGCAGATATCTCAGCGCATGCGCAGCCGGCACACCCCTCGGGTGCACCACGTTGCCCACACTCTTGGACATCTTGTTCCCGTTCACCGTCCAGTGTGAGTGCACGAGCAGCCGGCGGGGGGGGTGACGTCGGGCGGCCATTAGAAACGCCGGCCAGTAGATGCCGTGGAACCTGAGAGATATTTTATATGTTTAGTAAACAAGACTTGTTTACTAAACATATAAAATACTCACTTGTTTAACAAGTGATAACTGCGTTAAAATTTTGGCATATTATGATATATTATGTATAAGTTAGATATAAGTTACATATTATGTAATATTGACATGATTTTAAAAGAGCAACTATGGAGTTTCTTGCCGATTCTTCTCCATAGACACTGCTTTCCGAATCGGTGGTAAATGTTAAAAATACTTATGTAATGACGATTCGAAAGTGCTACTAAATAGTAGTCTAATTGAATAAATGAATGTTTGAGTTTGAGTTTATTACGGAAAAACAACCGACTTCAAACTTACACTTGCATCATTTACAAATACGGACAAAAATGCTCATAAAATAAAAACTACTGGGCCTATCCGAATAAATTTTTTATGGGACCAATTCCACACCATCCCGCATCGAACAAAAAAAGAATCACGTAAATCGGTTCAGAAACCTCGGAATAATCGGTGTACATACATAAAAAAAACTTACGGCCGAATTGATAACCTCCTCCTTTTTTTGAAGTCGGTTAAATATAAAAATATGATACATAGTTGTTTTATTCAATTTGATCTACCAAATACACATAAGAAAAATGTGGGACACCTGATTGGAACGAAGTTCCTTTCGTTTTGAAATAAGTAGTATAGAGGGTATTATTTAATAAATTAACAATATTTAGGAGTTAAATGATAAATGAAATAAGTTAATACGGAAATTCGTTCCAAATTCATGAGTCGGTCAAACCGTCATCACCATCGGACATCGAGGTGTGTCATAAACACACCACAAGACACAAGAATTTTAATGTCTAGAAGGAAACATAAAACTAACTTAAACACACTCACTATATACAGTAGAATCTTTAGGTGTGTTGGTTCTGTAATATCAGGGGTATTCATTCCAACACGAACGCAGTGTACCTACTTGCTACGTGTTGAACTGGATTTTAATTCCACCTATCGTGCAGATCATTGCTACGACATGATTGTTAACGCTGACTGCGTCCGCTCAACTCGACACAAGAATGAAGAACGCTGACTGCGTCCGCTCAACTCGACACAAGAATGAAGAACGCTGACTGCGTCCGCTCAACTCGACACAAGAATGAAGAACGCTGACTGCGTCCGCTCAACTCGACACAAGAATGAAGAACGCTGACTGCGTCCGCTCAACTCGACACAAGAATGAAGAACGCTGACTGCGTCCGCTCAACTCGACACAAGAATGAAGAACGCTGACTGCGTCCGCTCAACTCGACACAAGAATGAAGAATGCTCACGCGTCCGCTCAACTCGACACAAGAATGAAGAATGCTCACGCGTCCGCTCAACTCGACACAAGAATGAAGAATGCTCACGCGTCCGCTCAACTCGACACAAGAATGAAGAACGCTCACTGAAGGCAGAGGCGCGCATGCGTCGCCACTTGTCGCGTCAAAACGACATGCGCACATGAAGACAAGTGCCTTGTCCTAATTTACTAACATTATTATTAAGTTTTTTAAGTTATTAAAGTGAAACTTTTATTACATCGTCTCAAACTTTTTGGTCTGTGATAATTATCATACAAATTTAAGTTTTTTAAGTTATTAAAGTGAAACTTTTATTACATCGTCTCAAACTTTTTGGTCTGTGATAATTATCATACAAATACGATAATTATCGTAAGTTTCACTTTTACCGTGGTTTCATAAAACCACACAACATTTTATATTATAATATGTATTTCACTAACAAATGGATCTGTTATCTGTACAGTATGGAAAATAAAAATAAAATAGAGATTCATACGTTTCGGCTATCATCAACGACGGCATGCATTTCACTAAAATCAGCCTAAATACCTATTACATATTGATATTGTGTATCAATGGCCATATGAAATCTATTGGCTAAAGCCAGCTGCTGATGAACAAACGAGGATCTAGTGATCAGTTTCTATTAAACTCAAACATTTATTTATTCAATTAGACTTTAATTAGAGCGGAAGAGAGCTACAGTTCCATACAGGCTTTCTGTGTGGCACGAATGCATTCTCTGGGACAGAACAGTATTAATTTACGTTTCTCATTTGTGAGTGAGGAGTTCGTAAGGTCATGGCATGGCTCATGGCTCAGGCAATGTGAACAGAAGAACAGTGCACCCCTATCCAAGCTCTGCGTCAACTTCTCAAATATCAGCGAAACGGTGAGCACATATTTTGAAGTGAAAACTTCTTTAGCGGCGTTGGGTATAAAATCTTAAACACGCGTCAGGACATGTGGCCTGATCGAAAAAGCGTAAGACGGATGTTTTTTTTTTAGCCCTCATATTCCATGCGTAAGACCAAAATATCAAACATGCTGAACGTTAATAATCAAGTTTTCACTTCTGCCGGCACTCCCGGAGTGCAACCCGTCTTTTTTTCCATCGCGTTGGTGTATGCGGTTACATTCGGGATGATATACTATCGTCTCTTTGTTCATCTTGAAGGTTGCGGAATGCGATCACCAGACCCGCAGGTTCCATACCTGAAATGATGAACAGTATGCCCGTCCCGTGAAAATAAAATTGAACTCGACTGCTAAGCCCTTCTAGACACAAGAAGCAAGAACGAAGGCGGAGCACATAACGAAAGCCTTTGGTCGGATATGGCACAAAGCGCTTCTTTCGAAGGTTGATCACGTGGGGTCACCACTTTAGGTGTGTTGGGTGTTCTAAATGAAATACTCGCTTACGAAGCATACATATTTATTCAATCAACTGGGAGTTTCACACTGTATATAATACATTACATTTATTATTATTATTACATTATGTGTTTTGTAAGTCAGCAAAACCCCTACAAATCCTTTTATTGACTCTTGTTATATTGACCAACCGCTTATTATGACGTATTACACAGCAAAGTTTGATTTTCATATAAAATTCTTAATAAAAGTCGGATAAAATGACTTCGTTTATAATGACATATCGTTTATTGTGACCAATTTTTAATGAATTGTCCGGTTATACTGACCGAAATTAATTCTAAAACTTTCAACACTAATTTCTGTTTGGGAAAATTGTGATATCCGACAACACTTTGTTTTGTTTGTTTTAAGTCTCAATGTGTAGGCATCTCTATTTTGTTTCTCTGGATTACATACTAACAAAAACAGGTGATTGTTTATTTTCTCCAAAATGCTTTGTATGACGTCCGTGACGTGTTTGATATTTCCCTTCAATGGCACTATAAACGGATTCCACTGTACTACCAACTCAAACCCACTCACTTCATGATATTCTTGCCAACCACCTGCACATCAGCAGGCCAGGGTCTGCCCCGACTCTTCACTAGCTCATCATCAGGGTACCCGCACATCGTAAACAAGTGACCGACATAATAATATTATTACCTTCAACAAGCCTTTTTACGCTATCTGGACAAAAAACTAACGCAACCCACTCACTTTAAAGTACCAACTTGGCTCACTACACAAACCCACTCACTCACTACACATTACCAACTCAAACCCACTCACTTCATGATATCCTTGCCGACCACCTGCACATCAGCAGGCCAGGGTCTACCCCGACTCTTCACCAGCTCATCATCAGGGTACCCGCTGACGGTCAGGTAGTTCACGAGTGCGTCGAGCCACACGTATATACTCTGCTCTTCGTCGTCTGGTACCTTGAAAAATTATAAAAAAAACCTTGTAGATATAAATTTAAAAAGAATAGAAAAAAATCGATCACGAGGCCGGATTTGAACCCGCGTCCTTCTCGCCAATCCGGGGCCGGGATGCCACTCGTGTAGATATATATAGGATACTAGCTTACCGTCCGCGGCTTCGCCCGCTTTGTCTAAAACCTAATAAATTATATACTAAAACCTTCCTCTTGAATCACTATATCAAAGGGACATAGGGACAGAGAAAGCGACGTTGTTTTATACTATGTAGTGAAGTCATAAAAAAATATTTTTTAGTTTATTTCCGAAATCAATGTATTCTTTCTTTCAAAAAATAGCGTGTGTGTCGAGCACATGTGTAAGAAGTGAAACTTCTTCGGCAAAATTCAAAGATACCAAATTGTCGCCTTACTCCATAACGTGATGGAATTGTAAAACGCGACCTTGAAATTTTACTTTCAACGCGCCTAAAGAAGTTTTAATTTAAAATTTC
Organism: Colias croceus; assembly: GCF_905220415.1. Taxonomy (NCBI): domain Eukaryota; kingdom Metazoa; phylum Arthropoda; class Insecta; order Lepidoptera; family Pieridae; genus Colias; species Colias croceus. The sequence goes on from NC_059560.1 coordinate 1,429,670, forward strand.
ATTTATTTTGATGATACATTATCCAAATCAAGATTTTGCCATAGAAATGTCAATATTTACGATTCTTCATTTCAAAAGTTAATCAATTCAATATTAAATAAATATTTTTTTATTGTTTCAATTGTAGATGTGATATTTGTTAAAACAAAAGTATTATACTCCAATAAAATTATACATTATATTCACTACATAGTATAAAACAAAGTCGCTTTTCTCTGTCCCTATGTCCCTTTGTATGCTTAAATCTTTAAAACTACGCAACGGATTTTGATTCCGGTTTTTTTTATAGACAGAGTGATTCAAGAGGTAGGTTTTATATTTTATTAGGTTTTAGACAAAGCGGGCGAAGCCGCGGTCGGTAAGCTAGTCATTAATAAATCGTTAAGAAATCTCATATAAAGCTGTCATACCCGTATAGCCCAGTGTACCCTAGAGGCAGGTCTGCTGACAGAGATGTCTGGCAGGTATACATCGTCTTCCACCATCTCTTGGAGCTGCTTGTGGAATTTTACAGGTTTGACTACGCCATCTGATGATTAAGAATTTTATGTTACGATTTAACGCCATCAAAACATTACAAAATAAACTGTTTTTTATCCAACCCATGACCACAGAATACATAATAGTAGCTAAACGCTACAGAACGGACACTCTCCGCCTCCCGCCAAAATTAAACACTTACCTCACCCCGCACGATCAGACATAAAATGGTCCATATTTTTCTACAGGGACGATACGCAACGAAGATTGACAACATTAATCAAATTGACTTAAAGTAATTTTATTATTTTGGATTTGTGATTATCGTTTTTCATAGAAAATGGTTAGATATTGTGGTGTTTAGGGATGTATTTCATCAGAAAAACGCGAATTTTTTTTTACGCTAATCAAAAATGTGCCAACCATAAAGCGTTAACACACACATTTGCAGTCTCTACAGTGTGACTGTCAAAACGATAATTTTGTATGGAGTGTCCGGGGTGTGACATGACATATTACAAAATTGTTGATAAATTATTTCTGCTTAAAATGTGTTCAATTTCATAATGTCATTTTTTAAACATCCGTAGTAACATAAGATATTTATTTAATACAAGCTGTTCCACGCGGTTTCACCCGCATTGCTCCACTCCTGTTAGCCGTAGCGTGATGATATTATAGCCTATAGCCTTCCACGATAAATGAGCTATCTAACACCGAAAGAATTTTTCAAATCGGACCAGTAGTTCCCGAGATAAGTGCGTTCAAACAAACAAACAAACTCTTCAGCTTTATAATATTAGTATAGATATGAATGAAAAAAATATAATAATAGAATAGAGTATTTTAATATTAATCAGCAGTTTCTGAGATCAGAGCTTTTAAGTTTTAACCAAACCAACAAAATCAACAATAAAAAAAAAGAGTGTGTGTACTTATGTACACGCGTTAGAAGTTATACTTCTTTGGCGTATGGAAAATACTAGAATATACAACTTGAACATAGTTATCAATTTTCATACCACCTAGAACTAACTTCATGCTGTTAAATTCAGGTGTCGGTGTGCGCGCGCATCGTAAAAATTCACTCTCATCATTTTTCTCCATCGCGCCAAAAGAAGTATAACTTCAAATATCTATAATACATAATTCAAACCTGTTTTCAGCCAATTCTTAAGGTGCGTCTTGAAAGCACTCAATCTAAACATGTAATTGCTTTCCTCAGTCCACTCCACTCTGTGTCCTGATTCTATCGACACTCTGACCTGTTAAAAAATATAAAAAATCGTATGTAGGTACCATTGTTATGTATTTTATAATTTAAAACAAAAAATTCTAACTGCACACCGCAGCTTCACTCAATTGGTAGTCAATAGTCATAAAAAAATGTAAATGTATAAATCTAGATTTTATAGCAGTAGTGTATTTAGCATATTCTATTTATTTTATACAATTAGCCCATTATTCATTTTTACCCATTACCATTTTATTATAATAAATCAATTACATACTTAACTAATTTCGATAGCTGATTGTGTTATAATTACTAACTGCAAAATTGTTATTTCTCATATTTGCAAAAGATCATATTGTATTGTTCTTGTTTATGAGATAAATAAAGTTCTTTAAACCGAATTACCCTATCATAACACATCATTTACTCATGTATTTATTTGATGTAATTACTAATTAGCCCTATTGTCCACATAACACGCACGTCATGTGCACGCTTTCCTCAATCAACGGATTGCAGGCTTGTATCTTGCGTAAATTGTAAAACTGTATCAACGGAGCGGCAACGTCGTGTCCGCTGTTTGTAGTGCGGAGCGGCAACGTCGCGTTTGCTGCTCGACGTTCGGAGCGGCAATCTCGCGTACAGTGCCACAAACATAACTGACCCGGTGGCAAAAACTGGAACTACGTGCCGCCTTTTTGAAATGGCACATTTTCACAGACTTTTCATACGGAATATTTTGTATAAATAAAAAGTTACTGTAAGTATTAATGTTAATTTACACCATTGGCAATGACATTATTTTTACCCTTGCATCCGGGGAAATACTATTTAGCGGCACTAAAATCGACATCAGCGACACCCTTACCGGGTCAGTTAAGTTTGTGGCACTGTAAGTCGCTTGTCAAGCGGAGCGGCAACGCCGCATCAGTCGTGATGCGTTCGTCGTGCGACGTTGTCGCTCCGTTGACACAGGATGAAAGCATACGCATGTTGGACGTACTACGTAAACAATAGGCTTAACATCTTCACAAAATTGATCATTTATAATAGAAGTTATTGAAATATTCAACTGAGCTGTTTTTTCGAAAATTACGTAATTTAAACGAAATTGTAATAATTTAGTGTTTATAATTCATATTTGTTTTATTTTTATAAATGAGTAAAATATATTTAATTAAAACAAGCAAAACCTTTTCTTTGCTATAAACCTCACGGAGCCCGAGACCTTTCCAACGAATGCAAAACCGTGGAAATCGGTTCGTGCATTCTGGAGTTATAGCGTCAGGAAGGAAAACCCGACTTTTTTTATACATATAGTAGATTAGAAAATCCATAATCATAAGAATGGTTTTATCGAAAAAATAAATAAATAAATGTCCATTCTGCGGCTCACCTTACCGTCGTTAGTGACTTCTTCTCTCGTGTGAGTTTCAGGCACGAACGCTTCATCGTTCACACTGTACCAGCCGGAATATTTCGCTTTGTATATGTAGTCTTGGTCTCTTAGTTCTTTCTGTAAAGATGAGAGTTATAGTCATTTTATTAAGAGCTGGGATCTTAAATACCTCTATCATGAATTTTAGGTTTTGATTTAAAAAGATATTTAAATCAAAACCTAAAATTTTATAGATATACATATACACCCAGTGAACTTTATAACACCTGTCTTTTTTTTTCTAAATGTTTAAACTTGCCATGCATTACATGGAAACATTTCAAAATCAAAATAAAACTAATCGGATTTAGTGTTTCTAGAGTTTTAGTAAGTAACAAACAGCATTTGATTTTTATATATACTGATACAAATACTAATTTGACAGAGAATTAGATTAAGAATTTCTTCTATATAATCGAATTTGAATGAATAACTTGGAAATTATTGCAAAAGGAATCTGACATAGACTACTTGGACATTTCTTTCTCATTAAATCTCACCCAAAAATGCTTAACCGCCTTCAAATGCCGCTCCTCAGTAGTTCGCACAAAGTCTGTATAATCCACATGGAACTCTTTGAACAAATCTCTATACTCTTTAGATATAGTACTACAGTACTCTGGTGGGGATTGATTGGCTTTTGCCGCTGCTTGCTGGATTTTAGTGCCATGCTCGTCTGTGCCTGTTAAGGAATATTATCTTTTATCTTTACTAATATTATAAAGCTAAAGTTTGTTTGTTTGAATGCGCTAATCTCAGGAACTACTGGTCCGATTTAAAATTATTTCAGTGTTTGATAGTCCATTTATCGAGGCTATATATCATGATGCTAAGATCAACAGAGGCGGAGCTACGCGGGTGAAACCGCGAAGCGCAGTTAGTATATTATATATTATTTGGTATGGGAATAATATGTTCAATTTTAATTTTTTGTGGTACTTTTAAAGTGCTCATGCATGGATTAATAGATAAGCTGTCATCATTTTAAAAAATGACAAGATTCTAATAATCCTTTATTTTTTCAAAAAAAAATATAAAATAATTTCTTTTAATAACAAGGTCAAAATATAGCATTGGTATAAATTAAATTTTAGTAAGTATCTCTTTAGTTTTGGTGTATATTATGTAAATTAAGCAATTGTATTAAACTATCTATATTCTATATTATAAAAAATATTTTACAAACCTGTACTAAATATTACTTTACAATCTGGATTGGTTAGTTTCTCAAATCTCTGAATGGCATCTGCAACTACAGCTGTGTATAAATGGCCCAAGTGAGGAGCTGAAAATCAAACTAAATTAGTAAGTCTTAATTTAATAAAATTGCTGCTTTAAATTGAATAACTTAGTACTTAGTAGCTAAAACATTTCATAACTATCTTTACTTTTGACAATGTAATTAACATAGTTATAACATTTCATTTATTTATTAAAATATGGAGAAAAGATTTTACTCCTTATTATAATATGGTGAAAAAATATATATATTTTAGGTATACCAGTTAGAAAATGAGGTATGAAAACAGCTGTATTTACATAATATTAAGGCTTATAATAAAACTCACCAGCATTTACATAAAATATCGGCGTAGTAACATAAAATGGTCTCTTTTGCACCAGAGAAGAAAGCAAACGAGTTGTTAATCTCATCTTTGATCTTTAAATATCAACAATAATAGATAGGTTATCCTTTTATTTAATTAGTTTTCCTTGAAAGGCCATTAAAGTTCTGTATCTGGCTTGTGATTTTTTTAACGATAAAACAGTATTTTTTATTATATTTTAACTATTGTTCCATAATTTACTTGTGATTTTAAATGTAGAATGTAGATGTTTTGAAAGCTGTGTGAAAAACACAGATTATGTATTAGTTACGTGAAAAATGTTTGAAAGTCAAATATTTCAAAACTCAAAGTCAAACTTCTAAAATAAAATAAAATTTTGTTGCCACCTATGAAATTTTAAAATTAGCTTAAAGCACAGATTATTTGATAGTACCTAGCTAAAAAAGATTTAAATGTAATGCCAGTCACTCACAATAGCACGAATAATAAAGTACGATATTCACAAACGTTTTAAATTATAAATGAGCACAATTATTCGTACTTTGCACGAATAATTTTAGTGTACGTACGTGAATCAAAACTTTTTCTCCTTCTTCTTATTTAATTATGGCCCCGCTCACGCCCCACCCAATTAAGGGACATCGCTAGAGTCCAGTGTAAAGGTGCGCTTATACGGGCAAATATAATTGCTCAATTCCAGTTCCAGTCAATTCTCGTCAACTATGACGTCACGAGTACATCAAGCAATTTACTGCAACGGCAACAAGTATCAATGTAGCGCAATACAATATGGAGCGATACGGCGTACCTTCATCAAGTAGGCAATACTATCATACACGAGCAATTGAGTATTCGCTCGCTATGGACGACATTGGTCTTGTCACTCTCCTCGCAGAAGCCAGACAGCAAGCCGCAAAACAAACAAGTGCAAGTGCAAGATAAAAAAATTGCCTGCAATTTCCAAGCCAAATGGATATTCGGAAATTCAAATCTGCAACAATGAGAGCGATATAAAATATATGGGGCAATTAGAAGCAATATCGCCGAAATAGTTGCCGCAATTTATTGAAATTTCTCCATTGCTCCACTAATTTACTCGATCGTGTTGCCGAGCAATTATTGTCCTTGTCACAGATCTAGCACTTGTGTAGGCGCACCAGGCACCTCTGTGAATGCGATGGCCGATGAATCATGTTGACTTCTGACAACTGACATGAGACATCTGTTAATTGTGTTGACATTTTGAAACAAGAAACAATTTGGATTCGAAAAAAATAAAGTAATAAAACAGTTTTTATAATAATAACTTAACCCAGCAGCTATTTAATAAGCGAAAAATGGAAGAATGCGATAATGAAAATGAGTATAAAAGAAATAAGGTAAATAACCTCACATTGTTTATTATTATGCCGATATCGGCATAAAACTTAAAGAATATTTTCTAGAATAATTCCATACATTTTTGAAAGTACAAACCTGCTTTTATATGTTTATGTTACTTATACCCTATACTTATAACATGCTATTTGTATCGAAAATATATTTATTTAGTATTTACATAACAGCTGTGTTTAAAAAACAATAAATCATTTTACGCCAAGTTAATTTAAAGATTTAAATAGTAATATTTATGTTTTGCACCTTTAATATAATACTGATTAGTGTTTTATTGTGTATTAAGCAATTTGGTTGGTTTATTTTTACATTTTGTTTGAAATGAATCAAAGAAATCAATGAAATGCTTAATTTGTTGCTAAATGCAAATCTCGAGAACAGCTGAACCGATTTCGCCATTTTTTATATTCTTTGAAGTATGAGGATCTCTTCTCTTCTTATGGAGAGAAATTGTAAACATGTACTACAGGCGAATCAGTGGCGGACCGCTAGTATAAATTTTATATTTTTTTCATAAGTAGATCATATTCCCTATGAAGTCTGTCAGATTTTTATTTAAAGTGCTATTGTACTGCAATTTAAATTTCTAACTAGTACAATTTTTAATACTGATGAAATATCTTCTAGGACCGGAGCCCATCCCCTGGAGTAAAATCGACAGCAGTAGTAAAGTTCACAGCATTCCAAAGTCCTGTGGGCTATGCACGGTTGCAATGTAACACTGACCTTAACCTCCCCCCATCAAATTGGGGCGGGATAGATACATATGGCCTGAAACAGATCTTGACTAGAGGAAAGGGGTTGTCAAGGTATGTATTTCTGAAAATATTTTAATGTTTTGCTTAATCTTTTTTTTATATATTGTTTCTCTTATACAACCAACTTTAAATTATCAAGGATTCTGGATTAAGTGATTTTGATGATATGTACTTTAAATTGTCATACAAATAGTTTTAGATACAGAGACAGTATAAGAGAATTAATATACAAGAATCATAATTGATTGAAACTGTTTTATTTACTATTGATTATTTTTAAACATATTTATTTATGTTTTATGCTATTCTCTGTATAACAGTAATTATGAAATATTGATGTTTGGTTACCAAAATCTTTGACACACACATACAACATAGCCTATATCATTATGGTAATATACTTACCATTTTTTTGTTTATTACAGCTTCAGAATGGCGCACATGTTCCCGGACTGTGTTGGCGAGGTGGACGTGATATCAGACGCCGAATGCATCAAGAAATTACTCAAACTGCCATACCAACCTAATGGAACTGTAAGTAGTCTGCTATCATACCTTAAATATAACAGTTAACCAAAACTTTATTAAGGACTAGCGGTCCGCCCCGGTTTCGCCCGTGGTACATATTCACGTTTTCTCTACATAAGAACCATCCTCGAACTTCAAGGAATATTATAAAAAAAGAATTAACGAAATCGGTTAAGCCTTGGTGACCTCTTATACTTATTTCTATTTCATTAATTATTATAAGTTAATATTAGATTACCATTTCCTTTTTAAAGTATAACGAGTGATGGGCTAATAAATTAAAATTTTCCCTGCTGTAGCGGAATAAAAAATACACACACACACACACGAAATTAATAAAAATGGTACCAAATTTTCCATCAGGTCAGCATGATGGTGCACCGCGTGGAAAACACCCTGCTTCTTGATGACTTCGACGTCTACGATTACCTGATGAAGTCGGAGTGGTCGTGGCTTAAGGACTTCTTCTATGAGAATATATTGAAAACTATGTCTGAGAAGGTAAGATTTTTAATGTGTAAAAAAATTGTTTTCTTTAAGCGCAACAGTGTTTTTATATTATAACTAGCTTACCGCCCGCGGCTTCGACCGCTTTGTCTAAAACCTAATAAATTATATACTAAAACCTTCCTCTTGAATCACTATCCATTAAAAAAAAAACCGCATCGAAATCCGTTGCGTAGTTTTAAAGATTTAAACATACAAAGGGACATAAGGAAATAGGGACAGAGAAAGCGACTTTGTTTTATACTATGAAGTGATTTTAATATAGAGGTAAAATAAGCAACAAGAAAAATATCGTCCAAAGTAAATCTCTGCCTGCTCAGTTTCTAATGAGCGTGTAAAATAGATTTTATATACATATTACGAAATAAAGAATGAATGTTTTCGAAAACGCCTTTCGGACATTTTTGACGACCGTACCGAATCAAGATGTGAAAGGATATTAGACATAATTAGATCCTAAAGAGTAAAATATGCTGCTTTTATTGCGACGAAATATAGAGAAAAAAAAATTTCCTTTTGGCCCCGCGGGCGGAGCTGCCTGTTACAACAAGCCTAGCATATCAATTGTTTTATATAATTTAAATGCTAGGCTAGTTGTAACAGGCAGAATCGCCCGCGGAGCTAAAGGAAATTATTTTTTCTCTATATTCCTTCAAACTAAATTTCTTCATAACTGACATATAAAGTTAAAATTCATACACATACATATTCGACTACGACGATACTGAAATCATTTTAAGGGATCTTTTATAATTCTTAACAACATAATATGGATAAAAAAAAAATATACTTAGATATAATAAATCACATCAACAAAAAATGTTTATAAATTACAACATAATATATGCACAACTACACCCACACATACACACATGCACACACACTCACACACAAACACCCACACACACTTACACACACCCAGACACACACATACACACACACACACACACACACACACATACAATCACTCACATTCATCTAGATACACAAATGCGCTTACGTAATAATTTAACTTACCTCATCATTAATTTTGTTATTTTAGAGCTTTTACTTTAGTTTATAGACATAATATTATGATCAATATTGGGAGAAGCCTCTGGCTCCTGAGACACAGTTTAAAACTAGTTAGGGAGCCAAAGGATTCATTACCTATTTAGACCTGTGTAATTATGTCAATAAAGAATTTTATTATTATTTTATTATTATATAATTTTTGTCCCCAGGAGCGTATGTCCCTCACCCCCGCCCCGAGCCCCAGTTCTCTTCAACTCACGCACAAGTTTCTGTCCCACAGTGTGGTGGAACGGCCCCAGCCACTGCCGGCCACTTTGCCCCATACCCCTATGTGTTTAACTGGTGCGTATTTTTTTATTAGTGTTATTTTTTGTATTTAAAAGTTTAGGTATTTGAAGTTTTTTTAATAAGTACAATTTTTTCTAATATTATCTTTAATTGAACTTGTTACTCTTTGGCATACAAATTTGATTTATTCATCATCAGATGAAAAACAAAGATTTTTATTAAAAATATTTGTAATATCTGGAATGATTAAACAATTTTAAATGGATTTTAAACCTGATGTATTTTATATTTCGAACACTTTACAGCGAGCATGAGCACGCCAATTTTAAAATCATTTTAAAAAATGCTTAATTTCTAAGTTTGTAATACTCGCGAGAAAATCAAATACAACAAAATACTTTGCAATGTTTTTCCCACAAGCATATATACAAAATACAAAAAATTGCAGGACCATTTCTGCCCGAACCCGAAACTCGGCCAGAAGAACCGGCAGAAAACGCATTTAATCGTAACGTTCTCTGGACATTCGAAGATATACACATGTTAATTGGCAGCAATTTGCCCATTTTTGGGGATAAAGACAGGCCATGTGTTTCCTTACGACTCAGAGACGCTAGAGAACCTATAAATGTTCTTACTGGAATAGACTATTGGCTGGATAACCTAATGTGCAACGTTCCTGAAGTTCTAATGTGCTATCATCTTGACGGAATAGTTCAGAAATACGAACCCATGAAGACGGAGGACTTGCCGAACATGGAAAACTCGAAATTTTCCCCCAAAGTTATAAGAAATGTAGCGCAGAATATACTGTCCTTTTTAAAGTCGAATGCTACCAAATCTGGGCATACTTATTGGTTGTTTAAAGGGCCACATGATGATGTTGTCAAACTATATGATCTAACGTCACTATGCCCTGATAGTTTGGACAATCCGTTCACAACTCCCGTGGGAATGTTGTTATATAGAGTGGCAAGGAATATGAGGTTGATGAATAGATCGAAACATGTCCGCCAACTGTTGGGCCACGTTGTGCAACTGTTGAAAGCGGAACGATATCCGCAAATAATAGCGTCGTCGTACTACATGTTGTCTGATTTGTATGTGCCGGCTACTACTAATCCTGCTAATCCGGAGTTTAAAGGTATGTCTTTGTTGAATTTGTTGGAATGAACATATTAAATATTTTTTTTTCAGAATAATTTTGGTTACTTAAAATTTCATTATACGGACATTAAAAGGTTTTCAGAATTCACTGCAAACAGTCGACACCTATAGACAAATGTCGTTAATATTGTTTCAAAGAAACTTTTGGTTTTAGTTCTTTTATGATCTCCTTTCATAGATAATATTCGTTGTCGTTACATACGGGCAAAAGCCACGTTCTGCAGCTTATGGTAAACTCTGGTACACACTCTATATTTTTTTATTTTTTCGCCTGAAAGAGCAATGAACATACATACAAATTATTGATATTTTTTTTCAACACAGATGAAAGTTCAGATTCCGACGAGGAATCTGATTACGAGGCTGAAAGTTACGCAGAAAACTTTGAAAACGCGTCCGAGCGAGATAGTAATATGGGTGAAAAGGATGACACTACTGAAAAGGAAAATGATGGTGAAAAGGTCAGTATGAGAAATTAAGAAATAGATAACAAAATAAGTGAAATAAAATTAAATTATAATTGAATATTTATTAAAATTATTTTTATCAGGTCTTAGTAACTTCCTAAAGAAAATCGAAAATATTATTAATGAGTTTAGATTATGTTTTGGATAATACATAAAATTGTTGCATAATTTTCAAGTTAGTATTTAAACAATAAGATGTCAATGACAAAAATAAAGTAATAAATACACAGTAATCATATAATTTCAGGCGAAAGAAAAAGAAAAAGATACATTTGAGACCAATGAAAACGTAGAAGACATTTCAAGTGAGGACCGTCTCGCGTTACAAGTGAGAGGTTTAGCATTAAGGGATATTGGACATAGACCTACAAATTCTACTACTGTGAGTTCTTTTAATTTATCTGTGAAAGATTAAGTATTTTTTAAAGTTAAATCTGTAGATTGTAATAATGTGCCATTGTTGTAGATTAGTAACAGCAAAGGACCAAATACATAACCTAGTGGCACACCTGTTATAGTAAGGTTATGAGTAAAGCCAATCAGCCATTTTATTTGTGTTTCTTTTACTAAACAGTTAATATTTTAAAAAAGTTTTAGATCTAACGCGTTAGATGATCATTTAAGAATATACTTTTTTATATCTATCTTTTAAAGGTGTTCATAAAATGAAATAAACATTTTTATATAGTTAGGTTAGAAGAATAAAGCCACATGTAATTTTGTCGTTAAAATTCATTTAAAATTTCTATAATAGGACGAGAAATCCAAAGAGAGTGAGAGCAAAGGTCTCGGCTTGGAAGTGCCGGAGCGGTGTGGACGCGCCTTAACACATGCGCTGAAGGGACTGTTGGCCCTGCATCATCTTACCATTGATAAGTCTAAAGTATGATAGTAGTAAATGTTCTTTTTTTAGCTTTGAAGGTTGTTAATTGTAAAATGTCAATTTATTTATTAGGCTCTTAACCCATTGAGCACCGAGCGGCCCAATCGGACCACGACACAATAGATTTTCAATTGTGTCTGTGATTCCGGAGGCTGAGTTATTATTAAAATGTCTGTAGTAGGTCTGAGTTTCTGACTCTTCGACACACTCTTTTTTTCTACAGAAATAGAGATGAAATTAAGATTAACGTACGATTTACGCGTGTGCTATTTAGCTGGAACTCAAAACTATATATACGAAAGTAAATGATTTATATCAGTGACATTATTTTTTGGTTATTTCTAATAGCAAGACTGCTGCAAAATAGCACGCTTGACTTTTTTGGCGTATAACATGTTTGAAAATCTTGAACCCAGTAATGACTTTATACAACATTTAAACTTCGCAGGAAGAAGAGCGCGAACGTCTCAAACAGCAAATAATAATCGAGGAACAAAATCCAAAAATGGCGAACCCATACGAACCAATCAAAATGAGTTACGAACCCATCAAAAAGAAAGACGCAAAAGAACACGTATCCAGAAACCGTCGCAGAAAACGCGAAAGGAAACAATCAGAGAAATCAGGAAACTACTTAATAGAAGTGAACTCGAATGTGGATAAGAACGCCATTTTAATACGAAAAGAGAATACACTACCAACATGGCACGAACCTAACAGAGATGATAATTTCGCTTGGAAGTTACATTTGAAAACGTTACTCTATGAGAAATTATGTCTTGCGTACGCGACGTTAGCTGAATATAGCTATTCGCATGAACAATACGGTTTTTCTCTAAAATATATAGATATGGCTAGTAAATGCCAAAAGTTATTAAGCAGTATGATAATAAAAAGTCGCGTGGTAGATGCAAGTTGCTTGATCGGTCGTGTGGGGGATAATTTCTTTCAGTTAAGCAAACATTGGGCTAGCTTGGAACAGTTTAAGAAACAATTTGAAACGGACCATGGTATTGATGTAAGGATAAAAATGGAGATCGAGAATGATATGGTTGAAGAGATTGAGGATGAACCGTGTGAGGATTTCGATTTAGGTATGTTTTGGTGTCTGTTGCATATATTTTTTCAAACTCAAACATTTATATAATATTCAATCAGACTTCTTCTAGAAGCACTTTTGAATTGTCATAAAATATTAAACATCGGTGGTAACACCGATTCGGAAAGCAGTATCAGCAGAAGACGAACCGGCAAGAGAACCCTAGTTGCTCTTTTAATGTTATTTTGTGTGCAATAAATATTCACGATCGAGTTCAAAAATTTAGGCAGAGTTTTCTAATTAGTGTATACAGTTCACTTTAAACATCCTCTCGAAATAAGGTGTTAATTTAAATGAATGCCGGATATTTTTGACGACCTTTTAATAGGCGATTATTAGTCTAATTATTTTTATTTATCAATTTAATGACTAGGATTATTATAATTTGAAACATTTTTTATGATGCAAATTTTTATAAACGATATCTTCGGTTATGGATTTTTCTACTTTTTAGGTTAGATAGCAATAAACTTCACAGTATAAAAATCTTTACAAAATTGTCGAGTAATAAATTGTTTTCCAGTAAACTTACCTATTTAGATTTGTGCAACTAATACAGTTAAAAATAATGCCTTTACTAAACCATATATTCCTTCAATCTATCACAATAAATTAAAATTACAGATATAAGTTTCCCAACAAGCGAAACAGAAGCAATGTTATCTTCCTGCCTATACTACAGACGAGCAGCGGGGGCTGGGGGTCAAGGGGGTTCTGATTCATCCGAAAATTTAGGGGTTTCAGGGGGTTCAGGGGGTTTCCATAAACGCGGGGAGTTATTGAGGCGTCTAGCTTCTGTGTGCAACGAGTTGGCTGTCAGATACATGAACGATGGACAACGTATGTATGTTGTGGTGTTTAAATTTGGGTGTTGTGTTGTAACGTGTTGTATTTTATTAGAATAGTCCTGGGTTCGATTCCCGGTGGAGACGAAAAAATCGCGGTTTGGCAGGACACAGAAGGCTGATTTACTTGTTCCTAAAGAAAATCGATCAGTGCAACAGATGTATGCATGGTCATGTGACTTTACTTTGGGTGTTTTTAAAGCATACTGATTGAGCAACATTGTATTTGGTGTTAGAAATGAGTTTATTTTTCACACATTTGCGCCCTAAAAGGTATGGGCACAAACCTGGAAAATCTCAATCTGTTGTAATAAAAACAAAATAATTCTTAAATATTCGGTACATTTCATTTGATGTTAAAAATAAGTTTGTTTTGATGTTAAATGTATAACATTTACTACCTAAAAGGTACATACAATCCTGGAAAACCTCATTCTGCTATAATTGAAACAAAATAATATAAAATATTCACCAGACTTACTTTTTATTTACTTCTTCTAGAAATCTACATGAAATACATAGAAGAAGAAGAGCAGGACAGTGCAAAAGCGAAGCTATTGCTAAAACAATTCAGCTCAATGTCGCGTAAATCCGCGGAGTGTTTGGACGAAGCGACCGCCATATTTGAGCAAGTGAACGACGTGCCTAATTTGGCACTTTTGTATTGTAATAAGGCGAGGTATATGAGGTTTAAGGCGCATTGTGAACAGGGTGGTTTTAAGTGAGTATTTAGTTATTTTTTGTACTATAATATATCTTCTATAATCTATATCATATCCTACTACTATTCTAAAATTTTTGAGATGTGCATGGATGTGTGTTGCTCTTTCACGCAAATACTACTGAACCGATTACAATTAAATTTCGCACACACATATATGGTAACTTGGATTAACACATAGGAAAGGTCTTATCCCGGAAATTCCACACGAACGGAAACTATGCGGGTTTTTCTTTGAAAACGCGGGTGAAGCCGCGTGTGGAAAGCCAGTTATAATATCAACGTCAAATGTGTTGCTGAGCGTAAATCTCGAGAATTTGATCGAGATTAATTAGATTTTTTTTTCTAAAGTTAATGTTAAGAACCTTTCTTATGGAGAGAAACGAGATAATAGGGCAGAACAACGTCTGCTGACGAAGGTATTGAGAGAAAAGAAATAATGGGGCAGAACAACGTCTGTCGGGGCAGCTAGTACAATATGATAAATTAATGAAGTGATAAACTATTATACTGTCATATTGTTTAGTATGTTCTGTTACTACTGAATTTACAATTCAGTAACAGTTAGAGTATCCGTTGACAAACTAACCAAGGTGACATTCGTTTTCAATTTCCCATAGGCTTTCGCCATATAAAAATATGCCTCTTACTCATATAACACCCGTCTCTCGTAGCGCGGACAAGCGTCGTCTCTACAGCCAAGCAGAAGAGCTGTATGGCGAAGCCCTACGCCTGCTCGGGCCTCGGGAGATGTGTGGGGCTGCGCCCGTGTGGGAGCTCGTGCGCTGGGAGCTCAGCTGCCATCTCTACACTCGTGCTGTGTTGATGCAGGACTCGCCGCATATTTATGCTGACGTGAGTTTAGAGTAGCTCTACGGCTCTACGGATATCGCTCTACGGATATAGCGCTTCGGATGTAGCTCTACGGATATAGCGCTTCGGATGTAGCTCTACGGATATAGCTCTACGGATATAGCGCTTCGGATGTAGCTCTACGGATATAGCTCTATGGATATAGCGCTTCGGATGTAGCTCTACGGATATAGCGCTTCGGATGTAGCTCTACGGATATAGCTCTACGGCTACAGCTCTATAGCTACAGCTTTACAGCTATAGCTCTACAGCTACAACTCTACATGATATCATACTGCACATATCAACTATAATGCACATGAAATTCCTGCGTAGTAAAAAAATAAAAAAAAGAACGAGTTAGTCGTTTCGGGCACAATTTACGTGTCACGGTGAACGAATAACATGAAATACAGGAGAATTTCTTTATATTAGACAAGCCATTAATATAGATTAGAAATAAGAATGGTCCTAGTAGGCACCCTTGAGGTACTGCATATCTATTTTATTCAGATGTGTAATTGTAAGCAACATTCTTCTCGTCTTTCTCTATATTTAATTTTTTCTATTTGTTGGATAGCTTGTTATCAACTCATATTCATGGTTCCAAATACGAAATTTCTTACAGTTGAATGTTAATATAATGTGAGTCACAGAATCAAAAGCTTTTGCCAAATCAAAGTGACAAATAAAATAAATAGCAATAAAACCTGGACTTATATACAAAACATTATTACAGGAGGTCACAGAAGTAGCTGAAGCGTTTAAACACGCGCTTAAGTACTGTCTCTTAAGCCCTGGACCAAGACAGTATTTATATCAGTTCAGAGCTGCCATGATTCATCATAGATTGGGTTCTCTATATCACTCGCAGTACAGGTAAGTCGTTTTTGTATAATTTTGATGTACGTCTAAAACTGTTTGATTTTTATAATCTCTTTGACTTTTTATTGTGTTACTAATAGATTTGTGGTGGTCAATTAATTTTCTTTTAGCTCTTTTAATTGTTTTCGATAGAACATTATTTTATTTTTTTGTTTAACTTATGTGAGATTGAAAAGTGTAAAAATGCATTTTATTAACGTTATAAACGTGATAGTTAATGTACGTATCTGTGTTTACCAAACCCACGCGAAGTTAACTAGTTTTTTAACGGTTTTTGATGATGCTTGGCAGTGATGTAGTTCAAATACCAGAATGACACATAATCTATAAATATATACTTCATTTTTCCCACGATTTCCACGTTTTAACCGTTTGGCACAGCTAGTGCCAACGACGAACATTTGACTCCATACCCGTAAAATTCCCCAGGATAACAACAGAAGACGGTCCCAAACGGCGTACACTATTCAACGCAACGTGCACGAACTACGAGCGAGCCGCGATACAGTTCGCTGCGCTGGAGGACGCCGCCATGTTCCTCACTGTTCGGCTCGAGCACGTGGCTGCATTGGAGGCCCACGCACAAGGTATACACACTCACCCCACTCTCATCCTCTCACTCACACCAACTCACTGTGTACACATTCATGCACACCAACTCAGTGTATATGCTACAGTCAAAACCCTGAACCAGTCAACGACATATAAAATCAGTCAATAAGGATATTAGTCAATAACATTAATAACCGTCAATAAGGATATTGACTGGTTCAGGGTTTTGACTGTAGCACATACACTGACTCGCAACAACTCACTGCACAACTCATGCGCTCAAAGTGCGCGCGAGCCGCTTACCAACTAACTCACACTCACGCACTTACGAACTAACACTGATTCATTTATAAAACAAACTTACACTTACTTAAGAACTCACCTGTCGGTGACTTACAAATTAATTAACACTCACGTAGATACGAACTAACTAATACTAATGCACTTACGAACTTATTTTAACACTCACGTAGACACGTACTAACTTACACTAATGCATTTCCGAACTAAAACTTACAAACTAACTAAGTCTCAATTACCTACTAAAATACCTATAAACCAACCCGTTCACATATGGATGGGTTCGAATATCGAATAAATAATTATTTAAAATATTATAATCGAGTCAGTTAAGTTAAATACCTTTACACTTGATCATCTTAACTGCACCTTGTATACATTCTCAGTATATTTCGAACTTTTTATCTTCTTTTTTCATACATTGTATTATTTTAACTGGCATACAAACTAAACATAGCATTGGAAGACTGTAATACCATATATAACTTCCCGACGATATCCGTGAAACGACGTATCGTATCGTTATCGAATCGCATCAACGTCGTGTCGTTATCAAAATTACAAGATACACAAGTGATAACTGCGTTAAAAACAACCGACTTCAAACTTGCACTTGCAAAATTTACAAATACCTACAGACAAAAATGCTCATAAAATAAAAACTACTGGGCCTATCCGAATAAAATTTTTATGGGACCAATTCGACACCATCCCGCATCGAAAAAAAAAAGAATCACGTAAATCGGTTCAGAAACCTCGGAGTAATCGGTGTACATACATAAAAAAAAAAAAAATATATATACCGGCCGAATTGATAACCTCCTCCTTTTTTTTGAAGTCGGTTAACAAAAATAAGTACGGATTTAAAATTAAAATAACTAAATATAATACAAATAAACTAATCTCCTGCCACGTTGTCACTTTTGAGTTGGCATCAATTGATAATATTATACAGTCACAGAGTATATTTAATCTGTAATTAAAATATTTATAACCACAGACTATGTAAACGTTTATTTTTATTAATTACATATATTTGTCTTGGTCTTTCTTTGATTTAAATTGTTTGAGAAGATTGAGAGACGCGAAATCATTATGTGGAATCATGGAGAATTTAATCTATAGATATTTTTAGATCCTGTCTAGAAATAGATATATCCTTAAATTGAGGATTACTACTATACAACTATTATATACGTAAAAGATTGTGAGAATGGATAAATGTTATGTATAACTACCCTTTTTAACCGACTTCAAAAAAAAGGAGGAGGTTATCAATTCGGCCGGTATGTTTTTTTTTTTTTATGTATGTACACCGATTACTCCAAGGTTTCTGAACCGATTTACGTGATTCTTTTTTTGTTCGATGCGGGATGGTGTCGAATTGGTCCCATAAAAATTTTATTCGGATAGGCCCAGTAGTTTTTATTTTATGAGCATTTTTGTCTGTATTTGTAAAAGTTTGAAGTCGGTTGTTTTTAACGCAGTTATTGACTTGTACTACAAGGGTTGAAATTTGAGACAAAAGTGAAATTTAACCATGCGAGCAATGCCGCAGGCGCCAGCTTATATAAACCACTTCCTCTCATTGTGAGATTTACTGAATAAAACCTATCCTATGTGTTAATCCAAGTTATCCTCTATATGTGTGCTAAATTTCATTGTAATCGGTTCAGTCGCATTTGCGTGAAAGAGTAACAAACATACACACACATACACATACATCCATCCTCACAAACCTTCGCATTTATAATATTACTAGGATAGGATTTGAACATCTTTAATTTTTATGACATTATCTTAATTCCTTTTATTTTTCTTCCACACATTACAGTAAATAAGTGTTAAGAAAGATAATCCCATGTTACGTGTTTTCTTGTGAGTTGGCATCAGCTGATGAAAATAAACGTTTAAGATTAGATTAATTACACTGCAGAGAAATTCATATGTAAATAACTTTATCGCTAAATATTTGTATGAGAGATTCTTTATTTAATTGAGTTTTAGTGTTTTATGACTGAAAGGGCTATGAAAAATAAATGTCTAACCTCTGTATCACGTTTACTATTTTAAGGTTTATTTTTAAAAGTTGCCTGTAAATATTGCATGGTTTAAAATATCAGACAGTTAATGTAGAAAATAGCAAAGTTTATTAAAAAGCAAACAGTACATTAATGTGAAGACTCAATCAAATTATAAAAGATACTTTTAAAGATTTGTTTGGGTTATAACTAAAAATACTGTAAATAATTCATTAGCATACTTTGCATAAAGCAATAATTAAGTCACTTTTTTAAATTAATTTTATTTCTCTCCACAGTATCACCGAATCTAAAACTGAAATCGCTCCAAACGGCCATAGAGTTACTCCGACAATCGCACTCTATAATGAGACTGCTAAAGAACCGCGATCCAGAAGACAAAGATACACAAAAACCCGACGAAAGTGATGACAAAAGTCTCAGAAATGAACAGAGCCTACTTACTTTATACGAAAGCAGATTACACTATATATTAAAAAGTATAATACAGTACTGCAGATCGAAAACCAATAAAGATTATGAAAAAATAGCAGAGTTAAATAAGAAATTGTACTGCGCCAGCCTAAAGATCAAGAAAGATGACGATATCCGGGTGTACGCGGCTAGTATATGCGATGTGCTGACGGCAATGGATGAGATTAGTAAAGAGTTTGCCTGAGATTTAAATAAAATTGTTATTTATTGGATTACGAAGAAAATTGGATTTTCGGAAGAGTTTTTCCATCTAAATTGCCTTGGAATTCCTTGATTCTTGGTAATTAGGGCTCGATTTTATACCTGCAATGCCTAAATTTGGTAGAAAAGTTGATAAAAGAATCGAACTAACTCGAAATACTAACACTTCACTTGATAACTCGTAAGTAATGAACAAATATTCCGGAATGCATCTGGCCCATACCTCATAAGTAAATGTCACGTTCTTTGCCATTGTACAAAGTACCTTATATATTGGCTGTAATTAGAGATAACAAATAAATATGTGGTGCGAAAGTCATATTTTATATTAATTGCAAGTATTTTTATCTGTTTTTTCATTCAATGTCAGGTGTTGAGGAGAATGAAGGAAATTTTATTATTCAAGTAAAATTTTACAAAATTGGTATTACTTGCGGTTTTTCATGTTAAGTTATTTTTAAAAAAGATGCACTATAGTGAAATTTTCTACTTCATATGTTAAATTTATAGGGTTGCAACTAAAGGTGCCTTAATATAAAAGTATGTAGTGTTGTACGTAATTGTTACAGTTTTGTATTCACTTCTTTAATGTGTCAACCCTATTGTGAATTGTAAACATTAATAATAGGGTATTTTAATTTTCTTTTATTTGTGTCTTAAAATTTAATAGTGCTTTCTTTTTAACAAACTTATCAAGCTTTTTCATAATAGGGTCTGCATTCAGTCAATGTTTATCGAAACATGTATTAATATTTTATCATTGACTTTTTTAATAATTTAAATCAAATCGAATTTGTTTATATTGCTCGTATATGGTCATACAAAGGTGTTAAGTGTGTCCTATCGAGCCCCATACACAAAAATCAAGATTTTTTCCCTTTTCCTGACAAGAATTGAACCTGCGACTCTAAAAATAACTTTTTCTTCACTAACTAACCACCATGAAAGAAAATGTTCTTTTATAAGATATAGAAATCTCGACTTTATCTAAGAATACGTTTTGATAAGATTCAGACTGTTTGTATAATTAAATGTATGTAAATAAGGTGTTAATAAACGTTTATTTTTTATATTTGTTGTTTTATTTGAGATTTAATTGTAAGAAATCCTCTGATTAAGACATTGTACAAGTCTAAACTAGGGTGCATTTACATCTAACGAACATAGAGCTAGAGCAAGAGCATTCTTTCGTGATATTTTTTTATTTATAAATTTTGGAAAACAAAATTTCACATTTATTTCAAACACAGTTACTTACGAGGTAATTAACCTTTTAGCGTAAACGTAATCTCGTATTCAGTGTTGTTCAGTATTAGAACATTGCATAGAATCTTTACAAACGTACTAAGAACAACGAAAGAATGTTCTATGCCTGTAAAATAATTTGCCCGTTTGATGTAAATACACCGTAAGTAAACAACAAAAAAGTTGACTTGAGTTGTAGCAAGCATTTATTTTATTTTTTTTAATTACATTATCGATAATAAATAAAAAATAGGTATAGGTAAAAAAGATAGGATAGGATAGGCAATAAAAATACTATAAAGGTTTCAAATTTTTATTTAAACAAAGATTATCACAATTTACAGTCTAAAATAAATTTATGTACAAAAGTATAACATGGTAATAAATTCATTCATTCGAAACTGGTTTAGAAATATACGAAGAATATTATTTCTTTTGGTGATCCAAAAATATTTCGTATAGAAAATACCAAAAAAGTTTAATGCCTAAGTAAGTCTTCATTTATATTTCTAAACAGTCACTTATATACCTTAAATTTGTACTTTGGTATATAATAAATTCGTCTAAAAACATATTTCATAAATATTTCTAAATTCGTTTCAAAACGTCACTGAGTATAAAAATTCGTCAAAAGTGATTCCAATAACATAAAATATAATATTTATGGTCTTATAAAATACGTATAAAATATAACTACAGCTTTAAAGGCTGATATGTTTGTGATGATTAAATATTTGCTAAAAGTAGATAACATATCAAAATAATAATTTTAAAGCTTGTAGCTTATAGGAAGATTTACTATCATTTAACTATTTGTAGCATGATAAAGCCAGCTATAAGTAATTTTAAAACAACTACAACTGTTTAAGTCTAATAGCCGTTTAAAAAATGATAGATCACATATAGCCATGTATGGCTATTATAAGGAACATTTATAGTCAGTTATAGTCATTATAAGTATGTAATTAAGAATTATAGTCAGCTATAGCCATTATAAGTATGTAAGTATTAACTATAGTCAGCTGTAGCCATTTTAAGACTTACTTATAGTCAACTATAGCCATTTTTAGTCACTTATAACCGGCTTTATCTATAATTCGGCTTAGCCGTATAACTATTGCGCACGCATTAGATAAAAATAACACTTGGTCCCACACATCCTTCGCAAATCTCAAATAAACATAAATTTACAAAAAACAACTAGTTAGGATACAATTTGATTTATTTACGCCTTCTCCGGTTTTGGTTTTCTGAAAATAAAAATAAAAAATGTTAATTTTGTTTTCGTTTTAATATTTGTGAATATTAACAAATAAATAACATGAAAATAGAAATAAAACACATATCTATAAATACGTGAAACGAGTATTATCAAGACCACAGCAGAGTTTTTTGGATTGCATTTGAAAATTGACACAATCTATCAGATAGGTACGAGACTTATTTACGTCAATTGGTCGTTTTGTCATTTGTATCAATATAAATAAAAGATAATAATCATCGTTACTAAGGGATTTTTCATTTTCATATTGAACCTGATACTGAAATATATTATATGCAAAATTGAATTTCATCCTAATTACCCATAACCGTAAACTAATCAGTAACAGTAACCATAACTATAAAGTTATTTTGGTGTTAAGTCATGGTTATGGTTACTGTTATGGTCTATTGTTAAACTAGTCACACGGTTAGGTAGTTTATCTACATAACAGTAACTATAACCGTAATCATAACAGTTACCATAATCATAACCGTAACCATAACCGTAAATAAGCACTCACCCGCCAGCAAGCATCTCCTGTATCTCCTGGAAGCTCTTGCCCTTAGTTTCGGGAACCACAAAGAGTGTAAAGAAGAAAGCGAGTACACAGCACACGCCGAAGATCCAGAAGCCCACGTACATTCCCAGACTGTCGGATATTGTGGGGAAATACCTGTTGGAGTAAAACATGTTAGTTGTTGTTGGCTAAATTCGATATTTTAGGCCAAGAGTCGGAGCTTTAGGTATCAATGTACAATGTTGATTTTAAATTTATGGTGAGTATGTTGGATCAAAAACAATTTAAATATTACAGAAAATATTCCAGTATTTACACTAATTGATAATCTAAATTTATTTGTTTATTGTAATATTACATATAAGATGATAAAAAGTAAATTATAATTTATAGCTATTCAGAAACGACAATATAAATGACCAGCTGGTTTAATGCTAATCACAATTTGCACCTGTAAAACACAACTCACTTATTAACCATGAAGGTTATAATCCAATAGAACAAGCAGACTCCTTATAACCTAAACCTGGCAAACAACATTTTTCTTCCTTTTTCCCGTTGTTTCTTAAACTCACCTAGTTACAAGGAAGGCCATGATCCAACAGAAAGCCGTAGCTATCGGAGAAGCAGCAGCCTTAACTTCAATAGGGAACAGTTCGCTCATGACCGCCCAGGGTAATGGTCCAAGTCCCCAACAATATGTCACTATGAATAACACTAGGGACAGAATTGGCAGAAAACTGATGGAATCAACTACGGGACTCTGTTGTTCAGCTAGTAGGAAGAACATGCCGAGGAGACCCTGTAGAAATATTGTTGTGATTATTTCATTTATTTATTCGTCTTCATCACTAGGTACATAGTATAAAACAAAGTCGCTTTCTCTGTCCCTATGTCCCTTTGTATGCTTAAATCTTTAAAACTACGCAACGGATTGTGATCTATGATATATAAAAAAGCTAGATACGTTACCCGCTCTCTATTTTGGCAAGAAAAAACTCAGCTAAGTGCCCGAGTTTCATTTAGTCACGCACCATTCAGCGTCGTGGCTGGACGTTCTTTTTGTATTTTAATCGGCAGTTGTTATTACGAAGTACATGAGTGAGACATGTATTATGTATCGTACGTGAGAGTGAAAGAGAGAACAACTGTATTGGTGATAATGCGTTAGTAAGTAGGTATGTATTAATTACGCTGTTTTTTAGTGCAATGATGTTGGCGTATGCCGCGTCTACTAGTATAATAGGTCATTGATTGTGATACGGTTTTTTTTAATAGATAGAGTGATTCAAGAGGAGGGTTTTATATGAATTTTATTTATAAGATTATTATTTAATTTATTATATACAGGCGGACTAATTTATTAGGTTTTAGACAAAGCGGGCGAAGCCGCGGACGGTAAGCTAGTTAATCCATATAAAATATTTAAAGGTAATTGTTTAAAATATGTAATGACGATTCGAAATTGCTTCTAAAAGAAGTCTAATTGAATAAATAAATGTTTGAGTTTGAACGAGCATTGTGATTAATGAAAAAAATGGTGACAAAGTGCTGTACAATTATTTTCTAACCGGCACGGAATTTTGGCCACTGCAAATTTTTTCATAAAATAACACTATTTCTTTTCTACTACAAAATACAATAAAAATTTAATCAAAACTAGTTACTTTAATGTTTTTACTAACTTTTAGTAATAATTGGAAGTTTATAAGAAGTACTACCGCGTAGATATGAATTAAACAAGAATTTACGCTTTTCCTGTGAAATTTAAACGATTTCTTAAAAAATGCTAAAAAATTAGAAAGAACGTTTCCATATAAAAAAATTGAACCTTTTAATAAAGGGTGTTTCCTTCTCTTGCCTTAAACACTGTTTGCATCCAGTCTGGCATACTCTAGAAGACATTTTTGATGTCCACTTGAGCTATAGTGTACCAAACGGCCCCAGTTGTATTTCTAAGCTCATCTAACATTAGTGCTGGGTTGGAATCGAACTTTATGTTTCTTTTAAGCATGTCCCAGATGTGTTCTATTGGATTAAGATCCGGGCTACGAGCTGGCCACTCCAAATTTTCAATAATAACCTCTTGAAGGTACTCTTATACGCATCGTACGACACGTGGACGTGCGTTATAGTGTATTAGTAGCAAATTTTCTTCACTGATAAACCTGTAATAGGGCTGAACATGTTCCTGGAGAATTTCCTCGATGTACCTGATCAAATTTATGCCATTATCTACGATAAATAACTCCGTGCGAGCATCGGAACTTATACCTCCCCATACCATTATAGACCCTCCATGAAAAATCGCAGTTTGAGTGTGGTGATGGGTGAAAACCTCTCTTCTCGTCTCCTCTATACTGACTCTTGGCTATCAAAAGCTCGTAAAGTGCCTTAGCAGTCATCTGTGAACACCCCACGAGCGCACTGGCTGTGGGTCCAGTTTTCATGTTTTCGTGCAAAACGAAGACGTGCTTCTCTGTGATGTCTGAGGAGTTCTGGACGGCGTGCTGGTCTGCAAACCTTCAAATTAACTTCCTTCATTAGTCTTCTCACCGATTGCTCACTCACATTTATTGTCCTGGTGTTTTAGAGCCGGTGGCGTATCTCAAAAACTGTCAGAAAGCCATTTCTGAGTATCTCTTGAACAATAAACGGGTATTCTCGAGCTGGTGTGCACCTCACGCCTTCATTTCCTGGTTAGTACATGTAGCTGCCAGTCTCCTGGTATCTTTTCCATGCATAGAGCATCGCTGAACGTGGTACGTACTGTACATTAGGTACTTTACGTTGCGGCAGTCATTGGTCTAACATTGTGATGGCCTGAGTAGGTTGTTCAGATGTTAATGGCATTTTTTATTGTTTGTTATGATCATTGACTATAGTACAACAATAACAATATCTTAAAACGGCATAAACGATATCCAAAAAAGTTTAAAACGAACAATTCGTAACTTCGGCTTAACCGCACAAATCACAAATTTCGAGTAACTCTTAAAAAGTGGTAAAAAATTAATCTCAAACTTAATGATTTCTTACCATAAAATTAAACAAATAATATGTTAACATATCTGCATACAAAAAAATCGTGAAAAACACTTCAAACTTTTTTTATCGGCAAATTTGTAAGTGGCCAAGATTCCGTGCCGGTGAGTGTATTATTATAACAAACCATGAATTAAGGGGACTTTTTATACATATTCTGTAGGAATACAGACTTCTTATCAGAAGGTTACTGACCGATATTACACGTTGTCGAACTTTTCCAAGACTTGTTTATTTTTATCAAGCTATTGCATAGCTTCTATCGCGGGGACCGAATCGAGAAATTCCATAACGAAAAAACCTCACGTTCCTCACTCCGACGGGCGGAGGTGTGGCTTGAAGGCATAGCATGCAATAGCGCAACCGCCCCAGTCCCCGAGTGACACACGTCTTTTTTTATTCTAAGTTCTTTTCGCCTTCTTTTATAAAAGTGCACAAGTGCTAAAGAGTTCGGCCCAAATATTTTTGATAATCACCTATTGCATAAAATTGATGTTTTTAAGGTCAAAATTATATTACGAAAGACGATACGAAGATGATTAAAACCAAGAATCCCAATTAACTTACCAGGCCAATAGCTGTTCCTGTACAAGAAATGAGCAATAGGATCCTCCTTCCGAGTCGGTCCACCACCAGAGGTGTGATGAAGGAAGCTACAACCTGGAAACCAACATATTATAAGAATATTTCATGTTCTATTTTATCTTTATCATATTATAAAGTGTTTGTGCATTGAAAAAAAAATGTCTCGGTCTGGCAGGACACAGAAGGCTGATCACCTACTTGTCTCTGAAGAAAATCGATCAGTGAAACAGATGTATGTATATTGTATAATGCATCATCAGCAAACCTAAATAAAACAGCGTAGAACCGAGGGGTCCGGGGTTCGATTCCCGGTGGAGACAAAGAAAAAGAAATGTCTGGCAGGATACAGAAGGCTGATCACCTACTTGTCCCTAAAGAAAATCGATCAGTGAAACAGATGTATAATGCATCTGCCCCTTACCCCACTAGGGGACACGGGACTTCACTTTTTATTTATAGACAAGGATCCATTAATTCTTATTATACAGATAAAAAATGAACGTACCTGAACAGCACCAACAATAATAGTAGCAATGGCTGGTTCTAGAGATGTTCCAGAGGCTTCGAAAATGGTGGTCATGTAGAACAGCACGGCGTTAATACCACAGAACTGTTGGAAGAATACTAACGCGCAGGATATGTAGAAGGCTTTGAAATTACTGCCTCTGAACACATCCATTACCTAGTGGAAAAACATTTTTTTATTTAGAAGTTAGGAGGGCAAAAGTTTTTATGATAGCACATAATTAGTAATGTCTTACTGAAGTATTTTAACACAGTTACCTACCAATAATTGAATTTACAATTTAAAAAAAGTGTGTGTCGAGCACACGTGTTAGAAGTGAAACTTCTTTGGCAAGATTAGATACCAAAATCGTCGCCTTACTCTATGACGTGATGTTATTGTCATAACACGACTTCCTTTTGATTCGAGAAAACATTGAAAATATTCACTTCGGATAGAAATCTACAGAAAAGAGCTAAAAAAAAGGATTTATCGTTATCTCTAAAAGAAAGTTACTTATTTTAACTCATAAAGTCATTCCTAGCATATTCCTACTTCCTACAAAACTAAAGAATCAAAGTCATTCCTATAGCATATTCCTACATCCTACAAAATCTAAATTCTTACCGTAGCAGTTTTCTCCAAAGAGGCTTTAACTTCAGACTCCAATTTACTGAGTTCTGCTTCAACACCGGCGCGGGATTTACCACGAATGGTGGCTAAGCAGTCTGCTGCTGAATCTCTATCATCTAGGGAAAGATATAGACTTGTAACTTCTACAGCAGATACTCCTAACCACAGCTCCTAACTTTTGACTTTTATTTTAACTAACTATTTACTTTTAACTTCTAATAGAGTAACTAGGAACTTCTTACTTCTAATTACTACTTTTACATTCAATTAAGGAAATTTTCTAACATCTAAACTACAAACTTGTAAGGCGATTAACACACGGTGCCGCGTGCCGCCGCGGTTGGCGGTGAAGCGGTTCTCAAGTTGCATTGGCTTCTATTAAATCCGTTGATACCAAACACACATACACCGCTCGACCGCGCGGTCGAACAGTCCGTTCCTCGTAGGGATTCACTGCCAACCGCCGCGGTGCGCGGTGCCGTGTGTTAATCGCCTAATAGGGATATTTGTTATTTCTTACAGAAAGCTTCAAATTGAGGAAATTTTAATTTCTCGAACTTGAAATAATAGCTGAGCGAATAGTCGGAGTTTTTTTCTATTTGCGTTTTGGCTACCACAAGTAACAGAAAAGAAAAAAAAATCGTTTATAACATAAGGATCATAGTTAACATTGAAAGAACTTATAGGTATATTTTTAAAGCAATTAACAATATTTTTTTTTATAATATAGATACTTAACATCCTAAAGTTTAGGAAAAACTAAATATATTTTTCGATAACTACATTATTAAAGAAGTAGAAGCACATACCTTTCAATAAATAGTACGTAGGACTCTCCGGCATGAAGAAGAAGAGTACACAGAAGACAGCAACAGCGGCCGTACCGACATACGCGATAGCAGAATACGAGATGTAAGGCCCGATGCCGTAGATTAATAGGAAACCAAGTGTGATGAACGCTTGCAGGAAAGAGCCTAGAGCACCTCGACTGTCATCCTGTTAAATGAGAGAAATCCATACTAATATTATAAATGTGAAAGTAACTCTGTCTATCTGTTACTCAAACACGCCTAAACTACTGAACCAATTTGCATGAAATTTGGTATGGAGATATTTTGATACCCGAGAAAGGACATAGGCTACTTTTTACCCCGGGACATAGGATACTTAGTATAATATAAAGAGGACATTTTGGATTGCTTGTTTGTAAAAAGATACTGAAGCAATTTGAATTCTTACATCAGCAGAAAACTATATTATTTTCGGTCATTATAAACAAGCGCTCCATCCGCGGCTTCGCCCGCGTAGTTGAAGGAAAACCTGTATAGTTTCCGTTCCCGTAGGATTTCCGCTATAAAATGTATCTCTTCCTTTCTCAGATCCTATTTATAAATATACCAAATTTCGTCCAAATCCGTTCAGTTATTTAGACGTGAAGAAGAGACAGAAAGAGTTACTTACGGGCAGACAGAAAGATTTAATTTTACTTACAAGTTAAAAATGATATTAGTAAGGATTTGAATACAGGTGTATCTTGCTTGGATTCATTCATTACTATTCTCTAATTCAACTGACTCATTTGCTATTATGCATAAAAATTGTAGTATGATTGATGCTATTGGGTAATAAATTCCTTACTTCAACTTCTACTCTTGGCGATTCTTATCAAACAAACATAAAGAAAAATATTTGTATTTATGTGTTATTACACTAATTTCTGCAATATTTCCCTATACATATTCATCATCATCATTAACAGCCCATGTTCGTCCACTGCTGGACATAGGCCTCAGTCATGGCACGCCACTGCGCCCGGTCACTCGCTTGTTGTCGCCAGTTTGGCCCAGCAACCCTGCGGATGTCGTCACTCCACCTTGTAGCAGGGCGTCCTACGCTACGTATATATTATATGTATACATATACATATCTATACATATTATATGGTGATTATCTCTATATACTTAATTTTTTTTCCTCAACTTTTTTAAAGAATAGGTAGAATAACTACAATGTTATTCGTTTACTAGAACTGAACTTTGTACTTAAATTTTATGAATGTCCCGACTATTATGACGGGTGTTTTTTAATATATTATTATCAGGTTATCAAAGTGCATTAATTACATGCAATCTCCACGTAAGTTATCAACGAGAGGAGTATGGTGAAGGGCGATCCTTGGCACAGTAATGATAAGCTTATCATGCACACACCCTCGAAATAAAAATGGATTAAAGCACATTATTTTATTATTTTCATGATGTTTAAACATTGCTTAAACTTTAAAGTATGTTATTGTATGGAATTGATCGTTATTCGTTTTATACAAATTATGAAAATAATTTTTGTAGTGATAATTTGTATGAAGCTTGAACCAATATATTGTATGTTGGTGATAGACTTAGGATGCTAAAAATTAAAAAAAATATATATTTGCATCTGATACGATTTTAGACTGTTTCATCCATTTATTGCAATTATACATAAACAATATTTTTGTTTGATATTACGATAAAAACGAAATCCTAAGATAAATTTCATCACGATACGTGCCGGTGAGAGATCTTTCAGAATTTTAACTATCGGCTATCCTAAATTCATATGTAGGTAAAGCGTCTGCGTATTAAAAGGAAATGCAAAAAAAATACGGAATAGACAAGCCTACTTATTCCTAAATTATTGGTCTATAAAAACAGTAGATCCCAGTCGAATATTCCTTCATTTCAATTCGAGCACATAACCTATATTCCTAACCTCACATTGTAGTCAACATAGGTCAGGTAGATTGCATCATTTGACGAAGTTATTTAGCATTTTAGAATAAATACGTCATAATTAATTAGAAATATACTTGCTGATGATATATCAAAGAAATGGGATTACTAAAATAAGAAAAATGTGTGCGTGTACTAGTGTACACACGTAAGAAGTGAAACTTCTTTATGACCTTATTTTTCAAAAAATAATTTACTATATTCAACTTTACAGAATTTATACGTCGAATCACGCGTGGTAGGGATAAGAAAAAGATGGCGCGTAACGGAAAAATGTTACGCGTAACGAAAAAATGTTACACTAAATTTTTTTCCAACCCCGATAAAGAAGTTTCACTTCAATAAAGAAGTACGTGGATATCCACTTTTTGAATATAGATAGAAATAAAACGCACACTGAAGAATGGCGAAGCAAAATACTATCTCTTGAGTAAAGGGAGATAGATGTATCTTTAGGTAGGTACTATTTCTTATCAAATATATCTTTATTATACGCAATACTTCATTTCTCGTCCGAACTTCTAAGGAATTCTTTGCCAGAGTCCACTTTTACTGGATTATTTTAAAGCAAGAATAAGTTTCTCCACCACTTAAATCACGGTCAATACCTATCGCAAATGGTAGACGTATGTCCTATGTTCAAATGTCACCTTAAATTAATAAAAAATAAAGAACTTTCTCCCAAAATAGGCTCCAAAAAAATTATTAGCAACTTCAAATATAACATTACAATATTGCTCTGCCTTCTGAACTAGGTATCTGTATCTCAGAAGGCAGTGCCTTCCCTTACAAATTCCATATTACATTATATTTGGCAAGTTAAAAGCCTAACTTTAACTAGTAACTCACCGTGGCTATTTCAGCACAGTACATAGGCGATATAGTAAACACCATGCCCACAGCAATGCCCCAGAACACTCTGGCAGCGAACAGGTAGGCCATGGTCTGAGCCACGGCAACTAACACCCAGCCAATGTATAGAGGAATAGTGGACGCCATTAATGCCCATTTCCTGCCGATTTTTGACGCGGCTAGACCACCGACGAATGGACCTGGGAAAAGGACATTTTAGATATTGAACATCTGTTTATTAATTATGAAGACTGTAATATCGTTTTGTAAAATACGTGGAGTTAAAAGAAAGAAAAGCTGAAGAAAATAATTTCAGAGTCACGTGTAGAGTCACGCAACATATCAACATTGTAACCTGTGATTGTAAGAAACAATTTTCGCACAGTAAGTCTGAAAATTATTGATCTAACTGATTAATGAAAGAAAAGATTAGGAACACACCGGTTTGGTAATTTACTGAAGAACTAAAAATAGAAGGAGTCATTCTGTAAATGGAATCAGTAAACTATAAGAAAAACAAATAATTACGATAAAACGCCTTCTAAACATAGCATAATTCACACAATGAGTTTTCTGTAATAGCAATCCATAAACTACACTTTATTAAAATGTAATTAAAAAGCCTCTACATACCAAGTATAGCACCAACAGACACCAGAGATCCCATCCACGCAAGCTCATCAGATGTCGGCAGTTTGTCCAAAGGCGTTTCTTCTGTGTTATTTAGTTTGACGTTTATGGGAGCCGTCCACCCCATGTTGTAACCTAACGACGCGACCAGTAGGTTCGCTGGAAGATAATATCGTTGTTAAGTAACACGATTACTCAATATTTAGCTGAAAAGTTTGTCCGTTTAGTGGAACGTGCTCATCTCAGGAAAAACTGATTGCAATTGAATTTTTTAGTGGACATTTATCGAGGAGGCTATACTTATAGCATCACGACTAAAAGACAAGGAATAGCTATGAAAAATGTTGTAAAAATATTCATATGGATAGCAGACGCAGTTGTGTAGGTCAGCTTGGTGAAGCTAGAGTGTTTTATTTAATTATTTTCACTAAAGACCTTAAAGTTATTCCTTGGTACGATGGTTTAGACGTGGGTGAAGAATCAAGGTGTTCTAAGTTTAGTCTTGTAAGAAAGGCTGATTTCTGCTTATACGTGAAGCAAATATAAGGAAAATTAATTAGAAATCCATTTGCCTTATACTATAGAGTATATAACGGGACACTACACTTTACTTTTAAAACTTTTAAATGTTCGAAAACAATTATTCATGTATACCACAAGAAACAACCAACAATAGAACCCTAAAAATCGAAAATAGATTCCCAATTTATTTATAGAATAAAATATTATAATGAAACGCAATTTCCTAGATAAGGATTCTCGTTATGGAAAACGTTGTGATTATTTATACAACTAACATATATGTTGCTCCAATATTAGCATATTGTTATACACTATTATAGCTCTTATCTAAAGGGAATAAAGACCTATTTGCGTTGAATAGTTTTAATACGTTAATGTAAACATTTGTATTATTACGATTGTTCGAAGTAGGAAGCAGTTTTACAGACAATTGAACAAGAGATGATCGTCACACTGATTTTATTAAATGCAGCATTCATGTATAATTCGTATGTTTTGTGAACTATTTAATTAATTGTTATAAAATGGACAATAATTTTATATTTTTTATGAAAAATGCGCTGAATAAGTAGGATTTTGAAAAAACTACGAGTAAGTAGCTGAAAATTGTGTTCTTCATTTGATATAGCCTAGGTTTGATATAATCGTAGATTTGTATTCCATCTATGAAGTGTCTAAGAAAATACCTATGTTTATAAATCCATAAAACACTCTTTCATATTTTTGAGTTTTGACTCTATATCGCACGTTGTTTACCAATATTAGAATTATATAATTATCCTTAAGCACTTCTTCATATTTACGCAAATTTTCTGACTGATAGTAACTGTATATTTTGTTTCTACATAGGTATAATTCCATAGACAATTTATTATACCTTAGTTCTATTGAACAGCAAAGCTCAAACACGTTACAAGTGATTGAAAATGCGGGCTTGGCTCTAATGTTGTTTGGCTTGGCTTATGGTAATTCTTAATGAAAACAAACACTTGGAGAGCTAGGAGTTTTTATGGAATTTCCCTTGTTGGAAATTCTGTATTCTTTCCCTAGTAATAACTATCATAAGGAATGCTACATAAACCTGAATGTCCTAAATTCTGCAAAAAAATTGGTTGTCTGTAAAGTCGGTTCACTGACGATAGTTGAACGTGTCAACGTCCGATTGTGCTTCTTTGTCGCTCGTTCCGCGCTCTCGCTTGCACATGGAACGCCTCAAGCGAGGTAACGCCGCATGAGTCATGCGTGCGTGCGTTTGTGCGTTTTCGTGCGTGCAGCCGGCTCTATCGAATTATAAGACGTTGTCACGTCAAAAATAATTGTAAGACATCTACCGAGAGTTTTTGGAAAGTGTATAGTAAGAGAGTTTATTAGGTATAAACTCATGTCACAGTTGAATATCTTCCTATTCCATATGGGTCTGAAATACAATAACGCTAATTCCCTTTACTAAGTAGTAAATTAGCTGGTAACTATTATTTCATCTGTTACTCATTGTATTTTTATTGTTTATGCGGATGGAACGCTCTATTTTGAATTTTGATAATAACATATCAACAATATTGTAACTTTATTAGTCACTAGTTACCTACTACCTATCATTTATTTTGTACCTTGTGACGCAAATACATACATCATTGTATTTACATGTTTATTAAATAGATCCTGTTATATCCCAGTCGCTGATCGAAATAGTATTTTGAAAATAAACAAATATAGTAATAAATAAACCTTCAATAATTCCGGTATAAATCAAACAGGGTTCTACAGTTGTTTAAAATAATAGTAGTGCCCTGCTGCGCTTCAGTTAACTACAATACTATGGTTTCATCCATACTATTATTAATATTATAAATGCGGAAGTAACTCTGTCTGTCTGTCTGTTACTCAATCACGCCTAAACTACTGAACCAATTTTCATGAAATTTGCTATGGAGATATTTAGTTACCCGAGAAAGGACATAGGCTACTTTTTATCCTGGGAAAATGACGCAATCCCGGAAATCCCACGGGAACGGGAACTATGCGGGTTTTTCTTTGACTGCGCGGGCGAAGCCGCGGGCGGAAAATTAGTAGTTGATAAATAAGGGAAAATCGTGGAAAAATAGACTAAAACAAAACCAACGTTTGAAGTAGGAATGTTTGTAATATCTGTATACTTACATAGTGTCTACTGCCTAAAAGCTATAGGAAGATTCATAGTCGCTTTTAACTGGAGTTTGTTTACTTGACTGTAACAAGAATTCTTCGCTATCTAGGTATGTCTTCCTATCATTTTTAGTTCAAACGAATGTGGCACGCAGTTCTATATATATGTAGGTATATTAAAAGCCCCTTTGCATTGGTATCTAAAAATAAGAGCAACATAAGACGGGATAATACGCCACTTCCCAATTGACCGGCTAATTTATCGACATTGCGTCCCGTTTTGACGCGTTATCTTGTATTGAGATCTTGCAGTTTTGTATTACACACCTATTTGGTTTTTATGGCAGAATAAAGCAAAGGAGTACCTAGGTGTGGCACCTGAAGTAAAGTTGTCACTAGCCTATAAATAAATTTTATATGTATGTAGGTATATTAGTTAGCTGGAAACCGTATCTTCACTTGTGTGTTTTCTAGTGCTGATCCACATTATAATGTAATTAAATCTGTACCTACTAATTTTAATACAAATACTATCAGCTCACAGCTGTTGCCTGTTTTGGCGTCATTGAGTTAGAAACATTCAAACTTTTACATTTATATAATAATTTATACTTTACTACTTATATGTATACTTTATTATATAATATCGGAATAACCTACTGTAATATCCTTTCTTACTTGCTTATTTCAAGTACCCTGAATCAGTAGGTATAGATAAAATCTCTACAACCGAAACAATTATATTACAGGTACAATTATATTTTCTATGAACCTATTTCATAGGTATTATATGATATTTGACGAGAATATTCAACCGGAAAGACCTTCTCATTAATGGCCCCCGTAGATGGCTTCAGAAATATTAACAATAGCATCATAAAGACAGCATAATAATTATTGATATATTGTCTCCGAGAACAAAAATACGACTCATCTTAGACAGATAAGGTTTTGAGATTGATACTTAGTAACTAATTAATAAATAGACTGCGTTTTAACTTTTAGTTGGCAGATATAGGTAGTTAACTACCCATTGAGTGTAAAAATTTGTGTCTTGATTAACGTAGTAGTTAGGTAGTCTTAATATAAATCAGTAAAGTTGGGCGGGTTGCTTGTTATTATTTGTACACGTGTACACATAGAGTTTTAAGAATTCATCTATTAAAAAAAAATGCGTCTGGAATTTTATAAGTATTTTTTACGAACTCAGCGCATGCAAAACTATAACCTCCTTTGAACTTAGTATACTAACAGTGGGACACCCTGTATATACCTACTTATAACTAGTAGTTTTTAATGACTAAGATGACTCGTAAAAAAAGCTATGTTACTCGGAAAAGAAAAAAGCTCTACGTTACATTTAAATGGTAAAAGAATTCTTCAAACCAATCGAGTTGTTTTTGTGATAATTGACACAAACAAACGAATAATCAATTATTGTATTGTCACCGATCCTTAATTAGTTTACAAATAAGTTTAAATTAAATCTGTCTGTATGTTATATACAAACACACAGGGGTGCTTTTCCACGTTTGTAAATAACCAATAGTATCGCTTCAAACGCTAAACCAACGCTAAACGTTTAAAACTTCAAACTAAATGAAACTAAAGAAGTCAATTCCTTTCCCTTCATTCAGTTACGTTAAATAAATACAAACAAGTCAACAATCCACACCCACTGAAAACGTTTCACCAAATCATTATTCCGATCAATCTCGGGCGTCGCGTGATAGTTTTTATTTTTACATCACTATAAATAAACTATGTATAACAATTGTTTATTACACGTGCTCTTTTACGTTAGTTGTGACGGTACATCACTGATCACGATCACACCCATTTAAATTTTTGGCAGATTGTAAAAATATGCATTTACGACAGTATTATGTTTATTTATTAATGTTGCTGACGTGTTAATAACTTGGCTGAGAAGAACAAT
This sequence comes from Colias croceus, assembly GCF_905220415.1. Lineage (NCBI taxonomy): Eukaryota > Metazoa > Arthropoda > Insecta > Lepidoptera > Pieridae > Colias > Colias croceus. Next base: position 1,466,021 of record NC_059560.1, read on the forward strand.
TGCTATCATTATTATGACAATTGTATCACATGTTTTGGATTCTCAAAAACTGTTTTGTTTATAATACTAATCGCGCAACTCGGTTCCGCTCGTTGTGTATAATAACACGCTTATATTATCTTCACCTGTATGTATGCGATCGACTTCAGTCTCGATTTTGACCAACTTTAAATAGACAGATTAAATCAAACTTTGTACACTTATCAAGGATCGGTGAATGTAATAATTTTAAGAGTTTATCTTAGTAAAGGGTTTTTTTATTTTTTAACTCTATCTTGACATTAAAACGATTTTTTGTATTGATTTGATTCATTTTTATTTATATAGCTAATAAAAACTACCAGTTACTGGAAAATATTCACGTGAAGTAGTAGAAACATTTCCATTTATCGAATCTATCAATAGATAATTTAGAGTGCTATCAGTATGATTACAAGAAAGTGTGCCTTTACAACTTGTAAATGATAATGATTACAACATCTAGGTACATTGTCTAGGTCTTAATTTATTTGTTATGCATAATTATGTAATGTATCCTATTAGTCCTGTATTAGTATTTTCTCGTGTTTGATTTTACTCGGGTACCTATTATTCTTTTAGAAATTAAAACTTATCGCCGGTCGCTCTCTGTAAAGTTTCGAAACGTCGAATTAAATAATATTATAATGAATAAATCGGATTTAAAATCCTTTGATTTCTAGCTCTGTCTTATTTTTTCGTGATGATCAAACAGCTGATCGGAACTATAAAATTTTGCCACTTAAGCTATTTTTCAAATAGGTAAAATGTACAGTCCTTTTTGGGCTACTCATATACACTATACAATGGTTTTGGCCTGTATCTATCTATATCTCTTTTTATGTGTTATATATTTATTTATAACTAGCGGTCCGCCCCGGCTTCGCCCGTGGTACATGTTTACGTTTTCTCTACATAAGATCCATCTTCGTACTTCAAGGAATATAATAAAAAAAGAATTATCGAAATTGGTTCAGCCGTTCTCGAGTTATGCGCTTACCAACACATTTTGCGATTCATTTTTATTTATAAGAAGACTTAATAAGTATACTTCTTTAATTGTCTACTAATCTACATAATGGGAATTACTTTTTCCAATAAGAAGATTAAAGAAACCGGTCTTCAGAAAAATAACTCAAATAACATAATCCTATCCAAATTTAGTTACTTATTATAACCAGCCGTGCCAATATTTATTGTTTTATTAAAATGTAATACAACTATAATATTGATAAGTTGATAAGATAGGAAATGGCATTTTACAACATCTTTGTATGGGTGTAAATTATCGTGTTTGCGTGGGTTTAGTCATATCTTATTGTATTGCTATTGTTGCAGTTAAGTCGAAATTATAATTAGATTATGTGTTGACTTTCTTTGACTATACTTGTGTTAAATTAGGTTAAATTGTGTCCTATAGTTTACAAAAGTTAATCATTTTTTAAAGTTTTTAAACACGTAATATATTACGACCTTTTAAATTTCTAAATTCCTATTATTTCTGATGGGCCACAGCATCACATAAGTGATTGGGTTGAATGTTAATCTTGCCTTTGCTTTTTAATATGTTAATGGTTATTGGTTGTAAAATAAATTCCCTCGAGGACCATGAAGAAACTGGAAAGTATGTTCCTTTGAATCTTTCCTGAAATTTTGATTATCAGAGCTAAATCGTCACCATATATTGTTTAATTCCATTTTTTATAGAAGTCAATCGATTGTATTTATATATTAATTCTATTTTGTTTTTACCTTCACAAAAATAATTATTGTTATCGTCTATTCTACTTTTAATTATAGTGATAAGTACGTAGGTACCTACTGAAGGAAATTATTAAAAATAAATATATATTGTATTCTCATGGTTACTTTTTTATTTCTTTATAAGCAATATTATTGCTACTTGAGTGCACCTGTACGCGTAACTAGTAGGTACATTATCAATTATAAATTAATTATTATAGTAGATAATTAGTATTAGTTATTGAGGTATGATAGTAACGTAAGGTAATAAAATGAGCAAAGTACATTACCTATTTGATAAACAGTACATTGATATTACTTACAAATGGTGTAGCAAAGTATTATACTAGCTGTGCTCCGTGGTTTTACCCGTATTGATCAGCTACTGTTGGTCTTACTGTGATGATATATAGCCAATAGGCTACCTCGATAAGTGGTCTAACACCGAAATAATTTTTCAGTACGGACCAGTAGTTCCTGAGATTAGCGCGTCCAAACAAACAAACTCTTTAGCTTTATAATATTTATAAGTATAGATGATTACCTATACTGTGGCTGTAGTGTATGTTTGTTCATTTACCGACAAAAAAAAGATTTATTAATATAATATGTTGTCAAAATATGAGTTAATTTTTAGAGCTTATAATTTCGAATGTGATAAGCTCATTTTCTGGATCTGTGATTACTGATTCTATCCCATCTATGTTACTGCATGTTTCTTCGTCTATTTCAATATAGCCTATATTTTTCCTAATTATTAGGAATAATAATTATATTATTAGGAGAGTTTTGACTCTTAATTTTCTTAGTCCTTAAATGCGAAAGTTTGTGAGGATGTGTGTGTGTGTTTGTTACCCTTTCACGCAAATACTACTGAACCGATTACAATGAAATTTAGCACACATATAGAGGGTAACTTGGATTAACACATAGAATAGGTTTTATACCGGAAATCCCACGGGAACGGGAACTATGCGAGTTTTTCTTTGAAAACGCGGGCTCGGGCATCTAGTCTCTAATCTCTCTCTAATCTATTAAGTGCAATAATAGTTTTTTTATTAGGTATTTAATTTGCGCAATACGATAAACATTTTCTACAATTAAATAAAACGTTTTATCAACATGTTTGCGAGTATAAATACCATATTAATGTGCGATTAAATTATTTTTCATAATAATCATTATCATGTGTGATAAATGTATATTTTATTGAAGGTTAATATTGATAATATTTATCATACTGTGCATACCTATGTACTGTAGATAATATTACGTTATGTAATGTAACTTTTTACATTTTGATAACCCCCAATATCTAAATGCTAGCTAAAGCGTTTGACTTTGTCCATATAATATCTTCTATAATATAAAAATGAATCGCAAAATGTGTTGGTAAGCGCATAACTCGAGAACAACTGAACCGATTTCGTTAATTCTTTTTTTTTATTACATTTCTTGAAGTACGAGGATGGTTCTTATGGAGAGAAAACGTAAAAATGTACCACACGCGAAGCCGGGGCGGACCGCTAGTTTGAGTTAATTTTCTATACAATTTACGTCTAACTTAGTAAGGTCAATATAACTTTTTCATTACATTTTCAGTACATAGTCGGTATAAATTATTTATCTATTATAATAATAACATAAAACAATTCTGTCTATCAGTTTGTTTTGGCTAATCTCCCGAACGGATGGATTATTACTGGAACTCTCTGATAACTGATGTTATGACTAACTAATGCTACGTTAAGCAGTCATTAAATTTTTCTCGTTTTAGGGTTGCCATCAGCTAATTATTTAGTTTATAATATAATAGGGAAAATATTTTTCTAAATCGTCTTACTACAATATGTCACAAAAAATATGTAGTAAGAAAAACTATTTCGTAAAAATATTATCAGAAACAATAATATTTTTAATATATAAATTGGTGTTTTAATATTTTTTTGACATCGAATTATGATAGGCTCTACATGGTCTACGAAAGTGCTACGAAACGTAGGCCTTGTTACACTTTCTAAATGAACTTTTAGAAGCACAAAAATAGATGGTATGGATCTTCATATAACAGCATAGAAAATATTATTTTATTGTTTACATATGTTTTTCGATTTATCTGTATCTTTCTAATTATCAATCATAACAGATTACCAATAGCCAATATCATGACCACCTTCTAAATTTTATAAATCTACAATTTAGATATTATTTTAATTTATAATCTTTATAATATCGTAACTATTATATTCTTTAAGCTTGTAATCTTTTAAGATAACCCCTAGCCAACAATGTTTATCTTTTACATTTTTGTTATTTTGCGGGACGAAAAAGATTAGGCTCGTAACTTGTTGATAAACACGAATTTTTGAATATGTAAACATAAAATTATTATTGTTCGCTAATGAGGCGGAATAAATAACAATATTTATAATAAGTACATTTCATGAATAATTTTTAATAACTAAAAAGTTTACTGTTTTAAGATATTAAAATTGGGCTAATTATCTCAAGTTTTGGATTTTAATATTTTAGAATCTTGTTATATATTTATTTATTTTATTTAAAAAGGAGATATATGGAACGAGAAAGACGTATTACAATTGGCGGCCTTATCACTAAGCAGTGATCTCTGCCAGGCAACCAAGCGGCAAAAAAGCGAAATATTTAATAATATACCTATGCTCTATGTACAAATATAATGTATGAAAAGGAATATTTATTATAATTTTGCATATAGCTAGCTTATCTATCAATTTCATGAAATATAAGTACCGAAAAATTTTAAAATTGTCTATCAGATATTTTATCAGCAAGTTGTCTTGCTGACATTTTATCAAGTGATGTACAATCTGATAGATTTAATTGTACGTGAATTTGCTACTTCCTTAGTTCCTTGTTATATATAAATACATTGTTTTTATGGAAATAATTATTTAAATGCAAGTCACTATAGAATTGTTCATTGTTTCGACATATTATTTCTGTGGTTGTTTTATTGAAAACGTTTAAATTACTTTTTTGTTAGAGTATCTCATGTAAAATGGTAATTAACTTCATAATCGATTAATTTAAATGAAAATAATATTATTCATACTTTTCAATTGTTTTTGTTAGGACTATTAATAAAGTAAAAGTTTGTACCTACTATGTTGCAAGGAGATCATAATTTAGTTTCACAACCGCAATGGTAGATGTTTTCGAATTAAAAACTTTGTCTACTTATAACATAAAATATATTATTTAGGTGGGATAGTGCGATAGTGAGACCCTATAAGTTTACTAAATTTTTGTTATTTCATGTTGTGTTTGAAATAAGGAAAAACGTTGATAGTTTGCCCCAAACGCTAAGTTTTTTTACATAATCAAGAATAGTATAATTTTACAATGCCTAAGTACCTACTGGTTTTTCTACACAGAAGTTAAGCGGAAAGTGTGAATTATTGTTACAAAGTAAATTACAATTTAAACGTCTGGAAAATGAGTGCATTTTATTATTTTCTATCGAGGGTTTTAGAAGGATGGCAGAAGAAAATCTTTTTAAAGTTATGACTATAAAAGCCGTTAGGCGACTATTACAATAGTGATATAAAAATTTGGACAATAGGTCCATTTTAAAATTAGATTTTTAAGTGGTTGGAACTGTATTTATGTTGTATTTTTTTTAATTAATCTTATAACTTATTTGAGATCAATATAATAGATAGGTACCTAGTTAAAAATAACTAGATAGTCGTACCAAAAAATAAGAAACAAAATATTTTATAAGTTATCTATCAAAACTTAAGTGAATATGTTACAGAAAAATATTAAAAAAAAAAATAGATACCTACCCAAGGGGTAATCTTCTGAAATCTTCATTCAAGTATATCAACGATAGATATGCTTTGACACTATGATATTCGCCTGTCTGATAAAGGATCATCACGATATTTTATTTATTACATATTAGTTTCAAAATTACATAATAGACAACTGAAACGAAAAATATTGATTCGTCATTTTATTTTCGATTTCATTATCTATACTAATATTATAAAGCAGAAGAGTTTGTTTGTTTGAAAGCGCTAATCTCGGGTCCTATTTGAAAAATTCTTTCGGTGTTAGATAGCCCATTTATCGAGGAAGGCTATAGACTATATTATATCATCACGCTAAGACCAACAGGAGCGGAGCAATGCGGGTGAAGCCGCGGAGAACAGATAGTCAGATATATCTCTAGAAAACAATATTGAATGTCATAGAATAGGTACCTAATCGCAAATGAGAAGTATTTCTAAGCATTTGAATGCCAAAAAACCAAAAATATCAAATTAAAAGAGAAGTATTTAAAAAAAAACCGGCAATTTTAATAACGAACAAAATATATAACAATAAAGCAGAACAAATGACCGAATTAAGTCAATTTATTATTGTAAAAACCACAATTTACAGCATTATTATCGCGTTTACATATCAGCTGATGTCAAGTTTAATAGTAGCAGGTCATTATATACAAATTATACATAAACACCATATAATCATCGACTTATAGAAATTATTTATTAAACGCTTCCTCACATTTATAACACAAATATTCTTATTGATGCGTAGGTATAAAAGTTATTTTAAATTTACTTACTTACATGGAATTGAAATTATGTGGTTAATAACGATTAATTTATGAAAATAATAATAAAACTCTAATATCTTATTGCACTTTTGGTTGTGTGAATATCACGTTAGCTAGTTTTTATTCTTCTAAAGTATGAAATTTCCCGCGTTGCTTTCCCGCCAAAATGAACTTGACGATTATATTTTTTTACTGTCCTGTTACATTTTTTTGGAATAGGAAAACAGTATAGTAGTTTTAGCTTGTTTATGTTTAAGAAAGAATACATTTCAATTAATTTAGTTAAATTGAAATATTTAAGTACGAAGCGCATAAAATTAGACTGAACGAATTTTAATTTCACGCGTCGCTATCACGATTTATTTTTTAACGTGAGTTTATAATCGTGACAAAAGGAATTACAATTAATGCTTTGTTTTATTATAAAATATAATTGATGCTTATTTTAGTTCTAGATGCAAAAGTCAATAAATCAAATGTGGTTAAATATTATACAAATAAAAATATTATGTTTGCCTAAAATTACCACATTTTATTTATCCAATCAAATGTAGAGTTTCGACACGCGTTCGAAATTTAAAAACTTTCAGAACTCACGACTGCTCATCCATTTTCAAAACGCACGAAGCACATCCACATTCTTTAAACCACAGACAATTAAAAAAAAATTCGAATCACAGATAATACACAATCACAGAGACATACCGACGCCGGCGATGACATATTGCCGCCAGAGTTGGCCTGCCTCCATCCTGTACGATTGCTGGTTGACTGGCGGTCCGGTGCCGACGGGGTCGTAAGCGTAGCTCCTATCAGCCATCTGACGTCACTTGATGCTACGTAGTTTATTGGCACGCACGCCTGTTCCAAATCTGTAACATTGTTCCGGTATGATTTTTCCTGAAGATGACACTAGCAAGAGTTTGCGGAAAATATACTCTATGACTGATATATAGAGCTCATTTTATCTTTAACTTTTAACACTTTGGGGTCCCTAAATAATGCTTGACATAGACTGTTCAAATTTCTTGTTTCCATAGTTACGTTTTAAAAATTAATATGAATTTTGATTGAATGATAATGTAGTTAATTAGAGCAATTAACTGATTACGTTAATACAATTGCAAAACTATAACAAATTGCTTTGATTAACGTAAAAATGTGTTTTGATTGTGTGATAAATAGCCGATTAACTTCATAATAAATTGTTTAGTAATGACTCATAGGAAACAACGTATTTTCTTGTATTTGTAAAAATGGGGCACATGTCCCCATGTGGGGTATGGGGCAGATGTATTTCACATATTAGTATCACTGATGTATTCGTCTTTTATATATTATTACTAGCTGTTCCGACAAACGTTGTTCTGCCTTACTCTGATCACTTAGGGGTATGAAAAATAGATGTTGGCCAATTATCAGACTTACCCGATATGCACAGAATATTTCATGAGAATCGGTCCAGCCGTTTTGGAGGAGTATGGTAACGAACATTGTGACACGGGAATTTTATATTGTATAAGATATTATAAGGATTGTAGAGCCTCATTTCATCGCATAGCATCGTATAATTCTTTCACTATTCGAAAGCTACATTATCCACGAGTAATATAGTATAGGTTTTATCCCGAAAATTCCACGGGAACGAGAACTATGCGAGTTTTTCTTTGAAACCGCGGGCGGAGCTACCGGCGGAAAGCTAGTACTTATATTATAAACATAGGATTTTCCATTATTACACTTAATAAGTTATTTTTTTTTCTGTTTCTCAATTTATTATCTCACTTCTTTGCCTTCTCCCCGTGGTTGCCTGGCAGAAATCACTGCATAGTGATAAGGCCGCCCTTTGTGCTTTTTTTTATTGTAAATTGTTATTTTATGTACCTGGTTTATTGCACAATAAAGCGTTAAATCTATATATGTATATAAAACTCAAAGGTGACTGATATAGTGATCTATCAACGGACAGCCGAAACCACTGGACGTATCGGGCTGAAATTTGGCATGCAGGTAGATGTCATAACGTAGGCGTCCCCTAAGAAAGGATTTCCCGAAATTCTTGCGGGAACGGGGAAAAACGGGGATGCACGAACAAAGTCGTGGGCGGAAGCTAGTAAATAAATAAATAAGTAGGTAATTATCGCGTATCTCTATATAATGCGATACAAAAATGGATAAATTCAATATAATATTGCAGAATTATACAATTATGTAGGAAAATAGAAATAAATTCAAGAATGTACATGCATTGAATAAACTTGATATTCTATGGATTCCACTTATCTTATTTACTACATCGGATATATATATTTTAATAATAAAGCTTTAGGTATAAGCATTAACGCCATCTACGAACAAATAAGGAAAAAATTGGCAACATAATCTTGTTTAATCTATGCATCCAGAATGGATGTGATTAATTTATTAATTGAAAAAGAAATAATCATTGCAAGACATCCAACTTGATATTCTGTAGAAAATGGTTAGAAAACCCATGAATAAAGGCAAGTACAAAATAAGTTAAGTTAGGTACCTACTGTTTCATTTACATTATTTAGGTACACAATCGTATTGATTGGATGGCATAATAATCAGTACCTATAGTTAATCCTTCAAAACTAAAACGCATTCATATAAGTTCAACCGCATATCCATACAAAATAGGTATATTGTTTAGACCATACTTTTCATTAGTTAATGATCTCCTTACTTGCTGTGATATTAAATCCTCATTGTAATTACTATTTAAATTTTTACTCTTTTATATAAGCACCTCTCCAATTTAGCATATCCTTCTACTTAATTTTATGTATTTTATCCTTTCCTATTATTAATTTATATATTTTATATATTCTATCTTCTATAATCTATATTATTATTTTATTTATTATATCAGCCACCCGCGTAACATGTACGTTTCTTCTTTATCTCTTACCTTGGGCAGTCTGGAAGAGATCGCTAGTAAGCGATAAGGCCGCCTTATGTACCTACCTTTTGATGTACCTTTGTATAATTGTAAATATTACTTGGTGTGGTATATTAAATTGATAAATAAATAAATATAAATTGCTTGATATCCATTGTCCTGACAATGATGAAACGTTGGATTTAATTGTATAAAGATTTCGTAAGGAAAGATAATCCAGTAATTATGTACCTATAGCTCTGAATATCATTCATGTTATTATTTACACACAATGGAAATGTTTAACATCTGTAGCTCTAGTTGCCCTGCGTACTGAACTAAAATATGCTACAGAGTGCATTCAAGAAGTGGCATTATTAAAAAAAAAGCGTAGAACCTAACGTCAAAGCACAGCATTTTCTTTTCTGTAGGATATCATATCAACAGAGGAAACTTCTTATTCATTACATAATACATATACTTATAATTTATAACAATATAGGTATCAATAGAATATATTATTTTGCATAAAAGTATGTATGCTCGTAGCATGTGAAACATAAAACAGTTTTATCCTTCCTGCTGCACAAAAATTAGAATACAATGATTTTCTTGCAAATTGTAATCTGTGATAGATCCGAATAAGTAAAACAGTTTTTCCGCGTATATTTACATAAGAAAGATATAAAATATGTTGTCTATGTTGTGTTTGTTGACTGTTGTCTATGTAGTCGCGTAGTTTTTCGCGTAATTTTTAAAACCTATGAGAATAAAATAAATCACTACAACTGAATAAAATAAGTTGTAAGACGCGTAAAAATTACATACGCGAATTAAAAAAAAAATATCTGGACCAATTTGAAATCTGAAAGAATATGATTTTTTAAAATACGAATTGTTTTTGCACAGAAATATATATATACAGTTGAAATAAATATTTAAATTATGGCCTGAAAAAATCCTATGACTCTATAGAGTTTATAAGCTCTATGGCTCTCTAAGAAAAAATAAAAATGGAAAGTTTGTTAGTCAAATTATAAACTCAGAAATAAGTCCATGTACATAAAACAGCTTACGAATAATAATTCTCAATACTTTCATTATATTGTTCGATATAAAATGACGTCAATGAATAAAATAATATAAATACTTGTTAAAAGTCACATCCATGACCCCATATTTAATAACACAAATATGAGATAAGTCCGAAACAATATTATTACGTGACAATTAAAAAAGCCATAAGTTTCAGTTATTCGAGGTTATGGATTCTGTTTTTCTATATAAGCTTTTATCAAAAGTAATATTTTTTATAATTTGACGTTATGGTTTTTGTGATAACATTTTTATTATTTACGATATTACATGAAATGAAATTTTTGGTACAAACAATGATTCTTTGCAAACGAACAATTCACAAATAATTTTTGACATTATGATAAGTGATAACAATAAAAACAAACCTAGTAACAAGTTCACCTATCCTATTTATAATATTGGCCTAGATTAGGATTACATAACTAACACAACAAAGATGTTTTAACGAACAGCTATTCAAAACAAAAACAAAATTAACTCTATTTCCAACACTGTCTATTTTAAACCATCTTAAACCATCACTATAAACAGGGTGTCCCACTGTTGGTATACTAAGATCAAAGGAGGTTATAGTTTTGCATACGCTGAGTACGTAAAAAATACTTATAAAATTCCAGACGCATTTTTTTTTCAAATGTTTGAATTCTTAAAACTCTATGTGTACAGTGTACACCCTTACCAAGCAACCGGCCCAGCTTGCTACCAGCACATGACTTATCGTTATGATTATTTCATAGAAAATGCTCACATTTGTAAAGCGGTTTATGCCGGCTGAGCGAAGCTAGAGAAGAAAACATGGATTTTCAGAAAATGAAATTTTTTTTGATGTAATTTTGTTGTTTAAGTATTTTTTACGTGATCAGTGTATGCAAAACTACAAGCCCCATTGCGCTTAGTATACCAATAGTGGGACATCCTGTATATTCATGTGTATCACACGCATAATATATACTATCAAATACGACATGGTTATTTTAGACGCTGTCTTATATTTTCAGTTTGACTATGTATTTTACTTTTAACCGGACGTTTCATTTAATAGCTTGATAAACACGTTTATATATTTTTGTCTATTTATACGCTTGTATTTCTAATTTTATTTATACATAATATATAAATTGTTAAGCTACAATACTTTGTAGGAAATATGGCTAATGTATCCTCTAAAACTATTTCTGAACAACTATATTATCAAATGTATTTAGGGACATTTTACTACTAAATGAAGATAAAGGAAAACTCATAGATGATGCCATTTTATTATAAACTTACTGATATCGTTATAAGAATTATTTAAATAAAATATAAATACGACAATTTTAAAATAAACTTTAACTCAAAATAATTTAATTAAACTAATTAAACGTAAAATTAAATTAATTAAACGTAAAATTAAAATATTGTATTGTTATCAAAAACATTTGAGCATTTTCTCAAAATATAATAAGTTGTTATATTATTCACAAAATGAATTAGTTTGACTGTGGTTTGCCAATATTTAGACAATATGCAGTGAGTCATTTTCGCGGCTATTTTCTTTCAATACTGTTCAAACAGGATAAATGCATGTGTTGAGGAAATCATCTCGAGACAGTTCATTGAATCAATAAAGATTTCCTATATCCTGTTCCGGTACGCAACGGAATAAAAATTGGTATGTATGTACTTTTTCCTTGAAAGTGCATTGTACGGAAGCAATGCATTTCTAAGTTTGTAATGACAAAATATGATAAAACACAGTTTTCTGCTATGTCATAAATATAAAATACGTGTTAAAGATAGAAATAAGTTGAATCAATGCTTGGCTTATGAAATTAAATACGCCTGTATAATTTTGTGAGCAGAATTTTCTTCACGTACACGAGGTTAATGTATAAGAGAAAATGTGTAGGCGCTATTAAAGCTTGAACGTCCAACGATTAGAAAAATTCATTATATTTTCTATGCTACAAAGAAAAAGCTTCGGAAGTGGTTGGACTTTTCTCTGAATACCTAAACTAAAAAAAGAATCTCTGCGTTTTAATTTAGGCTCGTTCCATTTCTCATTTTCAAATTATATAGGTACTAACTACTGAACTGTAAGAACGAAATTTTTATGAATTATGTTGCTGTAATTTATTTTAAGTATTTATTTTAAGTATATCAAATATCATACAAGATTTGTTACTGATTGCAGCTCGTATCAAAATATCTATCGAAAAGTTTCTTATTATCGGAACATCTATACAAATTCAAAATGAAATCAAAGAAAATTATGATAAAAAATCAGTATTTTATGATGCACTTATGCAATTAATGTTGATTTTATTGCAATCATGAACATACAGATAATATAAAGTGGTAGATAGAAAATAGATACTCTAGATACGCTAATGTGAAGAGCTAAGCACAAATCAAGGTTTGATACAAGTGTTTTACGCTATAAATTATGTTTTACAAGTTAAAATGGTTAATGATAAAATGTATATAAATATAATATTATACCTACAATTTAAAAATATTCGTTGCCAATGCAGGTATGGCTTATTAGCTTTGATTAGATTTGGTCTTTGGATTAAGTTTTCTGTAGCACGGGAATCTATACTAATATTATAAAGAAGAGTTTGTTTGTTTGTTTGAACGAGATAATCTCGGGAACTACTGGTCCGATTTGAAAAATTATTTCAGTGTTAGATAGCTCATTTATCGAGGAAGGCTATAGGCCATATTATCATCAAGCTACGACCAACAGGAGAGGAGCCACGGGGGTGAAACCGCGCGAAGCAGCTAGTATAATAATATAATGGGTACTACTTAGTACCTACCTAGAGATCATTGTGACTGCAACTATCGTGATACGATTCTAATGAATAAAAATATACAAATGTATCAACTTTTTTATATGCATACTCTACGTATTCTTCAGTTCTATGCGCAAAAATAATCAGATGAACTAATATTGATATTTTAGATTTAATTTCTTGTGGTTAACAACCTACAAATAATATTATCTAAGATAGAAAATTCTTCGCGCTCTACAATATGTTTTAATATTCGGAATTAAATAAATAACGCATGTACCTACTCCATGTCATTATTTTTCATATATTATCTGTATCAATGTTGTTTTGTCACACTTACTATGACAATTAATTATCTGTAATAGCCTAGTTCCCGCCAAATCATTGACGTTTATCAGATCAAGATATTGGTAAGGACATCACTTTACATCGATTTCTGCGAGTGCGATGATAAAATAATTGAATTAGCATAATATATTTGATTTAATAAGTTATTATAATATGATAACTGAACCTACTTCTTTTTAGTATGAAACGCAATATATATTATACCGCGGCATCGCTTTAAAGTTCTAATCCGGTCCCACGATCCTTTTTAAAAATAGACTTAAATAACGTTAACGTTATTTTGCTTTACCCTTATCACCCTTATCACTTAGAGAATGAAAAATACATTTTGTTTGATTATCTATCCTGTCCGATATTCACATAAACATGAGAATCGGTCAAGCGGTTTCGGAGGAGTTTAACTTCAATCACCGCGACACGAGAATTTAATATATTAATTTTTTTATATATTTTAAGCTAGAACTATAATAATTATAATATATCCTATGGAGATTATGTTCTGGATAAAGTCATAGAGTACAAGTACTCTATCCCGCGAATGAAGCCGCGGGCTTCTCTATATAAATATCTCCATCTACTACTACTAGAAACTTCTTAAATACCTGTATTAAAAGAAGTTTCTAGTCTAACTCATATATCTAATAAATAACATTTACTCCAGGGTCATCCACATAATATATTTCATATGATAATATTGCAGGAATGTTGTTATTATTTAATTCTATATATTGTCGTTTTCTTTATGTTTCCATTAAAGAAACTATAGCATTTCTTACTAATTATCTATGGATATAGAGTACATTGAAGATATTTCTATAGGCATAAACAAAATAATGAAGGTATTGTTAACTTGACGTGCTGTATTCGAAACAAAATGTTTTTCATATAATGATGGTAATAACATAAACGAGATAATTAATAATGTATTAAGAATTAAGAATCCTTACATGAAAAAGGAACTAAATTTATCTGTAACTTCATTTAATTGAAAAAAGACGTACCTAAGTACGTAGGTAAGAGGAATTCTTCCACAAGTAGGGAAGAGCGTTTTCTGATGACTTTTTTTTAATTTATTGTTTAGTACGATGAATAATACCTACACAGGTAAGTATCGAAAAGTGTGTTTAATAATAAAATGAATAAATCGCATTTAAAATTCGTTAAAAATTCTTTAATTACTGAGTTTATTTAGGTAATTTTTGCGCTCACTTGTCTCGAAGCAAAAAAATCCACAAGAGCCCAATATTCCGTGTTTTTCTAACCTACAAAATAATGTGCCCTTCAAAATAAATAACAATAATAAAAATCAGTTTCTGATTTGCGTGAATTAAAACAATCTTATCTAGTATTTTAGTAATCACTGACCGTTGTAAAAGGAATTTTATACTGTTAGGAAGCTATTGTTGATAAGATAGTCACTTGATAAATAATGCGTATACTTAATTTTAAATCTTTAGAATTATATAAAACTAAAAGTAATGAATTTAACTTTTTATAAAGACACTAGCGCGCGGCATAGCCCGCGCAGTCAAACAAAAACCCGCATAGATCCCGTTCCCGTGGGATTTTCGGGATAAAACCTATCCTATGTCCTTTCTCGGGTATCAAAATGTCTCTTTGTCTCTGTGACCAAATTTCATGCAAATTGGTTCAGTAGTTAAGGCGTGATTGTGTAACAGACAGACAGACAGAGTTACTTTCGCATTTATAATATTAGTAAGGATTACTAACGATGAACTCTACATTTTTTCTAATTTTAAACGGTTAGTAAGTTTTAGTTTTTCATAAACGGCAATCCCGTTTTGAATTTTTGTAAATTATTTATTTATTTATTTAAGCCTTTATTGCTGATACTAACATACATATAAAACTAAATCTATCTTAAACATTATTACATATTTAACACATGGGATTTTTCGGTTTGGTGATCAGCGTGTCTTGTGACACATAGGCCTCTTCCAGCCGCTTCCACTCATTCCTATTGTTCGCATGTCGGGTCCATACTATTCCACCAATCTTTTTAATATCATCTATCAATCTCTTCACTTGTCTACCTTTCCTTAGTTTTTCATAAACGGCAATCCCGTTTTGAATTTTTGTAAATTAATTATTACCATAGACAGTTAAATATTATTACAGAAAAATGTCATATTTTATAAGTAATGCTCTAATGTATTATGTAGGTATCATCATGTATCATACTTGTTTATTTTGGCATTTCTATTGTTTTTAGTGTATGATAGACACAACATATTATTTCGTATTCAAATAGATAGTCAATTTTCTGATTTGAGCTATAACTTAAGTAAATATTTATCCATTCATATTTCCATTATTTTCTTCCTCAATAACGTAAATTTCAATTAATTCTCAATTTGTATCGACTTACCGGGACATTAATTGTAATTCAAATGCCTACTTATAAATTCAATACATAAAGTGTTTGAAATAATATAGGAAACATCTGATAACTAATAACTACGTATCTACTAGTACATATAGTATTTTATTATCTGTGGTACGAATAGCATAATCTGTGCTAATAGTTATAAAGCAGATGATATTATAAACCTGACCACAACATAGCAGTATGCAAAGTATTAAAATTACAAAAGAAATAGACAGCATACCTACCTAAAAGATAAAACCGGCTACACAAGTACCTGCAGCAGGGGCAATTTTGAAATTGAATTGAATTGGGTCCTTTTTTGATGTGTATAGGCAAGCAGGGGCAATATAGAGAACAACTGAAATTGCTCCGACCGCCGACCAACCGAGATTGTTCCAATATTGCCCCTGCGGCATGTACATGAGTACCCGGTCTTATGTGTATTAATCTATTTGTTTATATGCAAATTAAAGAAACTGTTTTTTTAGACATACTACTCATTTCGCTTTTGTTACGGGGCATTTACATCAAACGAACATAGAGCTAAACGAAAACTCGTATTCAGTTTTGTTCAGTATTGGAACATTGCAGATAATCTTTTCGGGCTAGAATAAATCTCCTTTCTTGCTGCTCAAATAACTTCAATTTGGTCTTGTCAGCCCCTACTCTGTAACTTGCATTTGTTCCCGTATATGAATAGGTACGGGACTTCGATATCCTACATCCGTATACGTGACGCCTACACAAATACTACAGTATACAAAAAAAATATTGAATACTAATTAATACGTGTTAATACTGTGTTAATACTTTAATGCAGTCTCGATAATTAATCAATCATTAATCATGATTATGATTTTTGTATGATCCTTTATTGTATAAAAATGCATCGAATTTTATTTATTATTAGTTATTACCTACTATTATGTAATATAATTATGCTATATATAATATTATCTATAGTTTATAATAATATAAAGCTGAATAGTTCGTTTATTTGATTGAACGCGCTAATCTGAGGAACTGTTGGCCCGATTTGTAAAATTATTTCTGTGTTAGATAGCCCATTTATCGATATAAGACCACGGGGCACGGCTAGGTAGTTACATATTATAATATTATGTAGCTCAAAATAATCAATCTTAAACAATGCTAAAATATCTGTATAGATATCTTAAGTTAATCTATAATAATATGTTTTAATAGATAATATAATAGATATAATTGAAATAGATAATAACAAACGAAACCTGACTAAGCCCCTAGTTAATAAATTAAAACTATTGAAGTGATTTTGTTATTTATGATATCTTATGTAGGATTTGTTTTTAATCCTTAAATACCTACTTATAAGTGACGATATGTCGATAGATATATGCTTTTAATATAATATAGTACCTAATATTTTATATATCTATATTCTATTCTAACATTATAAAGCTGACGAGTTTGTTTGTTTGAACGCGCTAATCTCAAGAACTACTGGTCCGATTTGAAAAATTCGGTGTTAGATAGCCCATATATCGAGGAAGGCTATAGGCTATATTATATTATCAACACGCTGCGACCAACAGGAGTGGCGCCACGGGGGTGAAACCGCGGGGAGCAGCTAGTATAGCCAATAATATTGATAACATATAGGCCGATAGCCGGAACTTGGCGAAATAGCACATTCAAATATTGGTTTAGTGATAAAAAAAATGTTTGCAAAACAAGGTATGAATGATACTTCAGTATATTTTTATATTTATCGATAAACAGTTTATTGCAAGATAAGGTTACTTAAAAAAGTAGTTAATTACGTATTTATTAATTAAATTATAAACTTGCATCCATAAAAATGGAGCTCTAGTTTATGAAATTACTATTCGTGTGTAGCGATAATCATGTAAAAAATACGCATCAGACATGATAAAGTTTAAATTTAATATCTACTATTTTGTTATTATCCATTGGGTACAATTTAGTATTACTTTAAAAACTTGATACTTATTAAATAAGTAAAAAAAAAATTATTTGCAGAATTTCTATTTTTCGTGAAAAAAAATGGTTAAAGAAATTGGATTCGTTTAAAATTTGTAACAATAACTATGGAATTTTTGTAACAATAACATTATTAAATGCGTATCGTTCTTATGAAGGAATAAAGTTAAATAATTTAAGTTAGTAGAGCTAAAAAATAGCTCTTCCTCATTTCAAGTTATATTACACAGTTACGTTTTTGGCTCTACATTCAGATTCGCTTCTATAGGTAAGTACTGAATAGGTTTTTTTATTTTTTACTATATACTATATTTTTTAAATATTAAATACTAAAAAATATTAGCTGCCTATCTAAACCATATTAAATAATATATCTTTCACTTAAAATCTTTCGCTGGACCAAATTAAACCCAATCACTACCACTACAAAATATAAGAAACAGATTAAACAAGATCTGCAGAACAACAGATAACACAAAAATTAAATCTATGCTATAATACATTAATTTTAAAATTAAAAAAAACTTACAATTTGGTCGAGGACAGTTACGGAGGCGGGTCGTACGAATATGATACAATTTATACTCTGTACGATTGATTCACAGGCCGGCCTATATCATTGCAATGTGTCAACTGATAAATAATTTCATTATAAAGTACTGATTATGCTTTTTAATGACGTACACTGTGTAAAGAACTATTAACCGTTAGAAATAGGTACATTTGATCGATACTTTCTAAAAACTGTTCCAAGAGAATATCCAAACTAAGTCATAGTAAAATTGAACAGTATATGCATTAAAAAATATATAATATCATATTTAGTTTTCAAAATAATACACAAATTTTTCACTGTGCAGCATTTGTTACAATTTTTTATTTATTTACAAAACCAAAATGCTAACGACGAACGACGCGACGTTTTAATTTTTTAATTTTTGATGCACGAGCTTATTTATTAGACAGTCCAATATGAATTTAAAATATAAGGACGAGAGCGCACTATGTTTCTTATTTGTATAATTCAACAATATTTTCTATTATTTATTATTATTTGAAAAAAATTAAATTTAAAATCAAACTTACATAAATGGAACACGGCACGTACCACGCCACAGCAAGAACTAAACCAAAGTTCAATACGTAAAAATAATAAGATATAGATGTGAATAATTTTCTGATAAACCAAAGGGTCTCTTATGATAGATAAAAGGTAATTTTCCTTGATGTGTGTTCGTTTTATCTATAATTACATTTGTAAATCTGATGCCTAATTTGTAATTGCAACGTAAATTACAATCGAATGATTTTCCAATTGAAAAAGTCTCCAGGATTTATTTATTAGACTTGTTTTGTTATTAGAGTAATCTAGAAAATTAATATATTATCTAAATAGCTAATTAATCTTAATCTAAAGATATACATATAAGTATGACGTACGGATTACTCGATCTTACTTCATTATAGATTTGGAGAGAACAATATAGATTAATAGAATATGTTAATCAATATCTACAAAATTATTAGACTACGGAAATAATTTGCCCTTCACTACATACTAGTATAAAACAAAGTCGCTTTCTCTGTCCCTATTTCCCTATATCCCTTTGTATGCTTAAATCTTTAAAACTACGCAACGAATTTTGATGCGGTTTTTTTATTAGATAGAGTGATTCAAGAGGAAGGTTTAGTATAAAATTTATTAGTTTTTAGACAAAGCGGGCGAATCCGCGGGCAATAAGCTAGTAAAATATAATTCTGAAATATTTAATGTATACTAGGTAGAATGTGTATTAGGTATAGGTAAGATTGCTAAATAAATTTATGTTAGTATATAGGTATAAATAGTTATACCCAATCGAATTTTGAGATTTACATAGGTACATAGGTATAAATAGTTATACCCAATCGAATTTTGAGATTTACATAGGTACATAGGTATAAATAGTTATACCCAATCGAATTTTGAGATTTACATAGGTACATAGGTATAAATAGTTATACCCAATCGAATTTTGAGATTTACATAGGTACATAGGTATAAATAGTTATACCCAATCGAATTTTGAGATTTACATAGGTACATAGGTATAAATAGTTATACCCAATCGAATTTTGAGATTTACATAGGTACATAGGTATAAATAGTTATACCCAATCGAATTTTGAGATTTACATAGGTACATAGGTATAAATAGTTATACCCAATCGAATTTTGAGATTTACATTAAAAATAGCTCTACCTATAGTATCAAAATATCTGAATTCAATTTTTGAAGTGAAACTTCTTTATCGGGGTTGGAAAATTTAATGTAACATTTTTTCGTTACGCGTGACAGTATTCCGTTACGCGCCATCTTTTTCTTATCCCTACCACGCGTGATTCGACGTATTTCTGTAAAGTTGTATATAGTTAATTATTTTTTCGAAAAATAAGGTCATAAAGAAGTTTCACTTCTTACGTGTGTACACTAGTACCTACACGCACAAATTTTTTATTTTAATGGATTATTACTTCCGTAGTCTTCCATAAGCTAACTTATTTTCAGGAGCGTCCTTAAATAAATATAGAGTTCTGCTTTCAGCTTTAATAAAATACGTTTTTTTTTCTTCATATTCATATTAAATTTACAAGTAATAACGATACAGGGTATAAACGTATGTTAATTCGAGTAGCATTGTGTAAGCACTTAATATCAAGTGGTTTGACGCCGTCTCCAGATAAACGTGGAATGCAGGAAACGTCGGAGGGAAAAGTTTGTATTTCTTGTAAATGGTGAGTGTGGTCATTGTTGAATATTACATTTTTAGTATTTACGTATAGGTAGGTAAACTTTTTACAGGGAGTTATTTTAAAAGGCCGCCTCCTTGGTACAGTAGTTGACGCGTGAGCGTAGAAACGAGGGGTCCTGGGTTCGATTCCGGGTGGAGACGAAGAAAAAAAAATGTCTCGGTCTGGTAGGACACAGAAGGCTGATCACGCACTTGTCCCTAAAGAAAATCGATCAGTGAAACAGATGTATGCATAATGCATCTGCCCCTTACTCCACTACGGGGACATGGGACTTGAATTTATTTTAAAAGGATGAATAGTTTCCTTTTTAACACGCTTTTATTAGTAGGATATTAGCACAGACTAATAATAATATATGTACTACGTATACAAATATTAGCTATGTTAGCTATGTGTACCTTTGGGCTTTAGCCCCAATTAAATGAACAAATTTAATTCTATCTTTGTACACTTATCATTGGTGACTGCAATTTTGTTCTGATTGTGTTTTTTAGTTCTATTTTTACTAAGTATATAAAAAATATCGGGTTTTCCTTCCTGACGCTATAACTCCAGAATGCACGAACCGATTTCCACGGTTTTGCATTCGTTGGAAAGGTCTCGGGCTCCGTGAGGTTTATAGCAAAGAAAAGGCTGGCGAAACGGAGTTCGCCCGGTTTGCTAGTTTTTATTTATTACGTAATTTCGCGATTTCAATGAACTAGAGAAACAAATAAAGAGCTTTGATAATACGTATCTATTAGAAACAATGGAAGACAAGCCTAATATTTCTGTACAGTGCAAAAGAAAGACTGTTATGAAAACTAAAAAGTCTTGTAAGATTGATTTCTTTCAACATTAATTTAATATTATAGTACCTTTACTTGTCTACCTAGACTTTGAAAACATATTTTTTAAAACTTAAAAGTATTGTTATATGGTTTCTTTTCGATTTATTGTTTTACTAGCTTACCGCCCGCGGCTTCGGCGGCATTGACTAAATAATAAATTATATTATGCTAAAACCTTCCTCTTGAATCACTCTATCTATTAATCCCTCAGCCCCTGGAATCACAGACACAACAGAAAATCTATTGTCTCATTGGGCGGCTCGGTGGTCAATGGGTAAAAAAAAACCGCATCAAGGGACGTAGGGACAGAGAAAGTGACTCTGTTTTATACCTACTAGGTATGTAGTGATGATGATTTCTATTCGATTGGATTTGTTGACTTGTACCTAATAGGTATATAGGTACTATTATTACTGATGTATACATTTTTTTTTATCAATTATTATTCTAATCCTTTCTAATCTATGATAATCCTAAGGCCCCTGTGATTGACGATATATTATTATTAAAACTTTATAATAACGTATAAAAAATTTACCTACGGAAATGAGTTTATTTGTATGTCTTTTACGTCGCAACGGAGCGATTTTATGATTTTTTTGGTTGGAGATAGGAGGCTAGAGAGTGACATAGACTACTTTTCACTATGGTGAAACAGATAGATACATTCCCATACGAGTTTCTTAAGCGAAAGAATACAAATAAGATTAAAATTAATCTCTTCACTAAAACCATATTAACTAATATTATTTTTCTTTTATATTTTGTTCCTTTTCCATCTCTTAGTAACATATTATCTCGCCATAGAATACCTATTGTAAAAACCATCCAACTAGAAATGATAATTAACAATATAAAATTACAAAATGGCCAAGTGCTGTCCACTTGTTATTTTATCAGCTTGGAAAATTACAATTGCAAAATGATTGATGACTCTTAACTAGTTGTACTTAGATGTAATTGCATTTTACATTACTCTTTTTTGTTAGTCTATACGCACAACCGCATTGTTATTTATCAATAAACTGTAAATGGTTAATTGATTTTTATTAATTAACTACGTAGCTGGAAAAGAGACCGCCCGGGTCGACATTTTTTATTTTTTTAATAGCTTTATTGTCCTTAATTCAAGCAAGCATCTTTTTTTACTGAATACATGCGAGATTTATTTCATTAAAATCAAATCCTACATCTGATATTTTTGACCAAAAACTTTTGCAATCAAACTAAGTACATCTTCGCTTAGCAGCATGCACGATCGCGATCGTCGTCATTCATATTGACCGAATAAAAAATATATTTATCCGAGAGATTTAAACACATATTTAACCTTTTTTCTATCGTAATAAAAACTAAACGCCTTCAAAAAATATCACATTGTCATTTCGATACATTTATAAATCGGCGCCTGTGAAAAATTTTACAATGCAAGGGCAATATGAAAAATTAAAATTATTCAGAGTGATACACCTCCAATAATATAAAAATATTACAATGGCTTGTCACACTAAACTTCCGAAATTCGAAGACGATTCATCTATAAAAGGATCCCATTTATTAGGACCAGGTATTTATTGGACATCATTTAATTACTATTTATGTAAGTATTTACGATGGTCACACTTTTTCAATAATTATTAACACTATATATCTACTATTAACAAAAAAAAGTAATTGAAAAAAAAAACATTTTTATAAAAAAGGGAGCTTAAAGTACCTACAAAATTATCGTTTTGACAGTCACACTGTAGAGAGTGCAAATTTGTGTGTTAACGCTTTAGGTTTTTGGCAAATATTTTGTGCCTAGCGTAAAGAAATTCGCGTTTTTCTGATGAAATACATCTGTAAACAGCACAATATCTAACTATTTTCTACGAAAAACGATAATCACAAATCCAAAATAATAAAATTAAGTGCGGGGTGAGGTAAGTAAGTGTTTAATTTTGGCGGGAGGCGGAGAGTGTTCGTTCTGTAGCGTTTAGCTACTATTATCTATGTAGGTATTCTGTGGTTTTGTGTCAATAATTATAGTTTTTCTCTTATCTAATACAGGATTGGAGTCTAAATTCGACGAGCTCAAATACGAAATAGTCCACAAAATTGACAAGGAACTACGCGATTCTAAAAACGCGCGGGAATATATAACTCAGAAATATGACGAGTTGTGCAATAAAATACAATATTTAACTGAATTAGACGCTACTGTTAATGGTTTTCGTACTGATGTGAAAACTATTGAGAGACAAATATTAGAATTGTCTTCGAGAATAGATGATATAGAGAAGAGAGCTATATGCAAGGAATGTCCGTCAATAACGCCATCTATGTTGGGAGTACAGAAGTAGTTAATTTTTGGTAATCTATTGTATTTTTTTTGTTACGTCCATGTCATATTAATATATAGAATGTTGAAATAATAATGTAATAATATAATATTCTGTGAGAAAAAATATTTTTTTAATTTGCTGCTTTGCGTATACCCTTGCGTATACCTAATAGGTAGTATGCTTAAAATTATAAGTAGAAATACTTTCTCAAAATATTATACATCGATTACTTAGGTATTGTTTATTTTATGCAACACTGGATGTGGCAATAAACTTGGCTCATATTATGGGCCTTTTACGCTTTCTATGATTCGAGTTACTTTACGACTTAGGAATTTCTTTGAACATACATTTTTTGTATTATAGAAATTGTTGGGTATAACAGAAATGAAACAATCACATATGATAAAAATAATATAATTAATCTATTTACAATAAAATAACATCAAAAAATAACAATTAGGTACACATATCAACAGTTTCGCATACAAATATTCGCGAGACTATAAACATTACGGAGTCTATCACTAATTATCATTATTTCATTTATTTGTTCACATTACATAAAAATCATTTAAAATTTAAAACTAATAAATATTTGGCACGTCTAGTCCTATAAGTACTAAGAATAATCACCAATGTACACGTGAGCCTGCTCAGAATAAGCTCTAAGGCCGCGTTTCCATCTGCAAGAAAACTTCCGCAAGAAATGTCCGACAGTCTGTCCGACAGCAGCTTGCAAGTATAAACCAGCACTTGCTACATGGTTCCATGGTCCTGGTGACATTTATTGCGGAAGTTTTCTTGCAGATGGAAACGCAGCTTTAAGCCCTTTCAGAACTTTCAGTCAATTGAACATGATGCTCCATTCATATAAATAACAAATCACTCACAAAACAATCAAAAATTCAAACATACGTCAAAAACTTTGTAACATTACGCTTTACCCCCCAAAATGGTCTGGATTTGCGATACCGTTTTTCCCTTCGTCTCCGGGATAAGGAAAAAGACGAAAAACACGCAAATCACCATAAATCCGGAGAAGAACCAGAAGCAACTATATATTCCAATCGCATCTTTCATTAGCGGAAAACATAGAGTAACAACAAAGACTAGCATCCAATTTGTAATAACGGCCACACCAGACGCCGTACCTCTAAACTCAACCGGGAAAAGTTCAGCCATCATCATCCAAGGTATTGGCCCAAATCCAAGAGAGAAGGAAACGATGAACAGAACCAAGCAGACCAACGGCAGCCAACCTGCTGAACTAACATCTGTACCGTCTTCCTGCATTTTGAAAT
This sequence comes from Colias croceus, assembly GCF_905220415.1. Classification (NCBI taxonomy): domain Eukaryota; kingdom Metazoa; phylum Arthropoda; class Insecta; order Lepidoptera; family Pieridae; genus Colias; species Colias croceus. The sequence goes on from NC_059560.1 coordinate 1,491,149, forward strand.
ACGCTCCCAGAACAATAAGACAAATTCCCATAATAATACAACTCTGGATGAGCAAGATTCGTCGGCCAGCACGTTCGACCAATAATGAGGAGATATACGTGGCGATGGTTTGGACAACGCCAACTATGATAGTGGCGATGGCTGGTGGGATGTTGGAGCCAGCGGATTGGAAGATCTGGTTGGTGTAGAAGATGACGGCGTTGATACCGCTAAATTGTTGGAAGAACATGAGGCCAAGGGAACAGATGAGCGCCATTAAGGGGGCCCGGTTGGTGATCATGTGTAACATGCCGCCACGTTGGCGAGATGCGTTGTCCACCTGGAAGAGATTAAATGGATTAATTAATATTTTAGCTAAATAGAGGATAGGTAAATAGATCTCTACTACAATTCAATGGAATTGTAGTAGAGAACAATTTTTTATTCGATTTTAAAGATATATTCTTGTGTTAGATAAATTGGTTGGAATTTATTTTGTTATTTAGATTTAATAAATGTTTATATGATAATATATAGAAGTAAAATAAAATGAAATAACGGGTCCGCCAAATAACATTTTTTTTTTAAAAATGCTATTAAAAAAAAACTACTAAATATTTTTTCAAATTTATTTTTTTATTTGAAAGTACTATCCTTCCGGTTAATGATGGAATATAATTTCATTCAAATGGCTGCCTCGGCTGGCCATGCAGTACCCTACACGATCGGTCCAATTTTTGAGTACATTATCGACTGTGTGCAGCTGTATTTCACCAATGGCTTCACGAATATTGTCCTTTAAAGCGTCAATTGTCTCTGGCTTGTCGGCGTAACACTTATCTTTGACGGCACCCCACAAATAATAGTCCAACGGTGTCAAATCGCAGCTCCGAGGTGGCCAAACGACATCAGCTCTGCGGCTGATAATGCGATTTTCAAAAACAGGGCGCAAAACATCAAGTGTAGCGTCGGCTGTGTGGCACGTTGCGCCGTCCTGTTGAAACCAAATGTTGCCTATATCCTCCTCTTCAATTTCTGTGAACAAAAACTCGTTCAACATGGCCCGATAACGATCGCCATTGACTGTAACGGCGCCACCTTGCTCATTTTCGAAGAAAAATGGCCCAATTATGCCTCTGGACCAAAATCCGCACCAAACAGTGACTCGTTTTGGGTGCACCGGCTTTTCAATGAATGCGTGCGGGTTTTCTGTGCCCCAAATGCGACAATTCTGCTTGTTTACATACCCGCCAAGTTCGAAATGAGCTTCATCTGAAAAGATGATTTTTTTGGCAAAATCCGCATCTTCTGCAAGTCGATCGCAGGCCCACTTAGCGAAGCGAAAACGCATTGGATGGTCAGTTGGCTTCAACTCCTGAACTAATTGGATTTTGTACGGCGTCATACCAAGGTCTTTACGCAAAATTCGTCTCAATGATGTCTCCGAAATGTCTAATTGTTGAGAACGACGGTGAACTGATGTTGATGGCGTTTCACGCACACTATCGGCCACAGCAGCAATATTCTCGGGTGTACGCACTGTTTTTGGCTTTTCACGCGTTGGTTTATCGATGAGGATGCCAGTTTCTTTCACTTTTTTCACAAGGTAACAAACATACGGAGCTGACGGTGCTTCATTTCTTCCAAAATCCGTACGCAATTTTCGCACACATTCTGCAACATTACCATGATTTTCAAAGTAATGTCGCAATATTTCCCAGCGTTGTTCAAGCGTATACACAACCATATTCGTTCAGCGGAAGGATAAAACTAATTATCTGTCAAATTAGGCATGAGCTAAGTGTTGCCATTCACGAAATAAGCACTAGTTGAAAAAAAAAAAGTTAGATGGCGGACCCTGTATAATAAATTAACAACTTCAAATAAAGCATTACAATTTTGTGCCTAATAGTTCGGTCCTGGTGGAGCCTAACAAAAAACTATTTTTTTTAACAAAAATATAGAAAATAATTAATAGTTTCTTTAATTATAATTGATCATAAAAAATTATAGTGTAAGCATTGAATATGCTGCCCCTGCAACGAATCAACAAAACTGAATATTATTTTTATAGAAGTGAATTATTTCCTCACCTCCTTCTGCATATCTTCAAGTTCAGTGGTGAGATCAGCATCAGGACCGCGCAGCCATCGCAGAGCCTTTTCAGCATCACGACGTCTGTTCTTGCCAAGTAGATATTGAGGGGTTTCTGGCATCCACCTGTTATGTGAAAAAATATATATTACATTGATTATACGTCTTATATTTTGTGCCAAGTAAAAGAATAGGTATATAATGTAGATAATTGTTGTAAAGTCTGAGTCTGACCCGATTGCCATGTAACTAGTGTATGTTTTTTTAGTAATATAAGTAGTTGTTAAGTGTGTGTAACATGTGACAATAAATATTTTTTCTTTCTTTATTTTTCTTAATTCTTTTCTAAAGGAATGACAAAATATGCATTTCCACTCAAAACTACAATAATATCCTTCAATTTTTTTATATTGGAATTAGATTTATGAAAATACATTTACTAAATTCAAAATTGTCATCAACATGGTAAATAAAAATATTCGTTACAATATTAAGGAGCTGTTGTTTTTAATAACAATACAACGTGTAAAGGATCCCAACAATGAAGAAGAAGCTAGAAGTCTAACGTATTCTAATAACTTACCAAAAGCACAGGCAGAACAGCAAGTATAATAGTTAGCGTCCTATCAGATGAACGAGATCCTAACAGTGAAGAAGATTTAAAAGAAAATAAAAACGTACCAAAACACAGCAACCAGAAGCACAGGTAGAACAGCAGATATAATAGACAGGGTCCGCCAATGTGTCCAGCCACCGATCACGAAGGTAAACAGGATCCCAACAGTGAGGAAAAGTTGGAAGAATGCTCCTAAAGATCCTCGTATCGCAGTTTCTGCTATTTCACCGATGTACATTGGTGCTGCGACGCAAATTCCACCTGGAAATGAGAAAATAACAATTATGTAAGGAAAATAAATAAAAATAATAATCTAAATGTTTGGAAAGACATTACAGACATTACAGGCTTTATCTTGACCATGGTTACTAATCAGAAAACTTTTTTTCATCTAGCAATGTATACAAAGGAAAGAGATTTAGTTAATTGGAATATAGAATTTGAAAGCTACAATAGGATTAAATTCTGAATTCCAATTGGTTCGGAATATACCACAAAATTATTGAAATTTGCATCGATAAAGGATGATTAATATTATCATCCAGATTATGATATTTTATACTCACTATCAACCAGATGTATCATAATTCATATTATAGAAACGTTTATAATCATACCTAGATACAATTCATCGACAATGCTACATACATTTTGTTGTATATTAGGCATTAAAAAACGGTGATTATGTGTTATGGGACAGATGCCGGATGCGTTTTACGTCGATATTCTCTTTATGTGCCAATTATTTCCTTAGTCAGCGCTAGGATACTTTAAAAGTATAAAATAAAAACTTACCAGTAGACAGCCCAGTAAAGAATCTCGTAGATATCAGCATCAACAACCAATTGATTAACAAGGGTAGAACTAGCATAAGAATTGTGGGTTCATATCGAATACAGCCCACAAAAACCATCACATATTTAAGTAACTAAATTATAGGTTACTCACCCGTAGCAAGTCCAGCGAAGAACCTCGCAGATATCAGCATACCGGCACCATTCGCGAAGATAGTCAACAACCAATTGATTAACAAGGGTACAGCCAACATAAGAATAGTGGGGCGTCTTCCAAACTTCTGAGCTATGAAGCCCACGGGTAACGCGCTGATCGCTGCTCCTATGGCCAGCACTGATGATACGAGAGAACCTGGAAGGAAGATTATTATATAATTAAATATATTAAATATATATATTAAAATAATAATTATTATATTATATTAAACAGTTCAATAAAAGTATATAGAAAATTAACGACACATCTGGCTAAAATATTAAAAGGAAAACTTTGCGTTAGTCGTGTCGATCATAGAATGTGTATATTAGCTTTTTGTTGTATATATTTACTCGACTATAATTAAACACGAATTAAAACTATGTAAATATTATAATACATGAATTGTCTGTATACAGGGTTACTTGTAAAACACCAGCAACCTCGCAGGACAAGATAGCTAACATCTTATGTAACAACATTTTTTGTGCGACTTTTGATAATTTGTTAGATTTTATTTTCATACAAAAATAAATATTAATTTCATTTTCCATCTGAATATTATAAACTCTACGCGCATTCGAAAAACTACGTCAAGAAGAAGCGAACGAGAGGGGGAAGGGGGTGTCGCGTCGTCCTTTCGATGATGATTAGAACATAGACTTACAAATGTTAGGAGAGTTCAATAAAAGCTTAAAAAATCATTTAAAAATAATTTATTGCGTTATGCCAAAAGTCGTAGACCAAATGTTGTTACTTATGATGTTAGCTATCTTGTCCTGCGAGGTTGCTGGTGTTTTACAAGTAACCCTGTATATGAATGCGTCATGAAAATTCTAACTCTACTACATCTAATTACTGCTAGCTTTACAAATTTATGTACGCGTCCAAAGCGATAAAACACAACAATAATTGAAAAGTTCTTACATGCCTTGAATTCTTTACATTTCTAACAATTTGATTCGTGTGCCAAAACAAAACAGAAAAAGAAAATTAAATAGTTTTACTGCACCTAGTCACACCTAGTGCATTAATATAAAATCTCTTAACTATTTTACTTTTATCAAGTTTTATATCTTCTATCGCAGTGCTAAAATTCATCAGCTTGGTTCAGCTGTTTCGCAGTTGCAGAAGCACTTATCTAAGACTCATTTTAATACCTTTATTTATTCAATTCCCACAGAAACCATCGACAAAGTGGAAAACCACGTGCTTCAACCAAACTTTGCCTACATTATTAAATAATAGTTCCGCATACTACCAAAATAATTTGCAGCAATAAAAAATGAAATATACTGGTAACTGCCACACAGTGCATACCACATTGCAGCCAAAACACTTAAAATTTATTTACACTATAGTGGGTACTTTGGAATTCTGGCAAGCTTCGACTATTATTTCCTAAGTACTAGGTCGCGTTAGAGTATATATTCTATGATACTACTAGTATACGTAGTATATTATTATTAGTATTTTCTACTAGCTTTCCGCCTACGGCTTCGCCCGCGTTTCCAAAGAAAAACCCGCATAGTTCCCGTTCCCGTGGGATTTCCGGGATAAAACCTAACCTATGTGTTAATCCAAGTTACTATCTATATGTGTGCTAAATTTCATAGTAATCGGTTCAGTAGTATTTGCGTGAAAGAGTAACAAACATACACATACACATCCATCCTCACAAACTTTCGCATTTATAAAATGTTCGTAGGATAGGGAAGTAGGATAATAGTACTAGACTGCTAGCCGGTTTCTGTATTGAAAATTGATGTGATTAAGGTTTGAGAAGGCTTAGGTCACATACAAGGAATATTTATTCAGCATTTAGTATGGTTTGATGGGTCCTCTTCACAATGGGCAATGTTGGGCGAGTAGAGACTATAGGCAATCACGATTGTGTACAGGGCCATGTCTGTGATAGGCCGTCATTGTAGATGTTTCTTCATAATCGCCGTAATGGCAAACATCGACGATCATTTGTTGGGCCAACGCTCTCGATTATGAAAATAGCAATGGGCCCAATAAACGCCACATACTGAAGAACCGATTGAAAGGCGTACCTAAGTACTAGACTTAGATTAAAATAATGCATCTTATGACCTACAGTTGGATAAGCGGAAATATTAAAAGATAGTTCTGTCGTCGAGTTGTCCATGATAATGTGACAAAACAAGGCTAACCTCGTTTTAAAGTTAATTAGCGTTTAAGCATTCAGGGTTGGACTAATTATATCTTCAAATATTCTAACTGCCTAGATAATATTGTTAGTGTCATGTGTAAGAACTAAAAGTATATATGTAGGTATTTTATAATTACAATTAGAAATTGTTGTTCATACTGTTGTATATTTATTCGTGTAGGTTATTTGTTTCTCGTAGTCTGTAGACATTCTGTCTCCAAAACTCAGATATTACTTAGTTAAAAATATTATAAGACCAATATTATTACTTTAGTTAAAAATATTATAAGAATCTGGATCTACTGTAACTAAGTTACCTACACAATTTTTTTAACAGATAAATAAATATATCAAACTAGATCCATGTGGCAAGTTAATTTTGTAGAACGCTCCGATAATTCATTCTTAGAGTATTATCATCTTTTTAACACGCTTTTTTAGCTTCACCTATACATTTGTATGTAACCGACTCATTAGACTCGATGTTGACCCACTGCGGACAGATTCATAAACGTAAAGCGTGTATTTTAGTTTTTTGTCTACTTATATTATTTTTATTATGATTCCTGATTAAATATCAATAATTCAGTACATTATATTTATAGCCGTGGGTGTATCGAACCATACATACGTCACACCCTCCCTACTTGCACTTTCATTGGCAAGCACTTCCAGACATCACGGGATTAACAAAAATAAGATAGTTTTAACATGTTATATGACGTCACAGCAATGCTGGCAATATGCCACGGAGGTCTGGCTGTGGGTGTGCCTGGGTATTTTTATATCGCGATCTTGACTTCACGTGAGAATGTTGAAAACGGCTTGCGCATGTGTTTTTGAGTGGGTTGATTGATAGAGGAAATAGGGATCGTCAATTGTTGTTTTGAAGGGAAGACGGAGTATACCTTTATTTATAATATTATATACTATATTATAAAGCTGAAGTGTGTTTGTTTCAACTCGCTAATCTCAGGAACTACTGGTCCGATTTGAAAAATTCTGTCGGTGTTAGATAGCCCATTTATTGAGGAAGGCTATCCATACTAATATTATAAATGCGAAAGTAACTCTGTCTGTCTGTCTGTTACTCAATCACGCTTTAACTACTGAACCAATTTCCATGAAATTTGGTATAGAGATATTTTGATACCCGAGAAAGGACATAGGCTACTTTTTACCCCGGGACATAGGATAGGTTTTATCCCTGAAATCCCACGGGAACGGGAACTATGCGGGTTTTTCTTTGACTGCGCGGGCGAAGCCGCGGGTGGAAAGCTAGTAGGCTATATATCATTGATCTAAGACCAACAGGAACGGAGTAATGCGGCCTGCGGGTAAAACCGTGCTACGATAAGTAGAACAAATATTTTTATGAATTCTTTAAATTTATAGATAATTAACACAACGGCAATTGATAAGGTTGTTGTTACGAGATAAATCTTTAAATATGTTGTTTAAGAAATAGGGTGCATTTAGGGTCACCGCCCACCCAAAACTTTAATAATAGATAATGAATTATGCTTATCAATGATTTTTAAAAGACGTTCCAAAATCGACCGAAAGTTCTCAATTTGTAGCGTTTTTTACACTACACACATTCCTTAAAATTATTATCTTATATTTAAATTAACTTATAAGTTTAATAGACAAAGGAAAAGTGATAATAGATTAATTAGTAGGTATTTTATATGTGTTTGTCGCATCCACAGAGCAAGTAATATAGGTAAGTAAATTAAAAAAAAACTCACTCTCTTTAGTGTCCAACAGGAAATCGGCGGGCTGTCCCAAGGAGTTGAGCAGCGCTTGCGTCACATTGTTATTGGCAGTGACATTGACAGCGAACACGTCAATCTCCTTTGGCGCCAAATCGGTCGTGTTCTGCGGCGGTTGCAGCTGCGGTAGCGCGGGTGATGTCCAGGCGAGGATGGTACCGGCGGCCACGGCACCGATGGCAGCTGAAATGTCATTACATTGTATTTGATAATCCTATCAAACACAAACTCAAGCATTTATTTGTTCAATTAGACTTCTTTTAGAAGCACTTTCGAATCGTCATTACATATTATTTTTAACAATTACCACGGTTACCAATAATATTAATTCCTACTAATATTATGCGAAAGTTTGTGAGGATGGATGTATGTGTATGTATGTTTGTTACGCTTTCACGTAAATACTACTGAACCGATTACAATGAAACTTAACACATATAATATAGAGGGTAACTTGGATTACATAGGATTCCCGGAAATCCCACGGGAATGGGAACTATGCGGGTTTTTCTTTGAAACGCTAGTGTCTAATAATTTATTGTCATGTTTACTTGCGAATTTACACATTCGTACGAATAGCTAGACGAATGACGAACACGCATATGCAACGCATATGTAAATATTGCACTCGCTATTCGCCTTGAGATTCGCGTATTCGTGTGTAGTGGTTTCTTGGACGTATTTGTGAACAGTGGTTTGCGACGATACTCGTATTCGAATGTTTATAGACAAGCCGCAGCATTGACTGCGCCGATTACAAATATTTTTGGTTACGTTTTACAACAAATCAATATAAGCTGAGGAATAATTCAAAGTTTAAAGTCTTAGGTTCATCCGAATATACTATTTGCCATATTTGTATTCTTACCATTAATTATATACTATTCTTCAATGGCAATCTTTCGTCATATTTATTAGGTTATTTGGGCAATTTCCTTCAGCATTACTATTGTCTCTGCAAAATCGATTTGCATGTGGTAAGTATTATTAAATCTTTATTTCAATACTTTTAGTGATATAAACCAAATCGATCAACTTCATCTACATTTATTTGATAAGGTCCTATTTTTATATTGAAGGATACATCGGCGAAAGATCAAAGATTCCCTATCAGACCTATCTGGTTATTGATAGATTAAAAATTCAAAAGATAGTGACTAGATTAATAATAGAATGAATAACAAGTGCTAAGCACTGGTTAAACAATCTAAATTTAAAAATAATCTACTAAAAATGTATAAATAAAATAAAAAAAATGTTGTGTGGTTTTATGAAACCACGGTAAAAGTGAAACTGTTCGAACGGTTCCGAACACTGCTTTGTGTAGCGCATGTCGCGTGCCGAGTAGGTATACCTACTCGGCAGCCGCGATACACGCGACATGCGCTACACAGACCAAAAAGTTTGAGACGATGTAATAAAAGTTTCACTTTAAAAACGTTTGGCACTCGGAGACTGCCGCGGTAAATCTATTGCATAGTAGCCTTCAAGCCACACCTCCGTGCCTGTCGGAGTGGGGAGCGTGAGGTTTTTCGTTACGGAATTTCTCGATTCGGTCCCCGCGCTCAAGGCCCGCGATAGAAGCTATGCATAATGCAATAGCTTAATAAATAAAATATGCAAAACGAAGTCTGTCCGACTGTCTCGCTTTTACGCCTAATAACAGATTTGAATTAGACGTAATTGCTCTTTATCGCATTGATTTTAAAATTTACCATAGAATATTTAATACTAGAGGTCCGCCCCGGCTTTGCCCGTGGTACATATTTTGCAATAAAAGGTAGCCTATGTCCTTTCTCGGGTATCAAAATATCTCCATACCAAATTTCATGCAAATTGGTTCAGTAATTTAGGCGTGATTGAGTAACAGACAGACAGACAGAGTTACTTTCGCATTTATAATATTAAGTATGGATATTTGTATAACTACGTGAGCGTGCACGCAAAACCGTGGGCTAAAAGCTAGTTGATAAATGAAACATGTTATCAAGGGCAGTTGCTCGACATTACAAGATCCGTTTATTTATATACAAACTTCTGTAACGATTACATAGTGTATTTCGGTAGTAAGGCGATGTACACATTCATCGCACCTATTGTCAGATTTGATTTGTATAAAACTGAAAGGTTTGTTCGTTTGTTTGAACGCGCTAATCTCAAGAACTACTGGTCCGATTTGAAAAATGATTTCAGGTATACATATCGCCTCTTTGCGAGAAAAACGTGATATTTCGCAAAATGTTTTTTTTTTTTTATTTGATAATCGAAACCGCCGTATTCAACTTTATTTTGTGCAAAAACGTGGTGTTTTAAAAGTGAAGGACAGCGAGACCATGAGCGAAAAGGACGTCACTACAGTGGTACGTTGCGTTATCGCGTTGTCCCTTTCACATAGTACTCTGTTTTCAACACTGTGACAAGTTAGTTTTCTCTTTAAGCGCCAAAGGTAAGGAGCTCTCAGTTTTCTGCAAAAACGTGATATCACGAGTGTACCACAGTTTTATTGCAAACATATCTTTAAATTCAGTGATATTTTTTGTTATTATACTGTGGTAAAGCAATATAACTCGGTTTTCTTGAAAAAATGTTTCAAATGCAACTTTTTATAAAATCTGATATCACGTTGTTGTTGAAATAATAACATTTTTGAATTGTGATATCATAAGGTGTAACATTGTTGATGATGAATGGTTTTTTATTACAAGAAATGAGTGATGGTCATTTATTGTTGTTCCGTTTTTATAGATATGTTTCTTATTTCAATGCAATACATAATGATTTATCACGTTGTAAGCACTAAAAGAAAATACTATTAAGACTTATTTTTTCAGATGGGGACGCGGTCCAAATACTTAGTTTTATTAGCAACAAAAGAAAATAATGACGGAGAACAAAGCAATTCCATTTCTCAAATGGAAATACATGAAAATGAAAGCGACAACAATAATATCGAGCAAGGCGATTCAACTTTTCCAATGGAAACTAACTATGAAAGCAACCGAAATGAGGAGGTGACTGGTTGCAGCGCTGCAGCAGTTGCCGAATGTAAGTAACATTATTAGTTAATTTTATTGTATGTAATGTTATTCGACGCCCGTCTTTTCGTGTGTTTCGTGTGAGGCTTATAGATGGTAAAGTGAAGCGTGGAAAACATTATGGTAGTTATCATAATATTTATCATTTTGATATTGTTTTAGACAAAGAAGACTCAATGGTCACTAATCGTCGCCGTTGTGAATCAACTAGTAGTAGCACCAGTAGTTCCTCAAGTAGCAGTAGTTCATCAAGCAGTGGTCCGTCTTTCTACGAAGGTATAAATTTAATAAAACTCATATTATTGTGGGTACTCGATAACTGTATCTTACATTTATTTACTGACTTATAGATAATTGAAAGTTTAATAGATTTTTTTTGTTTTTTTTTTTAGATAGTGACGATTCCGTAAAAGACCCCAACTATGAAATTATGAAACCAGCACGTGTGAGCTCTTCAGAATCTGACGACAACAATGACGTCTATACCAACATCGACTTTCGAAAGGATCAAGACGTTTTTCATTCTAGTGCAGCTACTGTAAGCACAGTACTCAATGCTATAGACCTGAATGTGACCCCAACAGATGAGCATGAAATTGTATTTCATACCGTAAATCAACAGGACCTGCTAATATCAGAAAATGAACCACCTGCCGTCGAAAATGTTAGCACCACGCAAGTAGAGTCAAATGAACCAGATAATACCCCTACTAAAAAAGGTAAAAAAAGGCCCAAAAGAGAATTATTATGGAAAAAAAATGTTGCGAAGCGACTAAGAAACTGTGGAAAATCATACAAATCAACAAAAACTAATAAAATTATACCGGAACGTAAACTAAAACCATCTTGCAAAGAAACATGTACATTTAAATGTGGATCTAATATCACTGAGGAGCAAAGACAACAACTTTTAAAAGAATACTGGGATTTAGGCGAGATTGAAAAGCAATGGTCTTTCATCGCAAACAATATCGAAGTAGTCGTCCCTAAACATCGATACGTTAAAGTTAATCCGGACGGAACCATAGCATTAAATCGTGATAATAATAATGCTTTCTTTTTGACTGTTTCTGGAGTGAAGATTAGAGTATGTAAACTGTTTTTTAAGAACACTTTGGGGATTAATAATCGCCCTATAGAGACGGCTTTAAAGAAAAAAAATAAAGATACTAACATTTCATTAATGAAAGATAATCGTGGGTGTCATCAAAATCACAACAAAGTGGATGAAAATATAAAAGATGGTGTAAGAGTGTTTATTGAGTCAATACCAAAAATTGAATCGCACTACATTCGTGCTAACTCGAAAAGACATTACATCGATGGTAGCAAAGCTATTACAGATCTCCATAGGGACTATGTTGAACAATGTAAATCCCAAAATACCCGTTTTGCAACATACTTGATGTTCTATCGCATATTTACACAAGAATTTAACATTTCATTCTTTATTCCAAAAAAAGACTTGTGCGATATATGCGAAGTAAATAAAAATAGTACAGCTGAAGAGAAGGAGTTAGGAAAAGAAATCTATGAGATGCATCTAAGAGAAAAGCAATTGTCACGAATTGAGAAGGCAAACGACAAGAATAACAAAAATATTTTAGTTGCTGTTTACGATCTTCAAGCAGTCTTTCAATGCCCTAAGGGTGAAATTTCAGTTTTTTACTATAAGTCAAAACTGAATGTACTTAACTTGACCATTTATTCTAACCATTCAGACTAACAATGCTGAATGTTTCGTATGGGATGAATCAAACGCTAACAGAGGCGTAAACGAAATCGGCACTTGTGTATTCAAATATCTGATGAAAGTTTCAGAAACGGCCAAAGATCTGGATGTTGTCTTCTACTCAGATAACTGTGCTGGCCAGCAAAAAAACAAGTTTATGATAGCGATGTACCTATATGCTGTACAGACTTTGCCAAATCTCAAGTCAGTGACACATAAATATTTAATCAAGGGTCACACACAGAATGAAGGCGATTCAGCCCATTCTCAAATAGAAAGAGAAGTAAAACGTCAGTTAAGATCAGGTCCTATGTATACCCCTGACGCATTTATTGGTGCCATAAAAGCTGCCAGAAAAAAAGGGGAGCCTTTCCATGTGAATGAATTGAGTTTCTGTGATATAAATGACTGGAAAAATGTATGCAACCTGATGAACTATGCGCTGGTAAAAGATGAAGATAATAACGCAGTGAAGTTTTCAGGAATAAAGGTAATACAAGTTAAAAAAGAGGACCCTAATGCCATATTTTTTAAAGATTCGTATGCCGACGTACAGTTCAAGAAGGCCATCGTTTTGAAGAAGAATAAGAAGATAAGTAACAATACCAATATTGAATTGAAAAAAGCTTATACTCGGAAACCTGGATTAGCCGAAAAAAAGAAAAAGGATATCATGGATTTGGTTAATAAAAACCTCATCCCAAGATATTATAAGCCATTCTTTGAAGCCTTGTAAGTTTTAATAATACTGTTTTGGAAATGAATGGCATTTCAGCACAAAATATGAGTGATATGGTTTTATCTATTTAAAGTTTTAATAGGCGATTTTTATGTTTTTTGTTATTATAATGTTTAAGATTTTGCTCATAGAGGAGATTTATGTTTTGATAATTATTATTTTTTGTTTAGAATTTTGCTTACTTTATAAACATACGTTTATAAAGTAAGCACTTAATTGTGCAAATTTACTGATTACTTAGTTTATGACCGAGACTGAAAACTTAGATTACTAGTTTTTTGAGATTATATAATTAAGATGATTACAATGTAAGAAGAAATAAGCATAAAGTGAGAAGAATATTGATTACATTCAATAAAGGCTGACTAACTGTTGATTAGTAATAGTTTTGTCCAAAGAAACCACTGTTTAGCTACAACTATTTCATCTGTTTAATAAATGTTTCTAATTTCAACAATGTGTTTTTATATTATAATTTAGCATAAAATAAAAATAATAGCATCAACAACGTGACAGATTAATTTGCTACATCGTTCTTCTTATACTTTTTCAGAAAAAATGTGACATATTTTTTCCTTTTTTTTTTAATGCTTTTTTTGTCCTAAAATCTTTTAAATTAGGGTATTTTTTTTGCATTATGCAATGGTTAATAAGATAATTCATATAATTTGTTATAGATGTAACCCATAAAAACGTTCATTTACCTAATATACCTTTTTGAAAGTTTAAAAATGCTCTCCTGTAAAATCGCCTTTTTCGAAATAACACGGTTTCGTCGCAAAGAGGCGATATATTATCATCACGGCTAACAGGAGCAGGGGAATGTTAGTACAACCGCGGGCAGTATTTACTAGCTAATTATCTACGCCTAAATTTAAAACGTTATAAATGTTAATATCCAACAATAATTAATTAATCAATAGGCAGGTATATATTCAAGAAAGTCGGGTTAGTTTAATAGGTAACCCACCTTATAATAATACAAGAACAAGTAAACGAATTCTAAGTCATATTTTTTCTTGCATTTGTGACCGACGATTACTACGACAAAAAGAAACACGTGTAAAAGGAATTAATCTTGATGTAAATATTTACGGAATCATCATTTGAGTACCCGCTAAAAATAAACTTGTTAAAAAATCTTTTCATCTATACATATAATAAATCTGTAGAAGGGTCAATTCTGTACATTGAAAATATTGAAAAAATAAATACCAGGGGGTGTTACTGGATCGATACCAAACCCAAATATGTGATTAAAAAAATTTTTGTCTGTCTGTCTGTCTGTCTGTCTGTCTGTATGTGAAGACATCACGTGAAAACTAGCGGTTCGATTTCGATGAAACTTGGTATAATTATACCTTATTATCCTGGGCGTAAAATAGAATACTTTTTATCCTGGAAAAATACGTAGAAAAAAATTAATCTTAATTTTTCAGTTTTATACATAGACGTTGTTCCGTAGAACCGAACACACGTTGCGTATTATTATAGGCCTAGCCGTATTTGGGAATTGGGTCCAATAGATATTTATAAGATGTTATTGTCAGAGGTATTCAAAATGGAGAAATAAACCATCCACACGAAGACCGACATCCGCGCGGACGGAGTCGCGGGCGGAAGCTAGTGTTTAAATATAAGTACCTAGTTATTCTTTAAACAGATCATATCTATGGTTTTGGGAAGCTATTATTCACAATACCATACAATATCGATAATATAAGACCTTTTTTTTCTACCTTTTTATATGGAAATACTAAAAATACTTTTATGGTGGAGACTCCACGTGGAAAGAGAACAATGAAATTTTAAATTAATATAATATGGCCTATGGCATTTAGGAACAATTTATCTTAACTGGTGATAAAGGTTTCAAAATAGATTTAGTTCTGAGATCATCTATTGCATAGAGATAATATGTACTACCACAGAAATATCTTTTGCTGATAAATAATTGACAAACAATCATCTTTCCGCTTTAAAATTATTAATAGAAACTTTAAAATTATGAGATGTAGGAACGAAAGTTTAGCTACGATTTTAATTTCTTTGTTTTCAACCGACATCAATCATCATTACTTATTGCATAGTCCATTTTTCAGTTAAAGGCCTTAATGTGTGATCTATTTTCGTTTTACAAGCTCGTCCTAAATACATTTCCTTTGCAGTTTCGTGAAGATAGAACGATGTCAATAAAATATATAGTCTGCAATCGATTTATAAAGGCCATTGCTGAGATAATTTTCATTATAGTTCAGGATACATCGCCCATTTTTGCAAGTGACTACTATCAAGCTGATTTTCCGTTTGTAGCTTTATTTTGATGAGACACCGAATAATTTCGTGTACGAAACTCTCGATTGTGGTAGCTAACAGAGATAACAAGGATAAATTTTTTGGATTTGATGGTTCTCAAATATTTATTACGCAATTTGTAGGACAATATGTCTGTTGAATTATATAAACATTAACTAAGTGAAAACAAATAAATCAGCTTGTTAGTAATCATTTATGATGACCTCGTTATCGATACACTTTGGAAAGGGGGACTCTTTGAACAAACCATAGATTTTGTAGGACAAATATTTTTTCGAATAATTTAGGTAATTATCTTGAGATTGAACAAAAAAAAATTCATTCAGTTAGTAATAAATATTTGAGAACCATCAAATCAAAAATTTTTATCCTTGTTATCTCTGTTAGCTACCACAATCGAGACTTTCGTACACGAAATTATTGGGCGTCTCATCAAAATAAAGCTACAAACGGAAAATTAGCTTGATAGTAGTCACTTGCAAAAATGGGCGATGTATACTGAACTATTATTGTCGGTATTTGATTTATTTCCAATACTTACATTTCAATAGACATTTATCATTCTAACTGCAATCATTACACTACTGCTACAATATATAAGCTGTATGCAATAAACCTAAGGTTAATTTGAAAGTTTCAAGGGATCGTTCATTAATTTCAATGCATTTTGTCGGTTATGACTTGGTTATGACCTCCAAGAATTTGTACAATCAGATGAAACAGGATTACAAACCACATTGGCGGTTTATCTACAACAGTAAGCTGATTCTTTGAAGGCCGATACTGAAAATAACACAGCTTATAATTTTATAAAACAAATAGGAAGAAATGCAAGAACATCTTTTTCTGTAACTTATATTGAGTACCGCTCATATAATGATAAATATTAGGTAGGATTATAAAAAATACTGCTTACGCCAACTTATTTCCAAACCCGTTACAATAAGTACCCTAAAACGTAGTAACTATTTAGTTATCTCATATCTGTTAATCTGTACCCAACTTTAAAGCACTTTTCTACCTCCTGAAATTTTACTCTCACTGCTATGCAATCCAACTAAAGAATAGGATCGATTGTTTTGTGTAATATAAAATAATAATTAATAATCTAAGTTAATAAATAACGTATGTGTTTAATTTGATGCAGGAGTCAGCTAAAATAAGATAAACCGACGATAACTATTTCTTAGTAAATCGTATTTGTCGTAGACATTTGTCTTTCCTATTTTTAGTAGAATTGCATAGAAATCCAAATAAAGTAATAATTGTGCTACAAAGCTTCTTACCAGCTATAGCTGCGATATATTGGTTCGTCCGTTTCGTCTGTCCGCCCTTCTCCTGGACGGAGAGCATGTGCATTGCCGGCTTATCCATTTTGTCGTGTTACTGCATTCTGAAACAAGAGAGAATCGTTTAATTTCATACTAAAATAATATGATATCTTGCACTTTTTGTCTTATTGCGCTGTATTGATACCTACTTAATTTAGCTTTCCTAAGTTAATCCGGAAATTTATGAAGGTATGCGTCGCGTCGTGTTAAAGACTAAATAATAACTAACTTACATCTATCCAGAAAGGTTACCTACGTCTACCTAAGTAGGTAAGTATACAAAATTAGAAAATTTGGTCTTTTTGTTCTTTGTAGAATAATTTCAGAATAAAATTCATCAAAAAAATACACTTCGGACTTTTCTTTCAGATAAAATACATGTGGCTAAAACTGTTTCACTTATCAAGTTATTTATAAATGGTATTGCAAAAAAACACTTTCGTTCAGATAAGCCTTTTCAAATTGGATAGCTCCATAGTGTCAAAAAATCATCAGATGTTTATTTTTTATTATATTAGAAAAAATGATATTAATTTACTTACGCATCTATCAATAATAACACGCTACGTCTATTGGAAGTCACCGCTAACAATGATGGAAATCTAATACAGAGGTTAATTGTAACTGACACGACATTGAACTAGACGAAGCACCTGGCTTCGTCGCTTCTGAATTTAATAATAGCTCGACGAATTGCATAAATGGATTAGATTAGTCGTTCATTTAAATTCAGGATGCTATCCTACAACTTTTTTACGTTAGGTTCCTACCCATCCTAACCTATCCCATCCTACTAATCCTTCTAGTAATATAACCCATAAATAAATGAAAAAGTTTGTCTGGTAGGTTTGACGCAAAAACAGCCACTGAACTGATATTGATGAAACTTGGTAGCTTACGCCCAGAAGTGAGAACAGTTACTAGCTTCTGATCCTGGCTTGGGCTTTAGTAAAACTGTGTGAGACAGGTAGAGACATCACGTTTTTATCAGTTTTTAATCTAATAGTACCTACTTAAACAAGCCTGAACATATTATAGATTCCAGTATTGTCTCATGAATTGGTTCATTAATATTCCTTCATAGCGTGACTCTCCAAAGACTATTGTTCAGAATAACCTAGAATCCCTAGGGCATCGTAAAGGACACCGCCATGATAATGGCATACTAATTATCTCTCATTAGATTACAAGTGCAAGGATTTGTGTAACATCTATTGTTAGGGCTGCTACATTGTAATTTTTTTCTGTAAAATAAAATAACAACGTTACTGCTTAGAGAGATTCAAAATATCTTTTATATCTTTTCATCTCTGATACTATGATAAAAAAAATATAAAAAAATACATGAGCTGAATTCGATATAAACATTGAAAAAAGAATCAAGTAACTAGTAGATACTTAAATCAACTTAAAACTACGTTTTGGTAACCTTTCTAATAAAATTGTAAGTATACCTACTTAGGTACTACAACTACTTTAGTATATGGGGGAACCGTTTTAATTAACGTCTTAACATCCAAATATAGGTTACAATGAATTAATGAAGCAGATTAAAATTAGATCGTAGTTAATCGGGATTTGAATACAAATCAATGTAAAATATTTATTTTTTTACGCTATTGCGTTTACATTCAGGCTGAATTCTGAGTTCTTGAGATTAACAACCAAATAATAAAATATATTATCCCATTGAGCCCCATTGGGGCCCGATCGGTCTAAGACACAATAGATTTTCTATTGTGTCTGTGGTTCCGGGGCCTGAGTTATTAAGTGAGAAGTCTTGTGCGTAGTGCTATAGGGAAATGTGTGTTAAATTAAAAATGTATGCAAATAGGTTCATAGCTGGACCTTTTTTAGAAATACAATTAATAATTAATTATGTTGAACTAAACCGTTTTACTTTTTACTGCACCGAATACAGCCTAGTTTACAGTTACGACATAAGCTTCTTTGTAGACCATAGACTATAGAGTATAGAGTATAAACCATAGTCATAAACGCTTATACACAAACAATGATATAATTCCAAATTAACATATCAATATTTATGCGTCGTTTAACATACCGTATAACCAAAACACTGAGATAATTACCAAGTTAAATAGCATTGTTAATTCGTTAGCCGAAATATATGCCAGTCTTTACAAAGATAAACTAATAACTTATTTAAAAAGTGTGAAAAAGTGAAGTCCCGTGTCCCCAAGTGGGGTAAGGGGCAGATGCATTATTCATACATTTGTTTCACTGATCGATTTTCTTTAGGGACACCGGACAAGTAGGTGATCAGCCTTCTGTGTCCTACCAGACCGAGACATTTTTTTTCTTCGTCTCCACCGGGAATCGAACCCAGGACCCCTCGGTGCTACGCTCACGCGTCAACCTCTGTACCAAGGAGGCGGTCTCTAATAACTTATTTGAATAAGCGTTAATAATTTTTTATATTTTTTTCTGAAATGGGATAGAACACGACAGTCTCATGGTTTTTCTTGAGACAAGACCGCGATTCGTGAAAGAGCCTTGGAGAAGCTTTTGGCCAGCATTGGGACTCGAGAGGCAAAGTACAATACATTACAACAATGATAATAAATGGGAATTACGTTTCACCGCTTTAAAAAGTAGCCTATATCTACCTATCTCCAGAAACAAAAATCCTTAGCAAAAATCATACAATAAATTGCTCAATTTCGACGTGAAAGAAACACACTTTCTAAACAAAGTCGTAACATTTCAATTGCACAATTCAACTAAAAAGATAGTACTTCTACAATACTCAAACGTTCTTCCGGTCTTTATTGTTAAATAATATTGTCGAAATGTAAACAATACAAAATTGAATTAGAATAGCAGCAGATATGATAGGTCAAGTCCACACGTTGAAGTCAATCGCATCTTAATAAAGTTCAATAGAGACAACGAGGTAATATTTGAGTCATCCTGTTTTCAATCAATAGATACTGCCGCTGCGTTCCTGTTATTATCTCTAGCAAATAAACTATTAGAAATGGTCTCATTACTCATTATAGGTATAAAAATATAGGACTACGAATATGGTGAAAATAATACACTAGTTGAATAATAGTTATATTTGAATTTATAAAGCTCCTTTAATTTAAAAATATTAAGAGAATCGAAAAGATTAGAAGAGAAGAGCTATCTATATGATATTATTGTAATATTATTAAATACATACCTAATTATTCATACATTCTACACTTTTAACAAGTCTCTTTAAATTTAAGGCGTTCTATACGAGAAATAAATAAATTATTTCAGTGCTATCGATTGAGAACTTAAATTTTGCATTAGACACCTTCCCATAAAAATCTTCAGAGCGCGGTAAAGTACATTTTTCCGTTAATTATAAATAGTTTAAATGGCCATATATCCATGTTATCAACCCTCACAGCGGATTCTCAAAGCGGAGATATCTCGATTATTATCTTTGAGATTAAGATTATCGCCGTAGCTACTGAATATCTTGGATTTTATATCCTTGTGTCAGGGGATTGAATTATCAGATTTCAATTTATATAACACCTATAAAACGTTTGTATTGCCGATTATTATATCATACTTGGGGTCTACTACACATCATAAAACATTTTTATAATCTATTGAGTCGATATCCACCTATTTATAAGTAGGTTACAATTCAAAACTGCAGAAATGTTATAATAAATTCGGGTTTCATAATTTGGGCACAAATTGAAACTTAATTGTTTTTGGGTACATCTATATTAGGATTATTGTAATTAGGGTACAGGCTGTTCAACAAAAACATTTCATTTAAAATAATAGATTTGAGTTTTCTAATTGCAAAAGATGTAAATAAAACTACAATCATACATCGATAAAAGTTAAAGAAATTTAACATTCAAAACTAATTTTCTGGAAAGTACAAAAGAGTAGGTAATTCATATATATATTTGCATATAGTGACTGTTTTCTTTTCCACTAAACAGACACAAGGACAAACTAAAGTACACTCCAATCTTACACTCATAGATAAACAAATTATCTGAGACATTTCAAATTTAGGATTTAGATAGCGACCGTCGACTACTGTTGGTTGTAAATCGTACCCTTGTTTATCCTATTTATGGTACTGATATATATTTATTGTTTCTGCTTTTATTCTTTTGATAGCACTTCATACAAAACAGCTTTTGACGTAATGGTTAGTAATTAGTTAGATATTCGGTTTCGCTTTGATGCTTATCGCTTAAGGGTCAACTCACACCGAAAGACTCACGCCGCGGGCTCGAGTTTCTCAAGCGATAATAAGTTTTATAGTAATGACAATAAAGTAAAAATTCATATGACACGGAAACTGCGCTCCGCTTCGCTGCCTTTCGCCGCTATTTTGGTGTGAGGTGACCCTAAATGTGTTACGAAAGGTACCCTCTGAAATTCGTAAAGTTTTATAACAAACTGCAATGTTAAATCCTACGTTATTAATTCATAATTATTTAACTAAGTAGGTACTAACTATTGAATCTTTTTATGTTTTTTTTTGTGACGGACATCCCATTTTCTAAAAAAAAGCGTGTTTAATTATAGATCATAGCTTCAACAAGTAACTTCTTCTTCATTGGGCTATGGTCGCAATCCATATAGCGTTGCTAATACTAAAAAAAGAATACGAGTACCATTGCTGTCCATTGCTGTTATCAGCACTGATAAGCGGCAATTATTTTATCTCTCCGTTGTTACTTGGAAAACATTAAAATCTCTTTTATAGAGTGCTCGCAGTCTATAAAGCACTTCATTTTATGGTGCTATAATATGGTTATATTATATTAATGATACAATTCAAATATTGATATAGTAAAAATCACATATATGAATTTGAGCAATATTTATTTTATTTATTACTAGCTTTCCGTCCGCAGCTTTGCCACTATTTCCGTTTCCGGTAACTCTTCATCTTTATCATCTTCATATTTATTGTTTCTCAGGTGTTTAATTGTCTCTGTAGTACTTTGGTACCTTTGTTATCAAAATCGGTTGTGTGGTTAAAGCGTGAAGAAGACACAGACAGAGTTACTTTCGCTTATAATATTATTTAGGACTGGCGGTCCGCCCCGGCTTCGCCCGTGGTACATATTCACGTTTTCTCTACATAAGAACCACCCTCGTACTTCAAGGAATATAATAAAAAAAGAATTAAAGAAATCAGTTCAGCTGTTCTAAAGTTATGCGCTTACCAACACATTTTGGGATTCATTTTTATATTATAGATTAGTAGGGATATATTAATTTCAATTTTGTTTATAACATCAAACAAAATATTGTAAAGTTAATAG
This sequence comes from Colias croceus, assembly GCF_905220415.1. Classification (NCBI taxonomy): domain Eukaryota; kingdom Metazoa; phylum Arthropoda; class Insecta; order Lepidoptera; family Pieridae; genus Colias; species Colias croceus. Next base: position 1,513,238 of record NC_059560.1, read on the forward strand.
TTTTTGTTATTGTTAGCTTATATTTTCATACTTTAAAAAATCTAAAGCGGTTTATTTGCAAAACTGTATTGCGTTTTGTTAAATGGATGAGGGTCACTTGGAGACCAAACATTTACATCCTTTTCCTTTTCCTATTACACATGACAAGAGGTTTGCATGCATGAATCAACATATTACCTACTTTAGCTTGTCTAAGAGAAAAATTATTATCTACTAATAATTGGGGTATTTACTTATATTCGCAGCTTATTTATAATAAACATAATGGGAAAGTATGTTGTGCCTATTTGTTCCCGAAGTATTAAACTGGATATTTGGCTCAATAGAGATAATATTAATAATAAATTGCCTGGCCTGAATGATCAATCCTTTCATAATAATCCTTGTGAAATGTTTACAAATCTTTTTAATTTAATTCATAATGAGTTTGAAAAAATCTTTAAAGTTAAATCTTTAAGTATTACCCATGCTATTACCAAGGATTTACCATTTAGCCAATGGGCAACACCTAGTATACACAGATGCAGGAACGTTTTATATGAGTTATATGGCATGAAGCAATATAACAAAGACATGTCATTTCCTAGTTATGTTAGAAATTATTCAAAAACTTTTAAAAAAGTTTGTTTCACTGCCAAGTGCTTGTATGTCAGAGATAAAATACGCAACTCTGATAACAAAGTTAAAACGGTTTGGGCAATTATTAATGGTGAAATGGGCAAAAGCCAATCAAATAGTACCATAAAACTTGTTAATGCTGGTAGGGTCATTGACAAAAGTGCTGATGTTGCGCTTGCTTTTGAAGATTTTTTTAGTAGTGTCCCTGCTAGTATTACCGAAAAATTAAATTCGTCATCAGCGCTTGCGGAGTCCTACTTGAGGGACCATGTTGCTGAGTGTAATGTATTATTTGAATTGCGACATGTGACTGCAGAGGAAATTGTTAAAACTTTTAAAACATTAAACTTAAAAAAAAACATATTGTGATCTCTGGGGAATGTCTGTAAATTTAGTAAATAATATTATAGAAAACATTGCCAACCACTTAGCGTTTATATTTAATCAATGTTGTGACTGTGGTATATTCCCTGATTTATTAAAGTTAAGTAAAGTAATTCCTTTATTTAAAAGTGGTGACCAAGAAGACTGTAATAACTATAGGCCAATTTCCATTTTACCAACTTTGAGCAAAGTCTTCGAGAAATTAATTTTTAACCAATTATGTAGTCATTTTGTATCAAATGGTTTACTGCACGCCAAACAGTTTGGTTTCACAAAGGGGCGCTCTACTACTGATGTTGGAATAGCTCTTTTGTCACATATATATAAAGCATGGGAAAATTCAAAGAATGCTTTAGGGATATTCTGTGACCTTTCTAAGGCTTTTGACTGTGTAGAACATACCACTCTATTACGGAAACTAAATTTTTATGGTATTAAAGGTTTATCTCAGGACCTCATAGCTTCATATCTTCAGAACAGGGTACAAACCGTTGTTGTTAATGGAGAGAAATCTCGCGGTGCGCCGATTAACATAGGTGTTCCGCAGGGATCTATCTTAGGACCGTTTTTTTTTCTTAGTATATATTAATGACCTACCTTATTATTTGCAGGATATGTGTGAAATAGTACTGTTTTGCAGATGATACCTCATTAATATTTAATGTGGATAGACATGACTCAAACGTTGACGAAGTAAACTCTGCTCTTTTACGCATATCCAATTGGTTCACTGCTAATAATTTATTATTAAATGCAAAAAAAACAAATTGTGTAGAATTTATCCTTCCAAATGTAAAAAAGGTGAAAAGGGATATTATTTTAAACGGGGAGGTATTATACCCTGTGGATTCTACTGTTTTTCTTGGATTGACACTAGATGAGAAGTTACAATGGGGGGCCCATGTTGCCGCCACCGCTGCTAAGCTTAGTTCAGCTGCATATGCAGTTCGAAGAATAAGGCATCTCACCGATGTAGACACGGCTAGATTGGTTTATTTTAGCTACTTTCATAGCATTATGTCCTATGGAATTCTGCTATGGGGCAGGGCTGCAGATATTGAAACTATATTTATATTACAGAAAAGAGCCATACGCTCTATATATAATTTACGTGCTAGGGACTCACTAAGAGATCTCTTTAAGAATACTGGTATCCTCACTGTACCATCACAGTATATATTTAATAATATTTTATATGTACACAAAAACGCAGACTTACACACAAGAGTAGGAGATAGACACTGTTATGGCACAAGGAACAGAAATAAAATTGAAATGCCATTTTACCGGTTAGCTAAAATTAAAAATTCATTTATGGGTCAAGGTAAGGGTCAAGGTATACTTTTTACAACAAAATTCCTCATAGTATTAAAGAGTTTAGTAGTGCTAAATTTAAGAATTATGTAAAAAACGTCTTAGTTCAGAGAGCCTATTACAGCATTAAGCAATATATGGAAGATAAAAACCCATGGAGGGTTGTCGGGTGAGAACCGCAGGACAGTTCTTTGGCATATTATGATAATATACTTATACGTACGGTTACTTACATATTTTGTAAAATTAAATTGTAATACTGAAATGATTTAAAAGAGCAACTATGGAGATTCTTGCCGATTCTTCTCCATAGATACTGCTTTCCGAATCGGTGGTAAATGATAAAAATATGTATTGACGTTTCAAAAGTGCTTCTCGAAGAAGTCTAATTGAATAAATAAATGTTTTGAGTTTGAGTTTTAATAAATAGTTTATTCTTGGATTTATGCAACTTTCACTAACTATTCTAATTTGATTATATTTGACTTATGACATTTTGCTGAAAACCGAAGAAATCTGTTCTATCTATATTAGGTACATAATATAATAAATCTGTTGAAGGGTCAATTCTGTACATTGAAAATATTGAAAAAATAAATACCAGGGGGTGTTATTGGATCGATACCAAACCCAAATATGTGATTAAAAAAATTTTTGTCTGTCTGTCTGTCTTTCTGTCTGTCTGTCTGTATGTGAAGGCATCACGCAAAAACTAACGGTTCGATTTCGATGAAACTTGGTATAATTATACCTTATTGTCCTGGGCGTAAAATAGGATACTTTTCATCCTGGAAAAATACGTAGAAAAAATTAATCTTAATTTTTCAGTTATCCATAGACGTTTTTCTGTAGAACCGCGAACACACGTTGCGTATTATTATAGGGCTAGTATGGGCCGTATTTGGGTCCAATAGATATTTACAAGATGTCATTGTCAGAGTTACTCAAAATGCAGAAATAAACCATCCACGCGAAGACCGACATCCGCGCGCACGGAGTCGCGGGCGGAAGCTAGTACCTAATAATTTTCGAGTAGGAGACAGCCGGAAACGATATTATATCCATACTAATACATATTATAAATGCGAAAGTAACTCTGTCCGACTGTCTGTTACTCAATCACGCCTTAACTACTGAACCAATTTGCATGAAATTTGGTATAGAGATATTTTGATACCCGAGAAAGGACATAGGATAGGTTTTATCCCGGAAATCCCACGGGAACGGGAACTATACGGGTTTTTCTTTGACGGCGCGGGCGAAGCTGCGGGTGGAAAGCTAGTTATATTATATAGTAGCGGTCCACCCCGGCTTTGCCCGTGGTACATATTTCGCAATAAAAGGTAGCCTATGTTCTTTTTCAGGTCTAAATATTGTCTGTGCCAAATTTCATCAAAATCGGTTGAGAGGTTTAAGCGGGAAAGCGTAACAGACAGACAGACAGACAGAGTTAATTTCGCATTTATAATATTAGTAGGGATTATGTTATGTACAATACTATTATAGATTTAGAAATGTTGGCGCCTGCCTGGGCCATAGCAAAAAATATTTAGCGATGTTACATAAACAAACGTCACGGTGTATTCATATTTATTTTTACACTTTGGCACTACACCGTAAGATTAATGTGTACGTCTTTGTTTGTTAGATTTTTCAGATGATTTAAAGTGGTTAAAATTAAGTGTATTTACAATTAACTGTGCCCGCGGTTTTACTCGCATAACTCCTTTATTCTATCCGATTCTATTATATTCCGCTTATCTTAGCATGATGATATATAAACTATATAGCATATAGACTAGCCTACATAATAAATAAAACTCGTTTAAAATCCGTTAAAATGTCTTAATAATAAAGTTTTCTAATGGTTTTTAAAATCAAAGAGAAAATACTATGTCTACATTTTTATTTAAGTACTTCTTTTTATTATCTGTTTTATTTGTATTCAAATTATTCTTATTCCAAAGAAAACGTTTAAAAATTATCTTATAGATAAGTATAATAAATATACCTAGATAGTTTAATTAAAGTGTTAGTGCGATATATCGTACTTATATGTGAAAATATATTATATGTACGATAATAGAGTACAGACAGCTATAAATACCTAGTACCTACACTACAAGCAAATACAAAAAATGTGTGCGTGTACTAGTGGACACTGTACACACGTAAGAAGTGAAACTTCTTTATCCCACCAAAAACATAAATGTAAAAATTGGAGCCGAGTTCAATCGTTGACTTAATTTGCCAAAAAAAGAAATGAGATCTAAATGTGTGCCAAGTTCTGCAGATAGTCCAGAAATTTATTTACAAAGATGTATTAAGTTCTTAGGTTGACTGAAAACTCAATTGTTTTATTTTCCCTTAGAGAACAATGTTTATTCCAAAATATAACTTTTTTAATTTGAATAATATAATTATTTTCACAAAGCAAACAACTAATGACCTATTGAACCCCATAATTTGATGAGGCTAGTTTTTAGAACCTCACAAAATATAAACAGTATGTAAAACTAGCCTCATCAAATTATGGAGTTCAATAGGTCATTAGTTATATGCTTTGTGAAAATAATTATATTATTCAAATTAAAAAAGTTATATTTTGGAATAAACATTGTTCTCTAAGGGAAAATAAAACAATTGAGTTTTCAGTCAACCTAAGAACTTAATACATCTTTGTAAATAAATTTCTGGACTATCTGCAGAACTTGGCACACATTTAGATCTCATTTCTTTTTTTGGCAAATTAAGTCAACGATTGAACTCGGCTCCAATTTTTACATTTATGTTTTTGGTGGGATATCATTACTTTTTGTACAGAAAATTACTCTGCAAATTTGATTTACTTTATAAATATAATACTTTTTATATACGATTTTTTTATTTTTTTTTCTTGCGGTTTCTCTGTATGGTTTGTTTAGTTTTATTTTCTATACTAGCTGTTGCCCGCGACTTCGTCCGCGATTAGGTCGTTTTTCGTCATTCGTCGTTTAAAAAAAATACGTGACACTTTATTTTAAAATTTTCTTAATTACCTATTGTCTCTTATAAAATTTAACTACATTAAAATTGAACACTCTGATAAGAAAATCTTATAATCTGAAGAAAACATGAATGTGGTTTAAATTCTACATTACTTAGTATCAAATAATAATCTAAATTAAATGTAGATTAACAGTTTGAGCACACCATTATAGAATATGTACCTAAGTATTAAATTACGTTAGTTTACATAGTAACTTTACTAAAAACACGATGACTATCTTTCGCGCTCGATACCACAAACTAAGCATGTTTGTGGTACGTGGCCCGCGTCACTTGACCCCCCGCGAGTTCCCCTCCGTTGCTATGCGAAAATACATTCGTCGCCCTACTGTAGGAAAAATTGTAATACTGTGGCCTGGGCGTTATAACACGTCCAGGGAGTTCCTGAGTGCCGATATCACCATCTTGAGGAAAAGCTTCTAATGTCGATTTAAAACTGCATACATACGAATTAACCTGTTCTAAAATTGTGAAATGAGTTCAGTTTTAAATTTGAGAAATATTGATTTCTTGTATTCCACTATTCGTTGTAGTCGAATACAAAATATATTTAAACAAATTTAGGTTGGCCTTCAGGCAAAAGGGATCCTATCAAATGGTAAACTTGACCTTGTATCTTAAAAGTAAGCATGAACGGATCTTCTGATAATTATTGAGCACCAAAGGATCATTTGAAACGCACTACTATAAGAGCGAATATTGTCTAATAACAGTTTACATTGCACCACAGAATACATAATACAGAATACTAAACGCTAATTGCACAGTATGTTCCTCTAAAAGTAGTGATTTCAAAGGTTCCGGTGTATCTTCAAACGAAAGCCGACTCGCCTTACTACACTTTAAAGCATTACAAAAAGAACATACTACGTTAATATCGCCTATACAGAAGATGATCTGTAATCAATTGTGAGGTTATAAGCAAACCCACTTTTATATTTGTCAGACCACACCACCGAATTCGTAGATTGTTTACCTCAAGACATTAAGACTATGACGAAATCTGTCTGCAGTAAGACGGGCCTCTCGCTATTCGTACGTTTCCAGAGACCGAATAGTTTCAATTCTTAATCTTTCATTAAACAAACTTATTAATCGTTCTTGTCTCATATAATTGTAATATTCGCGTCCCTACTCTAGTCATTGCTTATGCTCATGTTCATCTTATTATGATGCACCCTATCATTTGTCAAACGGTCTTCATATTGAGTAAGTAAAGTTTTTAATTGTGAAAAAATGTATTATGATTTACACTACATATTAACACTCTTTTATCATTTAACATAAAATATAAGTCAGTGAGTGTGTAAAAATAAATCCAGCTAATTACACATTAAACTTATGTTTATAATTTGGTATACGACATGAAAATATATTAATTGTCAAGCAATAATAATACAGATAAATACTGAACATAAGTATAATAGATATTAAGTAGTATTAGTTAAAATATACTTTGACTACTTTGACTGTAAGTTAAAGTTTATTTTTACTAACAACATGTAAATGAAGAAGAAATAATAATTACCAACGTACTAACCTTTTCTATAATACTTAACACGGCACATTTTTCAAATTATCTTGCTCAACTCTACTAAAAAATTTGAGGGTTTTGTTGAAACTTTAATATGTAAAAACTATGATATATCCAAAACCACGATACAACTTGCATGCGGAAATGCTCATTACAATTGTGAATCTAAAGAATAACTAACAACATACTGTTCAATTTTATTGAGCTGATGAATATCTTTTGCCTGGAAGAAATCACCGTCGCCTAAAAAATATAATGTGTTTTCTTATAAAACCGTTACATAATTTATTTTATCTACTTAAATAATGAAAATGATATATTTATAAAATATAAAACATATTATGTAAAATGATTAAAAATAAATAAATGAAGCAACTATGATTCAAAGAAAACATCTTTTTCAGTGTGAAAATGCTCTAAGCAATCCTGGATGATGAACTGTATATCATGTACCTACTCTGATCCCAGTACGGTCGGTACGTCGATAGCCATAACGATAAATATTATAATCAGATAACCGCAAAGTCAAAATAAAAATAAAATTTTGACTTTGCGGTTATCTGATAACTTAAAACATTACTTGTAAAGTTGTGAGTGCAAAATTTACGTTTCATTTGGCAATAACATTTTTTTCGGTACTAAAACGTAGTAGTTTGATATGTGGTTGGCTGCCCCTCCTCTCCTTCCTGAAAAATATCCTCCAAAATTTCCCGAGATACTTCCAATGATTGAACCATTGGACGTTGGACATTAACTTCAGTCAAAAATTGACGAAGCGGATGATTACTAATTTCCACTTAATCCTCGCTGCTACTGTCTTTATCATCAAATCATCAATTTTCAAGTGGTGTAGTAAAAATATCAGCAGAAATCGTCTTCCAAAGGCGATATAATTTTATTAGCATTGAATCTGTAAATAAAAAAATCAAAAGTTAACTGTAAATCTATAAAAAAAGCTACTTACAAATAAAATTTTATCAAAAACTTCTGTTCCCAATGCACCTCAAAATAATAAAAGAATCATTCATTTCATTTCATTTAACAACTTACCAACAAACAACAACAACTTACCTTTTGTGGGAACGCATGATGGTGAAAATTCACAAAACACGAAGATTGCATTTGATATTTTTTGTTTTATTTGCATTCAATTGCTTTATAAATATCACTACATAGTATAAAAAAGTCGCTTTCTGTGTCCCTATGTCCCTTTGTATGCTTAAATCTTTAAAACTTCGCAACAGATTTTGATGCGGTTCTTTTAATAGATAGACTAATTCAAGAGGAAGGTTTTAGTACATAATTTATTAGGTTTTAGACAAAGCGGACGAAGCCGCGGGCGTTAAGCTAGTAAATTTATAAAACACGGAGATTTTTAAAATTGTAACTAATGAACACAACAATATATTATTATACTCTTTGGAACACAATCATTAGATTAACTGTAGATAATATGGTGTCTATTTTTACTTAAAATAATAAACATCTACCCTCACTTTAAAAAAAATGTAGTTTATTATTTACACGAAATATATCTTATAGGGAACGGCAGATATGGGTTAAAGAGTTAAATAAATAAATAACATAATTATATTTAAATTATTAATTTTTAACATTGTGTTCAGTAGTGTTATAAACATGTAAATTGATTTGATTTTTACGAAATCTCATAGATGGCGCTGTTACAAAATTAACATTATACAACTTACATTCTTTAAGCTATGTTTCTCTTCCCAAGTTACTTAAATGGCATAATTTTTTATAGTGTCAATCTAGATATTGTCAAACAACATTTATATATGCGTCATTTGATTATTAATTTCCAATAGTTAACGTTAATAGTTAACGTGTAAATTGATTTGATTTTTATAACATTTAATAGATGGCGCTGTTTCTAATTTGTCTTTATACTACTAAATTCATTAAACTGTTTCTCTGCCCAAATTACGTAAATGACATAGTTTTTATTTTGTAAAGCTAGATAATAGCATGGCTTACTCGAAACCAACATTTAAACATGAGTCTTTAGATTGTACGCTGTCGTAATACACGGAATACGTAAGAAAAATAAAGGTTCACAGCTCCTCCCCCGTAGGTGATAGCTTAATAATATGTAGCCTATAGCCTCACCCGTCCTGTTAGTAATATTCATGCAAAATTTGAAGTAAATCTATGCAGTACTTTTCGAGATTAGCTCGGACAAACATACAGACAAACAGACAAACAGACAAACAGACAAACAGACAAACAGACAAAAATTCTAAAAACTATGTTTTTGGCTTCTATATCGATTATAGATCACGGCCCAGGTATTCTTTTAAAAAAATATTCAATGTACAGTTTTGACTTTCCTACGATTTTATTATATGTATAGATTTTCTTATATGTTATGAATGTCAGCGCACATTGCCCCGTCATTATCTGCAATTTTTTAAACTCGTTTTCTGTTTAAAAGATTACATGATTTTCTAAACATCCAGCGTGAATTTGTACACACACTATTACCAAGATGCAAAGATCGTTGTAGATTGTAGAAGAATCGTCGCCTTACTCCATGACGTTACGGTATTGCCATGACGTGATCTTGAAATTTTACTCTAAACGCGCCTAAAGATGTTTCACTCATATTAATATTACGCAAATTAAATCATTTCGATCTTCGACGAAGCCTTCTTCCATTACACCATTTATGGTAATTATTTTTGCATGCTTGTATTGGCTAAACATGTTTGTGCTTTATTAATATAATTGTATCACCATTGAAAAGGTACCATGCTTAAAGCAAAATAAAGATTTTATTTATTTATTTATTTATTTACACTGAAATTAAAACTAAACTAAACACTCATAAATAAAGAATAAATAAATGTGAATATGTAAAATTATATATTATTTTTAACTGTATGAGCAATAAAGGCAATATTTTTATTACAATTTTCTTTTATTTTACGTTTAATAACAGTTTTGAATAAAGAAATCATGCAATCGAAGTAATCCGCCCTAGCGATACTAGCGCGAGTGAGTGTGATGTCAGAGGCGCTTCGAATCTACAGATGTTTCGTCCTAAAATATGTAAACTTCAATAATCTATATCTCAGTCATTTATTGATGGATTTCAAAATTTTTTTCGGCCACTGATTAGTTTTGATCTATTTTTTAAGACTAGTAAGGTGAATATACTATTTTCTTTTTTTTTTAACTTTTCCATTTTTCCATACAAACAAAATTTATGTCATTAAAAAAAAAATTAAATACAGATAAATTCAGTATTTTCTGATTTTTTCCTTTGTACACTCACTATTACCTAGTTGATTACAAAATTTGAACTTTCTAGGTTATCTGGAAGTGGGTTAGGTTTTGTATATGTCTATAAGTCAGTCAGTCTTAAAAATTGCGATTTTTGGATATTAATATCTACGCAACTGTTTAATCTGTATTTATGAAATTTAAGGTTCTTGTTTATCTTGAGGTCCTCTTGATATGTACCAAATTTGGTTTATATAACTTAAATAGTTTTCGAGTTATAAGGGGGTGAAAAGTGGCTCGAAATGGTTCGTGTAAATATACACACGGCTGCTGCTCGCCAGTTCTCTTCGCTTGAACTCGGCTTGACACGCTGCCGCGTGTCTAGATAACCTTATTTTTCAAAAAATAATTTACTATATGCAACTTTACAGAAATACGTCAAATCACGCGTGGTAGGCTTGTGGTAGGGATAAGAAAAAGATGGCGCGTATCGGAAAAATGTCACGCGTAACGAAAAAATCTATTTTTTTTCAAACCCCGATGAAGAAGTTTCTCTTCAATAATCCCTAGGTATATATATTATAAATATTTATATATTATATATATATTTATATATTATAAATGCGAAAGTAACTCTGTCTGTCTGTCTTTCTCGCTTAAACCTCTCAACCGATTTTGATGAAATTTGGCACAGACAATCTTTAGACCCTGAGAAAGAACATGGGCTACCTTTTATTGCGAAATTTATTATGTAGGTACCACGGGCGAAGCCGGGGCGGACCGCTATTTATTACTACCGTATTTAACAAATTCATGCTAAAATAACGTCTACGAATTAAACTTTTCGTGAAAACACTTCATCTCGTAATCCTTATAATTTTTAATACCAGAATTGAATACTAAGTAAATATAAAAATAATATGGTTTTAGCACTTTTAGCAGCCCAAATAATATTATGCCTATTTTCAGTCAGCTTTTCCTGTTAGTATCTTTTCTGCTCTTATTGAATTTTATGAATGTATGTTCTTGTAGAAAGTGTTATGGCTAATAGTAATAGATGTATCAAAATCGGTTCAGCCGTTCTCAAGCTAAACGCTTAGCAACACAAAGAACGAATAATTTTTATTTATAAAGATTATACATATCAATAATTACCATCTCAAAGAATAACAAAGCTTATCAGTTTCCAAAAACAAGATGTTTAAAACTTACTTCTGTTACGGGCTTGAGGTCAAACTTTTTGATAATTTATTGTTTATCACTCATATTAGGAGATTATATTTATTTTAAAGTACGGAGATAAGTAGGTATTTACTAATTTTATAAAAGTATCTAGTAAATCATGGAGTTTAAAAATAGCTTTCAATGTAAAATACGAGGAATTTCAATCCATAAAGTTATGGTCGTTTTTACTTTCTAGTTGTCTTTGAACTTTCAATACTTATTAGGCTTTCTAGGTAATATAAACAGAACTATAACCTAAACTCCTGAGGAATTAAGCACAGGATATTTATTTATTAATACTTTAGTAAATGTTATGTTCATAAGTTTCAGTCGTGTTGCTGAAGCGAATGAAGCGAAACCAACATTCTTTTGTATTTAATCTGGTGCGTCTCCATTCTACATACTCTCTATAACTACGCCTATAATTCAAGTTCATTGACATTATATAAGATTTATAAATACTTCATGTTATACTGGGATAAAGATAGACATTAGAACTAATAGTGCTTATTCTAAAAAGTTTCTTAACGTTAGCGTTAAGAGCGTTATAAAACAGCGCAAGATAATTATTTTGCATTGAAACTTCTTTAGGCGCGTTGAGGGTAAAATTTCAAGGTCGCGTCATGACAATACCAGGTCATGGAAAAAGGCGGTGATTTATTAGGTATCTTTGAATCTTCCCAAAGAAGATTCATTTAGTTTAACAAAAATCAAAACTATTGAAATGTATTTTTGACCAACCGGAAGACACTAGCATTCAAATAAAAAATAACATAGTCGATTCACGCTGTTGTATGATGAACCGAAATTCAAAATAACGAGCAGATAATAAAAAACACTTGCACTTTAAAACTCTCAGGCATTTTAGCAGAATCTCTTTCTAATAGAAATTGGTTTGTTATTTTGAAACGTCGGTATTTTAATAATGTTTCATTACAAACGATACGCCGTGTCTATGCCAAATATCATTGGAATTCGTCAAGCATTTGACAAAATAATCGAGTAATGGGTTAACCGTTAATGCATTTGTATTTTTTTTTCAGTGCATGTATATTTATAGATTGTTTACATATTAGATCCAGCTAAATATTGGAATCTTCGAGGCTCCAGTTTTTATTAAAGAAATTATCGTTTTATCAAATAGTCCAGGGTTTTTAGACGGTTACCCGCGTCAAATCTCTTAAAAATATAAGATGATTTTTTTTTTTTTTTGTGTAAAACACCTATATATTATGAAAGGTGTAAAATAAATTCGTACACAAGACGTGCACATACCTATTAACGCTAATAAATTATTTGTGTTGCATTAGACTTTCCTAAACATGCTTAACTATTTAAAATACGTAAAATTATTGCCTTTTACTGATATCGATACTTCTTATTTTTTTAAAAAAAAATTCAAAGAAAATTCACCTGTAAGAATCTTGTTAAAAAAACGTTCAGTTCGCTGAGAGCCACGGTTCGCAACAAACGTGTTTGTCGAGTGTATTTACTGTTTAATTACGAATAAGAAGTTTCGTTCCGCTCGAACGGTTCGTGCGTTATCAAATGGATGCATTCGATAATGCACCTTATTTACTATGGAGGAAGACATAATTGTCGAGAATATTGACCATACTAACATTTTAATTCAACAAAATGTTGAGAATTCCGAGAATTGTTTATTAGAAAATATGATTCAGCAAAACGATATGGACAATTTAAATGAAGTGGAAGAGGCTAGGTCACGGCCAAATAAAAGAGCTCGGGAAGTTGATGAAGAGGAGATGTGGGTTACAGTAGGTAGAAATGGAAAGAGGTTAGCCCAAAAAGTTGATCTGTATATAAATAGTACCGAAAAGCTGCCTAAACAGTTTACATTTGCTAAATTGCTAGAAGAGAACAACATCAGTAGTGTGAGCCGCATTAAGTATATTAACCCCTATAAAATATTTATTCAGTTTGAAAAGTCTGAAAGTGCGGAAGAATTAATCAATTGTAAGTCTCTGCAGGAGCTTGGCTGGAGGTTTCAAAAGCCGCTCGAGGTTGTAGTATCTTATGGTGTAATTAAGAATGTGGAAGCAGATTTGAGCGAGAAAGATATATTAGACATTATCTCGAGCAGCAGTGATATTATTTCAGTCAAACGATTGAAACGAAGAAATAATACTGGTAATGGATGGGAAGAGAGTGAATCGGTCCGCTTGGGATTTAAGGGTTCATCATTACCAGCATATGTATACATCTATGGGATGAAAATAAATGTGGATCCATACGTATTTCCAGTTACTCAATGTTCTAAGTGCTGGCGATTTGGGCATGTTCTACGTGCCTGTCCTAATAAGAAAACAGTGTGTCCCAAGTGCGGTAAGAACCATGGGAACTGTGAAACTACTGCATTTAGGTGTGTCAACTGTACGAGGAACCATATATCTATGGACAGATCGTGCGGGGTGTTCTTGAAGGAGAAACGACTTAGGGCTATAATGGCCGAGTTCAACTGTTCTTACAGAAAGGCGTTGCAAGTATATGTTCCTCCTGAACCTGCTCCACTAAGTGATGAACAATTGATGCCCCCAATATCGGCATTACCCAATCAGATAGCTGCGTCCATATCTGAGGCCACACAATCTCAGGATACTAACTCGACTACTTACGCAAGCGTGGCACGCACTCCCAAACGATCCAGTGTCAATCAGCATCAACGGAACGTACCTCAACCCGTGGAACAGACTCGTAAAAAAGAGAAGAGTAAGAGAAAGAAACTAAGTCAGGATGAAGTATTTAATTGGGATGTTTCTTCAGACTCAGAAGCAATAAATAATGATGAAGACGGTGAATCGGAAAACGAAGAGCAATCCAGAAATGAAAAAAAAGAGAGAAGAGAGAGAATTAGATCTACGTTAAATTATAGACAATTACTGACAAAATTATATGCGTTAGTAACTAACTCGGAAGTAGATTTGAAAAACAAAATTATCCAAGGAGTGACAATATGTATTGAGTGGTTGACATCTGTAGTAGGACAGTATATACGTAGTTTGCCTTTTAAAAATATGTTTAGCTCATTATGGGTATAAACAAAATAAATATTATTCAATGGAATGCACAAAGTATAAGAGCTAAGCGTACAGAACTTGACCTGTTATTAAGTACGGAAAAAATTCACATTGCAGCTGTGTGTGAAACGTGGCTGAATAACGAGATTATGTTTAAGATAAGTGGTTTTAATATATTCCGTCATGATCGAGAAGATTCGTATGGAGGTGTAGCCATCATAACTCACAATTCTATCAAAGCCCAATTACTGCCAGTACAACTGTCTAACTCAAACATTGAAGTAGTAGGTATCAAAATTTTCAATTGTAAATATATTGAGTACATAATCTCCGTTTATTGCTCACCGTCAATACGAACTTCTCAACATGATTGGGATGAACTGTTTTCTATTTGTTGTCAAAAAACTATTATACTAGGTGATTTTAATGGTCACCATGTAAGTTGGTCATGTAAGACAGATCCGAGGGGTAACAATATTTTTGACTCTTTGATGGAAAGTAATTTTGTGTCGCTTAATGATGGACGACCTACGCGAATAAAATATGTTAACGGAAGCTTACAGGAATCTTCACCGGATATTTCAATTGTATCGTCAGATATAATAATGCATTTAGATTGGAATGTAACGAATGAATCACTAGGTAGCGATCACTTGATAATCAAAATTAATATTTCATACACGAATACATCGCCGAGTTATATTAAAAAAAGAAATTATAAAAAAGCAGACTGGATAGAATACCGTAAATTTATTGAACATAACATTTCAAATTTCCGTATAATTGAAGATGAACCGCAAAAAAGTTATGACCTATTTCTTAGCATTATTGATGGAGCCGCTGATGCTCATATTCCTTTTTATAAAATTCGTCATGATCCCACAAAACGTTTTATTCCTAAGCCTTATTGGAGTCCTAATCTCTCAAAGGTAGTTGCAGAAAGACGTCTGGCTCTTACTTTATTTAGAAAAAATCCAATCCCTGCTAATTTGAATAAATTAAAAGAACGCATTAGTATTGCCCAAAGATTAATTAGACAAGCCAGAAATGAAGCATTTTCCAAGTTCTGTTCCTCACTTGACGAAACTACTTCTGTAAATGAGCTATGGCGTAAGATGAGGTGGTTGAAAGGCCATAAAGTGTCCAAGTCTCATGTAGACGAAGGCTTAGCCAATGATCTTCTGCATAGTTTGTCACCAGATTTTGTATGTTCAAAGAATCCAATTTTTTCCTCGAAGAATATAAAGATAGAATCATCCTTTTCACTTAATGAACTTAAAAGATGCATTAAAAATAAAGATACTGCACCCGGAGACGATCAGATATCATATTCAATGATTAAACACCTACCAGAAAATGCATTAATAATCTTACTGGAGTTATATAATTTATTTTTCACACTCAGTTTCGTTCCTTATCAGTGGCGAGAAATTTATGTTATTCCCATTCCTAAAGTCGGTCGCGATCCCTCTTCAGTTTCAGCGCTAAGACCAATTTCTCTTATGTCCTGCTTTAGTAAGATTTTACATTCTATGTTGAGGAATAGGTTAGAATGGTTAGTAGAAGGTAAAAATCTATTTCATGAGGAGACTACGGGCTTTCGAAAAACTAAATCTTGTCTTGACAATCTCACTAATCTAGTGAGTAGAATTCAGCTAGGATTTTCCAAAAATTTACTAACAGGTGGATGTTTTATTGACATTGAAAATGCTTATAACAACGTTGACATTAAAGCACTTCTTTTAATTTTAGATCAGCTCGGTGCTGGCTCAAAACTTTGTAAATATTTATGGACTTTTTTGAAGGAGAGAAATATTAATATAAAGATCGACAATACTACATTATCCCGAAGTACAGGACGAGGCTTGGCTCAGGGAGACCCATTGTCCCCTCTACTATTTAATATTGCAACTCTCCAGGTTAGCAAACAGATTTCTAATGTTATGATTTCTCAGTATGCTGATGACTATGTTTTGTATATTTCGGGAAAAAATGTTGAGTATGTATCTAGGGAATTGCAAATAGCTTTAAACAAAATAAACAATATACTTGGTGAGTTAGGTTTAGATATTTCTCCAACTAAAACTAAGCTTTGTATTTTCAAAAGAGGTGTCAATAGACAACAAATGTCTCTTAATATAAATAATACTACAATCGAAGTAGTTAGTGCTGTTAAATACTTGGGAATGTGGTTAGATCAGTCTTTAAAGTGGAATATACATATTCAAAACTTGGTCAATAAAATATCTAGATACTTAAATATTATCAAAATTCTGGCTGGGGCATCATGGGGAGTTCATCCCAGACAGCTTAGAAGATTGTACATTGCTATAATAAGGAGTAGGCTAGACTATGGATGTTTTTTATATGATATTAGCTACCAGAAGCATACAAGTAAATTAGATAAGATACAAAATCAAGCAATGAGGGTAATCGGTGGTTTTATAAGAACTACTCCAATACATGCCATGGAGAGTGAACTTAGCCTCTCTCCATTGCACGTACGGAGGGCGTATTTAGGTGGTAAATTTTTACTAAAAGCCAAAGCTCGATCAAATAATGTAACTATTCATGTATTAGAAGAATTATATACATTAAAAGATAACAATTATTGGCGCAATAAAAAAAAGCCATTACTTGTGATTCTGTTTGAAAAATTATCTAACATTAATATTCATAATACTCGGCAATTGGAGATGTTTTCAATGGATACCTGGGTCACTAATATAAATTTAGATAATATAGTTTATGTTAATATTCCTAGTATAATTAGTGCCAAACGAAATTATAGCTCATTAGATTTAAACCTAGCATGTATGGATTTAATTAATAATCAATATTTTAATTATTATAAAATATTCACTGACGGCTCCAAGGATGGGGAGGGGGTCGGTTCTGCATTCTACGACATCCAATGCGATATAAATTTAAAACTAAAAATTAATAACAATTACTGTTGTATAATGGAAGCAGAACTAATATCAATTTGTGAGGCTCTGTCCTACGCAACTTCGTTAGTCCAAAATAATATTGTGATATTTAGTGACTCCAAAAGCGCGTTGCAGCATTTAATCCGCTGTACTTCGGGCCTACCAGGTACCCCTATAGCTTACACCATTTTAAGTCATATTTTAAATTTAACTGGTAATTGCAAAACTATAAAATTACAGTGGATTCCATCACACTGTGGACTTGAACATAACGAGCGAGTAGATATGTTGGCTAAACAGGCTATTTCAGATGGAGTAGATTATAATATGTTACCCTATTACTCGAATTGCATTTGTTTAATTAAAAACTACTGCTATAATCTATGGAAAGAATATTTTGATGCGCGTTCAAAAGAAAAAGGCATATGGTATAAAACCGTCCAGCCACAGCCGCTGAGGATTCCATGGTTTGAGCATCACAGGTTTTGTAGAAAGGACATAGTTTTGATTATGAGGCTGCGTACCGGGCATGTCCCATCAAATAAGTTTGCGTTCCTGATGAAGAAGGTCTTGTCACCGAATTGTGTGCAATGCGGTGTTCCAGAGGACCTAACGCATGTATTGATGGAATGTTCCCGTAATGCAGCCTACCGATTATCCGAGTGTAACAACATATTGAAAACGTTTGCTGATATTAACATTATTTTGTCTAACCCCCATTCGGAAGAAATAAAACGTATTATCAGACTATATAATATAGGTTTCGCCTCGGATCTGTCTCCTTAAATTTGTAGCTAGATATAATTATTAAATTACTGAATTTATGTATTAGTGTGTAAATTAGTTATAAGTATGTGTGTACCTGAGCGACATATTCATTTTGTGATTAAGCTCGTTAAATAAAGATTGAAAAAAAAAAAAAACGTTAATGACCGTTACCGTTGACAATATAGAAGCGGGTAGTTGTAAATAATTAACGAAGTTAAAAATTTTATTACTGAATAACTGTTAATTATATACTTAAAATTTTAAAATTACTTTTCTTTTTTGATAAATTGATGTAAGACAAAAAAATACAAAATCATATGGATTTAATCGTAAACACAACCGAAATCCGTAAAAGAATAGCATTAAAAAAAATAACTTACCAATTGTCAAAATATTAAATAACGACTAAACATACAATGATACACTTATCACAGTTAAATTATTATAACCTAAAATCATAGAGAACTTTTTTTTATTATGTAATGTCTAACGCGTTCTTTTATCGATGTTCGCCGAAACACTGGAACGCGCACGGTACGCGCGCCCGATTTTAGTACACTGGCCAAATAATTTCTATTTTCATAAACGGACGATGAGAAAAACCAATATTTGAACTTCGAACCGACCGGCCAGTTTGAATTATCTGTTATTTTGACAGATTACGAAATGTTAATTTAAATAATAGCTGAAACGTTTTTACTTTTTATACCTATTTAAATATTATTATAAAAAAACATGAGTCTTATCACAGTTGACAGATATATACATACTACGTTTTTATTGTTGAACGTAACACCTAAGCTATCATAGGTAGATATTAAGATCAAAGTTTGTTTAAAAATTTTGTATAATGATCTTTTATGCAAGTATAATATGGAATTTGGCTGAAATGTGTGGATTTGGAATATCTGAGCCAAGCCAAAACATACAACAAATTGTTTATTATTATTCATTAAATACAACCACATTGTTAACCCATTAGGCGGCTTATAAAATCAGTAAATTACTAAAAATCTTATCTAGCTACGGGTAGATAAAAGCAGCACGACAACGAATATCGATCTAATTGATAAAACTACAACAATAAGTTATTAAGTTATTAATAAAATGACGCTATTAATATGCTAAGTATGTCCTGTGGGATAGGGCCATATTATCATAATTTTCTGAATATTACCTATCTAGGACAGGCAAGAATTTTCATTGCCTACTTATTCCAAAATGCATTAAATATTTCAGCTGTAGTTTGGATTTGAAAGCGTAAGGCCGTGTTTCCTGAACGAAGATGTAAACGCGGCATATCAGGCAGGATTCATGTTGCTAATATTACCATAAACATCTACAGCCTTACTTATAAACGCCTCTTAAATTTGAGAGCCCCTCTTAGCTGTTGATCAACGTTTTTTTCACTTATAAACCCAATTCAGTGCTGAGAAGTGTTTTCTCAGCGTTGCCAGAACGTTACTTTTGTAACATTTTACGTTACTTTTGACCCTCAAATGTTACTTCCATGTTACATCTAAGATGTTACACGACACAAAATGTTACTTTTGCGTTACTTTTTAGATTTTCTGTTGTCTGTTTTTTTTTTCAGCATTGACAGTCGATTATTCGATGAACAGTTGCCTATTACAAGCCGTGCAAAAACATATTAGTATGAACTTCGTTCGCAATTTAGTATCGCCATCCCTTTCTAACCAATACACACAGAATACGAAACTGAAGTGAAGTTAGTCGCCAACCGATACTAATCTGTTGTTGCATGGCTTTTACGAATTTTTACGTTTAATAAAATGGTCAAGGAAAGTATTTAAGCTTAGAGTATATATTACAATAGTATAGAGCGCGTGTATTGCACAAATTGCTTAGTGCGCATCGTAGGCAGATGAGCTATCACTTCGTAGTATAAAACAAAGTCGCTTTCTCTGTCCCTATGTCCCTTTGTATGCTTAAATCTTTAAAACTACGCAACGGACTTTGATGCGGTTTTTTTTTAATAGATAGAGTGATTCAAGAGGAAGGTTTTAGTATATAATTTATTAGGTTTTAGACAAAGCGGGCGAAGCCGCGGGTGGTACATAGGGACATAGGGACAGAGAAAGCGACTTTGTTTTATACTATGTATATTGTATAAGTTAAATAAATAATATGTAAAAATATAGTTCTTCTTGTAAACTATCGAGTACAGCGTTGGTCAAGCCACATTACTATGAGCCGCCACGTCGGCATTGAGGTACGCGAGCGAGCCTGCGCGTGTCCGCCTCCCACTTCCCCTTCACCCCCGCGATGCTAGATTTATTTTCATAAAAATAAATACAACAATCGATTTACCGATGAAATGTGATACTGAATTTCAATTTTGTGTTTTTTCTAGTATCGTTCTTACAAGATCGAACTGCACATTTCACCATGTTTATTCGTAAAAATGAAAAAAAAATCCCTAGAGAAACGCACTTCGATAGCACTTAACCTACTTAGACTACGAGCGCTCGCGGCGGGAACGTCGTGTTGTTCCCACCTGTGCCTACTGTTCCCACTTCGTTGTTCGCACTCTATAGATAGTATATATTCACAGTATAAATTATACTTTAGGTATTTAAGTTTTATTGAAGTGAAAACTTCTTTAGCGGCGTTAAGCACTTTTTCTGCAATGGGTATAAAATCTTAAACTCGCGTCAGGACACGTGACCTGATCGAAAAAGCGTTTAGAGCGTTTTCACATTATCCGATCCGATATCGGATATCGGACGCCGATAGCCGATATCCGATATCGGATACAATTTGCCCTTTCACATTGTCCGGTAGAATCGTTCCGATATCATCATGAGTGTTGCCAGAATTTTTTAGAGAAAACTAAACTAAATTGCCAGTTAATTAAAAATAACTAAAAACAACTTCAAAAAAAGAAAAGTAAAATGTAAAAAAGATTTGATATCATTAATTATTGCATATTATTTAGATGTGCTATTTACAAAATAGTTTTGTTAACGGTCATTTGTATAGTATATAATATATTATATTACGTTAACACATTATAAATTAAATAAATTTATATCAATACCTACTACAACCTAGTATTAGTTAATAGTTTTAGTAATACAGATTAGTAAATACCTTTCAAAATCTATTAAATGTATTTTTAGCAAGACGTACCTAGTCATTTAGTCATTTTTTCTCTATATATAGATTTATAAAAGTTCATGTAGTACCTATGATAAATTTATTAAGTGATACAATCTTTGTTCACATTTTCTTTTCTTTTTCATAATACACTGAAGACATCCTAAAATAATATAGAAAGGGTTTTAGGTTCAAGCAAAAAATTTTTTTAAAGAAAGCGCCCGCCGCCGATTTTTAAGAGCAATAAACCCTATAAGACTGAAAATACACAAACTAGTGCTTTTTTGCTGTTGGTATACTGCCTTTTCGAAAATTGAGTTGGCAGCACTGAACATTATCGTCCGATAGCCGCTGCCATATCGGTGTCGGCTCCGATATCCAATAGAGGACCGGACAATGTGAAAGACAGGTAGATATTTCATACATTTTACTTCCCTCCGATATCGGATATCGGCTATCGGCGTCCGATATCCGATATCGGATCGGATAATGTGAAAACGCTCATGGAGAGTAGACAGCTATCCCCTCTCTACTACGCGCGTTTTCACTTCTGCCGGCACTCCCGGAGTGCAACCCGTCTTTTTTTTATAAATAAATTGCCATAATAACGTATTTCGCCAGTTTCCACAATAAAAAAAGGTAATGTTACTTTTTTCGACAAAATGTTACTTTTTGGTCAGTGTCGTGTTACTTTTGACTATCTACCACTGGCAACACTGTTCCTATATTACTTGCTGATTGCAGATTGCTCTGTGGTCATTTGAATTTGACACTTAAATACACAGAGTACTTTTTTATAATAGGTATATGCTTATATAGTGCACGTGTTTTGCATTATTTTGAATTTATTTTGCTTTTAATACAGCTCCAATGAGTAAAAGTACAAATTAAAATGGATAAAAGTAATCAAAAGAAGCTTTTGCAAAAGCCTACATTGGCATATACAAGCAATCCGAACTATAGTAAGCCACCGAAAATTGCTAACCCAGTGAGTAGAAAAAACTAGTTTTGTGTATTACCTATTAAAAATGTTAATGATGTAGTAAAATTTCATGATCCTTTTCTATACTAGCTGATTGAATATTTATGTTTCAGTACCTACAATGCTTGGGAACGCCTCACATAGATTCCTTCAACTTTATGATGACCGATGGTTTAAAAATGGCGATAGATCACTTACTTCCCGTAGAATTCGAGCTGGATTCGGGTGAAAAAGTAAAAATCCAGATAGACGAAGCCACATTCGCGAAGCCTAGTGTTCCGATGGAAGCTGTAGGTGTTAAAAACCAGAGGGTTTTACCGACAGAATGCAGACAGAGAGCGGCGACGTATAAGGGGGACTTTAAAGTCAGATTGACGATAACTATTGATGGAAAGAGTATTACGGTGGATAGGTCATTGGGACACTTGCCAATTATGATTAAAGTAAGTTATAAACAATTTTTTTCAAACAATTTGTAAAGATTTTGTTATATTTGTATCAGCCCTTAATAACTGTGGTTCTAACAAAATAAATGAATATCACAAATTAACTGTTTCCGATTTTAATATAGATTTTGATTTACTGTACATTGTTTTCTAAAAATGATTAATTTTAAATTTAAAAGCTAATTTTATTGTAAACATTGAATCGTCATCATCATATTATAATTTTTTTCAGTCTAAAGCCTGTCATCTCGATGGTTTATCACCTGAGGAACTTGTAAAATTTAACGAACATGCTGACGAGTGGGGAGGCTATTTCGTTGTGAAGGTAATTACAAGTCTTATAATAATTTTGTAATCAATAAATAACTACACCAACGAAATATAAATAATCACTTCGTACATATGGAATATTCGTTTGTCTTTTATCTATTTGTGTTATTTCTTGTCTTTATTAGTAAATGTTGTATGTTATTTACCTTAATTGTTAAACTGTATCGCATTGTTGCATGTAATAATTGTACACATTTTGTTGGGTTGCGATCTGCTCCCGAAAATGTAATCCCTTAGGGCTAACAAGATCGTGAGCCGTTGTGTGTATTTAATTTAAATAAATAAACAAGTATGTTAGATTTTGATAAATTTATTAAATTGTCCGATATTGCAGATTATCATATTGGGTAAAAATTATTTTGGGACATCTGTTAGATATGTTAAAAATATTTTGTCAAAGATTGTGTTTTTTTTGTGTTAAAGAATAAACATATTATATTGAATTTGAAAATATAATTATTTGAATTTGAAAATTTTTATTGTTAGCATCCTGCCAATTAGTGACAACAAATTAGTGATCTTTTGCTTGTTTACCTTTTACCATGGTTGCCTGCAAGAGATCACTACTAAGTTATAAGGCCACAAAATAAATTGGCCACCAAATACTGTCTTTTTCTGTTAGTAGGTCTAAGGTTTCCCGTCTGTACAACTTTATCAAAATGTTAAATAAATAAATAACTAGACTACATTATAAAACTTCATACAATGTTTAAAATAAGGATTGTGGTTTGAGAAACAAGACATTATTATGTTGACATTCATTTCATATATAAAAATTATAAAAATTAATACACGTTCCAGGGTCACGAGCGTCTCATGCGCATGTTGCTAGTGACTCGACGTAATTATCCGGTCTCCATCAAGCGATCTGGGTGGAAAATGCGCGGGAACCTCTTTACGGAGTATGGAGTGCTGATGAGATGTGTTCAATCCGATCAGACGACCACTGTGAGTATTATACTATAATGTTAATAAAAGTCAAAACTAGAATTTTTTTGTTCCTTACTGTAATATTATGAATGGGAAAGTGTGTATGTCAGAGGAAAATTGTTTAAAAATTCGATATCCAGCAGTGTTAGTAATTTAACACGCTTGTAGCTTCACCCCATGCTTACCTATTTTACACCAAAATAATAAGGAGTGTTAAGTTTTTTTTGTACAACAATTTAAAAATTCTCTAAGTAATTAGTAATTTTTGGACAAATGAATATTGAGAATTACGCGTCGTGTTCAAATAGCATAATGTCTGCATAGCGAGCATTATCATTTAGTCAAAAATTTCGTCAGTGAATCTTTTAACCACCACGCGATTTGTACAAATTTTTCACTCAATGAGCGTGTTTGATAACGATTATGCATGTAATACGAATTGATTTTTTATTTTAGAACAACGTAATACATTTCCTACAAAACGGTACGAGCAAGCTAATGTTCTCGCATGGTAAAGTGATGTACTATGCGCCTCTAGTACTTATGATGAAGTGTCTGGTTGATTGGCCGGACCATTATATATATAGATTGCTGTTGCACGGAAAGAAGAACGATTTGTATTATGACAAGTGAGTTTTAATTTGGTAAAAAATTACTAAGAGTACCATTAAAGTTAAAGAATGGTTAGTAGGTAAGAAAGGTAGGTTTTTATTAAAGCTATGCATTGAAATTTTTCATATTAATTACTCCCTGTATATTTAATATATCACATGTGAATGTTAAACTAGTATTTTTGTCATATTATTAAAAGTTTTAACGGATTTTAAACGCGATTTAAACATTTACGTTTCGAACACTTCAAGCTCTCTGTAGTGTTAAACACTTAATATAAATACATATATAATTTCTTTTTTCTTAATATTAAACTAAATATTGCAGCTGCATCCAAAACATGCTCCGCGAATTACACGAAGAAGGCCTTCACACGCACCAGGAATGCCGTTACTACCTCGGCAAGATGTTCCGAGCAAAGATTACAGAATTACCCCCGTGGGCCACGGACCTTGAAGTGACTGATTTCTTATTATCCAGATGTGTGATGATACATTTAAATGATTATAAGGATAAGTTTAACGGACTTGTGTATATGACGCAAAAACTGTATGATGTTGTACAGAATAAGTGTAAGGTAAGTGAATATCCAACTAAGAAAGAATCTATACTAATATTATAAAGCTGAAGAGTTTGTTTGTTTGAACGCACTAATCTCGGGAACTACTGGTCCGATTTGAAAAATTCTTTCGGTGTTAAATAGCCCATGTATCGAGGAAGGTTATAGGCTATATTTCATCACGCTACGGGTAGCAGGAGTGGAGCCACGGGGGTGAAACCGCGCGGAGCAGCTAGTCTTTATTAAAATGTATGCCAGTTGTTTGGCGAATTGTCTGGACTTTATTATGAACAATGTGAACTTTGTTCTACTACAATTCAAACGAATTAATGTTTTTTACACGTTTTAAGAATAGGAATGTTAACAAGCTTTATGTGTCAATTAGCTTTCCGCTTTTCAAAGAAAAGCCCGCATAGTTCCCGTTCCCGTGGGATTTCCGGGATAAAACCTATCCTATGTGTTAATCCAAGTTACCCTCTATATGTGTGCTAAATTTTATTGTAATCGGTTCAGTAGTATTTGCGTGAAAGAGTAACAAATACACACACATCCTCACAAACTTTCGCATTTATAATATTAGTAGGATTATGTGTCAATTTCATTGATACACAATAAACAACTAGACTCACAAACACGCTCAAAAATTGTCCGAATCAAAACTCTGCTCTTGCGTGTATCAGGCAGAGTTTTCTAAAATTGACTTTGAATGTTATTGCCACTAAATAAGGTGGTAATTTCAATGAATAAACACACAATTTTTAAATAGCTGATTGGAAGTTTTGTTAATCGTATGTCAAATGTAATTTGAAAAATACGATTTATTTGGACACTAGAATTCATTATTATCACCATTAACAGTTTATTCTA
The DNA here is from genome assembly GCF_905220415.1 of Colias croceus. Lineage (NCBI taxonomy): Eukaryota > Metazoa > Arthropoda > Insecta > Lepidoptera > Pieridae > Colias > Colias croceus. Next base: position 1,539,188 of record NC_059560.1, read on the forward strand.
TGTTGCCTGAATCTTAAATAAAATTTAAATAAAAACATTACTTATCACTTAGCTAAGATAATCGATTCGTTTGAATTGAAACGAATATTTTTTCGTTACAACTCTACAAAGTTATTTTTAATAAAATACATGTATAACAATAATATAATTAAACAGGTAGAAGGTGCCGACGCCGTGATGGTGCAAGAGATACAAGTTGGAGGACATCTGTATCTCCAAGTGCTTAAAGAGAGAATGGAAAATCTATTGAATGTCATGAAATTCGTATTTATCAAACGGGGAAATAAATTGCAAATTACTTCGGTGAGTTTTTTTTTTGTATTTATTTTTAACTAGCTTACCGCCCGCGGCTTCGCCCGCTTTGTCTAAAACCTAATAAATTATATACTAAAACCTTCCTCTTGAATCACTCTATCTATCTATTTAAAAAAAAAACCGCATCAAAATCCGTTGCATAGTTTCAAAGATTTAAGCATACAAAGGGAAATAGGGACAGAGAAAGCGACTTTGTTTTATACTATGTAGATTGTATTGTATTGATATGATTGTATTGTATTGATTGTATTGTATGTAGATTCGACAATTTTTTTTATAATTTCATCAAAGTAATGTTAGAAGTCTATTGTGTACGCCCATTTCAAACCTCTGCCTCATAGACGCTAGGCAGAGATTTTTGTTTAGAAAAATTTTTTCCTTATTCTAGTTGTTTATTGTACGTAAAATATTTTTGTATCATTGATTGCTACACTCCTATTGGTTGTAAGGTTATATTATAAAGCCTCTACTAAAATGTCAGTGTTTTTGCTTATTAATAACCATTATAAATACAATTAATTCGGATTTTACAGTATTTTATTAAATTTCACAGACAGACATCCAGAAATTTATCAGAGCTGCGGGTAGTTTGGAACAAAAGATGGAAACGTTCATATCGACTGGGAACGCGCCGTCGAATAATGTGAACCTACCACAGAACAAGGGGTTGACTATAGTGGCCGAGAATATTAATAGGATGAGATATATGTCCCATTTTAAGTGAGTTATTTTTTATTAACCGACTTCAAAAAAAAGGAGGAGGTTATCAATTCGGCCGGTATATATATATATATATTTTTTTTTATGTATGTACACCGATTACTCCGAGGTTTCTGAACCGATTTACGTGATTCTTTTTTTGTTCGATGCGGGATGGTGTCGAATTGGTCCCATAAAAATTTTATTCGGATAGGCCCAGTAGTTTTTATTTTATGAGCATTTTTGTCTGTAGGTATTTGTAAATTTTGCAAGTGCAAGTTTGAAGTCGGTTGTTTTTAACGCAGTTATCACTTGTAAATATGAGGAATCGGTTAAAAAAATAAGGCTGGGACTTGTTTTTATGTGAAAATTGTTAAATAATTTCAATAACTTTATAGCAACAAATGCATTCGCATTAATTAAAGTAATAAATTATAATTGGTTATGACATAAATCTAGTTTAGTGTTGTAAATTTTTTTTTTTCAAATATGATCTAAATATCCATCGTAATTCATTATTGTTGGTAACAAAACTTAAAAATGAGTCAGTAAACTCCACGGGCCACATTGAAATAATATGTATAATGTAGCTAAAATTCACAAATTATTCTTGGTGACACGGTAAAAGACACGGCTGCGAATCCTGTAATGTGATCAATTTTATTCGAAACTTTTTTTCATTTTAAATTTTCCTTAAAATAGAGCAATCCACCGAGGCTCATTCTTCATGGAAATGCGAACAACGGAGGCCCGACAGTTACTCCCGGACGCGTGGGGCTTCGTGTGTCCCGTACACACCCCGGACGGGGCTCCGTGTGGCCTGCTCAACCATCTCACTGCGTCTGCGCAGGTTAGTGACGAAAAAATTACAAAAACCAACAAAATTTTGTAAAAAAATCGTTATAATGAAAAAAAATGTGAAGAAACAACAAAAGTCGTAGGGCTTCGTGTGCCCCGTACACACCCCGGACGGGGCTCCATGTGGCCTGCTCAACCATCTCACTGCGTCTGCGCAGGTTTGTGACGAAAAAATTCCAAAAAATGGTTGTCTGTAAAGTTTACTGACAATAGTTGAACGTGACAACGTCTTAAGGCCGATTGTGCTTCTTTGTCGCTCGTTCCGCGCTCTCGCTTGCACTTCAAGCCTTACGGAACGCCTCAGAGCGAGGTAACGCCGCATGAGTCATGTTTTTTCGTGCGTGCAGCCGGCTCTATCGAATTATAAGACGTTGTCACGTCAAAAACAAAAAACAAAAAATTCAATAAAAAAATCGTTAAAATGCAAAAAAAATACTAAATAAAGAAATACGTATAACGTATGTATTTTTATACCTTATTGTATTGATAGGAATGACGTATAAAACTAATTTAATATTTGTTTAGGTGACGTCATATCTAGAGCCGAACGTTATTGAAAATCTACCTAAAGTTCTGGAAAAATGTGGTGAGTAAAATTAAAATATTTCTTTGAGCATATCAATACATTGGCCACATTTTTTTATTATGTGCGGAACTATTCGAATAACCGTACAAACAAGAAAAAAAGGTTTGTGAAAAGAATATTTTAACGTTCTAGAAAAAAATTACCCACTGAATACTCTTTTACGAAACGGTGATTAAACCCTGCTTTTAAAAAGTCTAGAATTAATATTTTAATATCGTAAGGTAAAAAGATAAAAAAAATCATTATAGTTATTAAGTGAGATAAATTAAATTAAATATAATATTTTGCAGGAATGGACCCCATCAGCTCGGTAACCCACACCCCATTATCCCAGGACATGTATAAATACCCAGTATTCATAAATGGCCGACTTGTCGGCTATTTCCCGGAAGATACAGCTGCAGATTCTATAGCGTATCTGAGAACGCTCAAAGTTAAAGGGGAAGACGTGCCGATTAGTACTGAGATTGTTTTGGCGCCGAAAACACAGGTAAAAAAGTGGATGAATGTGCTTATACAGGGTTATTTGTAAAACACCAGCAACCTCGCAGGACAAGATAGCTAACATCATAAGTAACAACATTTGTTCTACGACTTTTGGCATAACGCAATAAATTATTTTTAAATTATTTTTTAAACTTTTATTGTACTCTCCTAACATTTGTAAGTTTATGTTCTATTCATTATCGGATGGACGACGCGACGCCTCCTTCCCCCTCTCGTTCGTTTCTTGTATACGTAATTTTTGGGAGGCGTTGAGTTTATAATATTCAAACGGAAAATTAAATGAATATTTATTTTTGTATGAAAATAAAATCTAACAAATTATCAAAAGTCGTAGAAAAAATGTTGTTTCTTATGATGTTAGCTATCTTGTCCTGCGAGGTTGCCGGTGTTTTACAAGTAACCCTGTATAATTTAGTTTTAGAAATTAAACGGGCTAGGTAAAATATTAGTTTGAATACTGTACTGTATAAATGTACTGCGATTCTACACAACTGCCTAATTGATGTAGACAGTTGATAACAAACCGCAGCAAGTCAACGACTATTAGCAAAGTGAGGGTATTTGGGTCAAACGTCATATAAACAACGTCCGAGCCTGTAGGCACGATTCGTACGAATGCGCTACGATTCAAATGAAGGCGGCATTTATAGTATTCGATAGTTATTCATGTTCTTACAGGAAATAGTGACAGCTATATTGACAATTACTATTCATCCACAAAAGTATTAAATCAAAAGTTATGTCTAACATTTGTTTATTTTTTGTGAATTTTGAGATTTGGAAGTATAATTTGGATGATTATGAATAGTTTGGGTTTTTGCTGCAAATTTATCTAATGAATTTTTCAAGCATTGGCACTTAATATTAGTTTTTTTTTTATATACCAAAAGTGAACTAACAGACATCAGAATGTGTATTATTATCAGTAATAAAATCTACTTAGTACAGAAAATAAAATTATCTTATTCTAACAACTTTTATTATCTATAATTAATAATTATTAACAAATTTATCTTAAATTTCTCAAAAACCAACTTTAAGTCGAGTTCGATAAGACAATATACTATTATCTTAAATTTTCCACTCGCAGACTCCTGGACAATACCCGGGAATATTCCTCTTCACATCAGAGGCTCGTATGATGAGACCGGTCATTAATTTAGCAACAGGCCAATTAGAATTAATAGGCACTATGGAACAGTTGTATTTGGATATAGCTGTCACACAGACCGAGATTGTTAAAGGTAATATAATTTTATTTATTTCGGGTATAGATTAGATATCATAAAGACATAGAAATGTGTACAAATTATTTGGTAAATAAAAAAAGTTCATGTGATCCTCTATAATTCTTTATAAATAATATTTTTGAAGTGAAACTTCTTTATCGGGGTTGGAAAAAAATTTTGTGTAACATTTTTTCGTTACGCGTGACATTTTTCCGTTACGCGCCATCTCTTTCTTATCCCTACCCCGCGTGATTCGACGTATTTATGTAAAGTTGCATATAGTAAATTATTTTTTGAAAAATACGGTCATAAAGAAGTTTCACTTCTTACGTGTGTACACTAGTACACGCATACATTTTTTTTTAAATTAATATTGTAGATACAGTTTTATTTGGTCAATTGTAATGTTCCTATTATAAATGAGGATGATTTTTAATATAAGTGATGAATTAAAAATAATAATTACAATAATTAAAAGTGTTCCGAATATTTTAAACATGTAATAGTTGTTTAAGGGATAAATTATAATTTTAACTATGTTTATGCTAATCATAAATAACATATTCAATTTACATTATCTTGATCTGTCTCCTGCACTAGAATATCACTGATATTATTATTTTAATGTGTGACCCTTTACAAGTGGTTTAATTTTTTATTTTCTCTATAATTCGCTACCAGGACCACTCCGTAAGTAACACAATAGTTAGTAGATATGTAATAGTTATAATATTAAACGAATTAGTAAGAATGTTAAAAAAATACAAAGAAATATATTGACTTTTAGGTCTAACAACACATTTGGAACTTACAAAATCGGCGTTTATGAGCAACTTGGCCCAAATGATTCCTATGCCTGATTGCAACCAATCACCAAGGTAAGAAATATTCAGTTTTAACAATAATAAAAAAAAAAATGTTTATAACATTTATAATTAACTAGATTAGTAATTAATTTGAGTTTAGTCGCAAGAAAAACTTAAAATTTTGCTTCGAGTAAGTTAGCATACTGGAAATTAAAAACTTGTGTAAGAATTTTCAACCATCGTAATTTCGTTTGAGCTATTTTGCAGTTTAACTTTGTCCAAATATCAAGGATTGGTGACAATACTCTTAGGGATTTTAAATTCAACCTAGAAAGGTTTTATTTCTTACAAAATGTTTTTAGGTATATGTCTACCTTCAACAATAAAATAATAATCGACTAAAAATAATTAATTAACACGACTAAACACAACCAAAACGACCGTTACGTCCGAGAGTCAAATGCAAAGTGTCAAATCCGCTGTTCAACACATTTTTATAACCACCCCCTCGGTTTGGGTTGCAGTTGGGGATTTGTTTCTAACAACACAATAATTGAATTTATATTTTTTGGTTTTATGGCATTCAAATGCTTTATAAATATAAATTTATAAAGAATAGAAAAAAAATATTTATTCTATTCTTCAGATTCTTATAAAAGATGGCGCGCGGTTTGTCCCTTAAGACACATAAAACTGAAAGAATAGAATAAATTCGATTGCTCTGGCGGGTCACGAGTGGCTGAGTTGGTCAGGCATCCGCCCCGGAATGGCGCGAAATGATGCGGGTTCGAGTCCCGCCTCGTAATCGAATTTTTTCTATGCTTTATAAATTTATAAATACAATAATTTCATAAGTTTTAATATGTTTTTTTTTTTCTTTTTTAACTGCCAACAATAGGGAATATGCATAAAATTTTAAATGGCCTAAAATATTTTTTTCTCGAATACTTATTATCGTAATATTATAATGAAAAGGATTTTTTTTTATTTACTTTTTATTTAAACCCCTAAAATAATATTCAAAAAGTGCAAAATAAGTGAGCGAAATTCAAACTGCCAGAACGCGCCACCACTGGTCGAACGAAATGTGACGTCATTTGACACGACATTGTATGAATCATCACTCCATACTCCATAGTAAACACAAGGTAAACACCCACTGGACGTGTCATGTGACGTCACGCAAAGCGCGCGTACAATGGCGGCGTTTGAACTGCTTACATTTTTTAAAATTATTTTCTACGTTATAAAATAGTAAACTATTAATTTAAGACAAAAAAGAAAAACATGAATATTCCCCATTATTTGATATTATTTTTCATATTCTCTCACCAGAAACATGTACCAATGTCAAATGGGTAAGCAAACTATGGGTACACCGATACACACGTGGGCTACAAACGCGGAAACCAAGTTATATAGATTACAAACCGGGGCTACACCGTTGTTTAGACCTTTACACTATGATCTGTTGGGTTTGGACGATTATCCGATGGGAACTAATGCGATATTGGCCGTTATTTCTTATACGGTAAGTACGGTTTTGGTTTGGATTGTTTTTTGTTAGTATGTTGTTGAGTTAGGATAGTTTGATTTGTGTTATAGTAACTATACGTTATTGCTATAAAAAATTCAGTAAAAAAGGTTTTTTTTCACCTATATTTGTGCTTTAAGAGAAACTCGATTTAGAATTATTTATTTGTAAGAAAATTTAAAACTATTTTTTTTGTACAGATAGTATTACTGATTTTAGTATTACTGTATTCTGACAATTTTTTCTTTTTAATTTTATGTAACAATTAGTTTCTTTTGAAACGCTATATAGATAAATTACAAGCTTAGGCTCAGTCAACTGTAATTGTTATTTTATTAAAATAGACATATTCTAAAAAAATATTTTCATTCTACTAAGGGCCGATTTTTCAATGCTTGGATAAAACATATCTGTCCAATAAAGTATTACACGATAATTATAAAATGTCACGTAAACTGTCAAATACGGGCAATTAGAATACGTTTTTAAAATGGTAGTTTTATACATTATTCGACGAATAAGTTTTATCCAAGCATTGAAAAATCGGCCCTAAAACAGACTAGTTTATCCTTAAAAAATTCCTTTCAGGGCTACGACATGGAAGACGCGATGATAATAAACAAATCAGCATACGAGAGAGGCTTTGCAGCGGGCACTGTTTACAAATCTCAGTTTATCGAGTTGAAAAACGCAACTTCATATTTCGCGAGAGACCCGAATAAGCCTGATCTAGCCAAGTTTATAGATGATGACGGGTTACCGGCGGTTGGTGCTAGGTTGGAAAGCGAAGATCCTTTTTATTGGTCAGTTTTGATCTATTTTATACTCCTTTTCTTCTACACTAATATTATAAAGAGGAAAACTTTGTTTGTTTGTAAATGGCTCATAAACTAGTACTAATTCTAGTACGGTGCGATTTACCCGCCACTTCATTCCGCGCACAACCAAATTGTGGAACAGCCTGCCTTCGGCGATTTTCCCGAACGCCTATGACATCGAGGCATTTAAAAAGAGAATATACCTCCACCTCAAAAAGTCGGCAACACATCTTCGGACACGTCTGTAGATGCCTATGGGCTGTGGAATTGCTTACCATCAGGCGATCCACATGCTCGTTTGCCTTCTTTCATATTAAAAAAAAAAAAAAAAACTACTGGACCGATTTTAAAAATTCTTTCACCATTCGAAAGCTACATTATCCACGAGTAATATTATAGGCTTTATATTATCACGCTAAGACCAACAGGAGCGGAGCCACGCGGGTGAAACCGCGCGGCACAGCTAGTATTATAATATAGCAGGCCGTTCCTGTATTGACTTTTATAAGAACTGTTGGGTCATCGATATATTAAACCTTTTGTTAAATCATTAATATACATTAGAAACAGAAATGGACCAAGAGCAGTACCTTTTTGCACTCCAGAGTTAGATATATTTCTTTTTGATCGCTTCGATCGATCGCGAAGATTAAAAAAAAAACACACAAACCGATTCGACGATATTGGTCTATGTGTTTTTTTTTCTTTTGTGTTTCACTTCTCTCTTTCTTAAACATCTTTTAAATTATTAATATACTAGCAGTCCGCCCTGGCTTCGCCCGTGGTACATATTTCGCAATAAAAGGTAGCCTATGTTCTTTCTCAGGGTCTAAAGATTGTCTGTGTCAAATTTCATCAAAATTGATTGAGAGGTTTATGCGTGAAAACCATACATACATACATAATTACAAACCTTTCCTCTTTATAATATTAGTATAGATAGTATAGATAAAGACGCGTTGTGAGTAAAATTTCAAATACGTTATGGTAATACCATCACGTCATGGAGTAAGGCAATGATTTTGGCAATGATCTTTAAATCTTGCTAAAGAAGTTTCACTTCTGACACGTTTACTCGGCACACTCGCACTTTTTTTTTCTTCTAACGATTGTTTTTCCTAATACCTTTATGTATTTGTTTCATATACAGTTACTACGACGACGACAGAGCCCAATACGTAGTGACCCGTTTCCACGGCAAGGAAACAGCGTTGGTGGATAGTGTACGACTTTGCGGTGATTTCTCACCTAAAGCCCCAAGACGAGCTTGTGTTATGTTACGTGTACAGGTAAAATTATTCTGTGTGTGGAAAGTAACTCAAATCTGGTGAAATTTATATTTTTGGTTTTATGGCATTCAAATGCTTTATAAATATAAATTTATAAATTGTGCGCGGTGTGTCCCTTAGACAAATAAAACTGAAAGAATAGAATAAATTCTGGCGGGTCACGAGTGGCTGAGTTGGTCAGGCATCCGCCCCGGAATGGCGCGATAGGATGCGGGTTCGAGTCCCGCCTCGTGATCGAATTTTTTCTATTCTTTATAAATTTATAACTCAAATCTATCATATTGTCCGAGGCAAAACTCTGCCTACGCGATTAAGCAGAGTTTTCTTATGAGCGACACAATACTCTCTTTAAAAAACATAAATTATTTGAATCTATAATTAAAATTGAAATAAGTCGGGTAGACAAAGAAAAATTTACAGACTAATGAAAATAAATTTTTGACCTGCACAGCTATGAAACTTTATAGTTAACGTTATTAAATCGTAATATAAGAAACCTCTGTTTATTTTTTTCCAGCGAAATCCCACCGTAGGCGACAAATTCGCGTCCCGGGCTGGCCAAAAGGGTATTTGCTCACAAAAATGGCCGGCGGAAGACCTACCCTTCACGGAGTCCGGGTTGATCCCGGATATCCTGTTCAACCCCCACGGTTTTCCATCCCGGATGACAATTGCTATGATGATAGAGTGCATGGCGGGGAAAGCTGCGTGCTTGCATGGACATGTGAGTAGAATTGATAAAAAATAATTTTAATTTAGTCAGAGCAGTGGTGGCTCAGTGGTGAGACCTCGGACTTCGAATCGATAAGTCCGTGGTTCGAGACCAGGCGAGCGCACAGGAAATAAATTGATTTTTCAATTTATCTGCGCATGTTGTAACATCACCACTGCTCGAACGGTGAAGGAAAACATCGTGAGGAAACCGACATGTCGAAGAATTAAAAAGTTCGACGACATGTGTCATCCGCCAACACGCACTTGGCCAGCGTGGTGGATTATGGCCTGTACCCTCATAGGAGGCCCGTGTCCCAGCAGTGGGAACGTATATGGGCTGATGATGATGATGATGATGAATTTTAATTTAATATTTCAAGGGTTAGTAGTTACAGGGATTTTAATACGAATATCATAGCCTAATAATGGCTTATCACAAACACTTGATAATGGTGAAAGAGTTGTTGGTTTAATATTTTTAATTTTCTTTTTCTTGTATCACACTGTTTGTACATCTTTTACAATTGTGGTCCAGAAATTCATAGCATGATTGAAAGATATTATGGTAATAAAATCGGCAAATCCGGCTCGAAGGACCAAAATGCTTGATATGTCCAGATACTAGATATTAGATTTTTATGACGATTAGATAATATGGATGGTTGTTGGCTGACTTGTGATGTTCGATTGCATCGAAAAAAGAATATTTAGCTTTGAGAGGCAGTCAGAATGAAATCTCTATTATAAAACGAAAATAATTCTGTGTATGCTTCTTTAGAGACCTTAGAAAGGACATAGGGTAGTTTTATATCCCGGAAATACCACGGTAACGGGAACTATGCCAGTTTTCTTTTATGGTAGTATAAAAAAATATGTCGCAACTACTATATGTGTTTTATTAAAACAGGTACACGACGCAACACCCTTCCGTTTTAACGAAAAGGACACAGCTATAAACTATTTCGGTAGGCTGCTAGAGGCCGGGGGGTATAACTACTACGGAACCGAGCGAATGTATAGCGGTGTGGATGGGCGGGAAATGGAAGCGGATATATTCTTTGGCTTGGTGCATTATCAGAGGCTGAGGCATATGGTGTCTGATAAGTGGCAGGTGGGTGGATTTTCTTATTACTTACGAGATCTAGATCTAATTTTTGTCTTATACGAGATTGTATTGATTTACTATGGGCTGATTTTTCAATCCTTGGTTAAAATTTATCCGTCCAATAACGTATTACACGAACATTTTAAAATGTCACCTGTAAACTGACAAATACGGACAATAATTAGAATATATTTTTGAAATGGTAGTTTAATATGTTATTCGATGAATAAGTTTTAACCAAGGATTGAAAAATCAGCCCTATGTGTAATAGTTTTGGAAATGGGTTTTTGGCGATTATTTGGGAACTTTTCGAGTGTTGATTCTGGTAGCGAATATGCTGACTGACCGGTTGGATTAGTTGGTAGTTACCCTGCCTTCCAAGCCAGAGGTCGTGGGTTCGATTCCCACCCGGGGCAAATATTTGTGTGATGAACACAGATGTTTGCTCTGTGTCTGGATGTTAACTCAAACTGAAAAATTTATTCATTCAATTAGACTTCTAGAAGCACTTTTGAAACGTCATTACATATTTTTAACATTTATCACAATAGTTAATTACACATACAGAGAAAATTGTCCTGAAATATTAATTTTATTTATTTATTTAATATGCTAATCAGTGTACCAACAAAGCCTATTATATTTTGCTGTTACATAATTACAAAATTAGTGTATTATACTATTTTATATGGTAAACCTATGTTGCATCTGTCGGATAATTTATGTATGTTGTTTTGATTGTGTTGCGTCTGTCGGACAATTTATGTATGTTATTTGAATGTGTTGCGTCTGTCTGACAATTTATATGTATTTTTTATTGAATGTGTTGCGACTGTCGGACAATTTATGTATGTTGTATTGAATGTGTTGCGACTGTCAGACAATTTAGGTATGTTGTGTTGAATGTGTTGCGTCTGTCGGACAATTTGTGTATGTTGTATTGAATGTGTTGCGATGGTGGACAATTTATGTATGTTGTATTGAATGTGTTGCGACTGTCGGACAATTTATATGTATGTTGTATTGAATTTGTTGCGATGGTGGAAAATTTATGTATATTGTATTGAATGTGTTGCGACTGTCGGACAATTTATGTATGTTGTATTGAATGTGTTCCGACTGTCAGACAATTTATGTGTGTTGTGTTGAATGTGTTGCGACTGTCGGACAATTTATGTATGTCGTGTTGAATGTGTTGCGTTTGTCGGACAATTTATGTATGTCGTGTTGAATTTGTTGCGGCTGTCGGACAATTTATGTATGTTATTTGAATGTATTGCGCCCGTCGGACAATTTATGTATGTTGTGTTGAATGTGTTGCGTCTTTCGAACAATTTATGTATATTATTTGAATGTATTGTGTCTGTCGGACAATTTGTGACTGTTTTGTTGAATGTGTTTCGTCTGTCGGGCAATTTCTGTATGTTATTTTAATGTGTTGCGTCTGTCGAACAATTTATGTAAGTTATTTGAATGTATTGTGTCTGCCGGACAATTTATGTGTGTCGTGTTGTATTTGTTGCGTCTTTCGGACAATTTACGTATGTTATTTGAATGTGTTGCATCTGTCAGACAATTTATGTATGTTATTTGATTGTGTTGCGTCTGTCGGACAATTTATGTAATGTTATTTGATTGTATTGCGTCTGTCGGACAATTAATGTATGTCGTGTTGAATGTGTTGCGTCTGTTGATTAGGAAATCGTTACGTATTAATGCGAATATGAATGTGGCCGCGTAATGGACGTAGTAACCTTGCATATAGTGAAGTGTGGGCGTGTGTCGTTGTGTTTGTGTGTGTTGTGGTGGATGCTTTGTCTCTGTGTGTGTGTGTCGGCACGTATATGCGTTAGTAACGTATATTCCTTGTGCGCTTGTGATGCGTGCGTGTTTGTCGCATTGGCTAGGACACTTGCGTGTTGTGTATCGGCGTGTTTGTGTGTGTTAATGACGGAATTTTATATAACTAATGTGTAATAAAACGTGCGATGGTGCAGGTGCGCACGACGGGCGCGATGGACGCGCTGACGCGGCAGCCGGTGAAGGGGCGGCGGCGCGGGGGCGGCGTGCGGCTCGGGGAGATGGAGCGCGACGCGCTGCTCTCGCACGGCGCCGCCTTCACGCTGCACGACCGCCTGCTGCACTGCTCCGACGAGACGCAGGTGCGTGTGTACAGGGTGCGCGAGGGGAGATGGAGCTTTTCCCTTTGTCTCATTAAAATAAAATTTCACTTTTAAATTCTAGAGTTGTTGAATTTCCCAATTTAAATTGCCTTTACTAAAACATTAAAACATTTCAAGCCATTAATAATAAAATTATTACGCTGTGGTTACGCTAAGTTACAGAGATATCACTATGCCAACGCAATAGTGATATCTCTGTAACTTAGAACGTCACAGCATTTACAGTAGCCACAGCGTGAACATCGATGTAGAGTTGCATAGCTCTAGCGTGATCATCGATGTAGAGTTGCATAGCTCTAGCGTGATCATTGATGTAGAGTTGCATAGCTCTAGCGTGATCATTGATGTAGAGTTGCATAGCTCTAGCGTGATCATCGATGTAGAGTTGCATAGCTCTAGCGTGATCATTGATGTAGAGTTGCATAGCTCTAGCGTGATCATCGATGTAGAGTTGCATAGCTCTAGCGTGATCATTGATGTAGAGTTGCATAGCTCTAGCGTGAAATATTTCAGTTAATTTCCTTTGTCTCATTAAAATAAAATTTCACTTTTAAATTCTAGAGTTGTTGAATTTCCAAATTTAAATTGCCTTTACTAAAACATTAAAACATTTCAAGCCATTAATAATAAAATTACATATAAATAATTGTCTTTTTCTTTCCAGGCATTGCTATGCACAAAATGTGGAACTCTACTCGGGCCAATCATAACAACAACGCTGACGTCAACGAAGGACACATGTCGTTTGTGCAAAGATGGCAACGTGGTCTCTGTGTCTATTCCTTACATCTTCAAATTCTTTGTTACGCAATTAGCGGCTGTTAATATTAATGTGAAAATCAATGGTACTAATAGTCTGGCGATGACGGCCGCTTAATAAATGATTTTGGGAAGCTTTGTTTGTGTTTTATTTACTAGTTTTTAAGGTTAGAAATTAATTTGGCATATCGCATCCTCGCATAGGCGCAGAGCGCTTCTATCATTTTTACTTTTTATAATTTACTAAATATCGTAAACATTGTAAATTCTTGAACATTCTTACTGGCTTTTTTTCGATATAGCATTTTAATTTTTTGACCACATGAAACCACCTTTGATTTAACTACATTCAATAAAAAAAGTAATAAAAAAGTACGCAAACACTAGGATCTTACAAAAAAAAGTGACCCTCAAAAATGTATACGGCACATTTATTCTAAATTGATTCATTTTAAAAATCAGTGAATTATGTCTATTATATCTGTAGCGACACCTCGGTACAGAAATAATAAAAATTTCTGTACCGATATTTATTTTATTGAATACTAGCTTCCGCCCGCGACTCCGTCCGCGCGGTTGTTGGTCTTTGCGTGGATGGTTTATTTCTCCATTTTGAGTAACTCGGACAATGACATCTTATAAATATCTATTGGACCCAAATACGGCTAGGTCTATAATAATACGCAACGTGTGTTCGCGGTACCTACTACAGAACAACGTCTATGGATAACTGAATAAAAATAACTGCGTTAAAAACAACCGACTTCAAAAACGGAAAAGTAAGAAATAAAAAAGATTTGATATTATTAATTACTACATATTATTTTTATGTGCTATTTACTAAAAAGGTTTGATGTCGGTGCATGGGCTTAATACTAAGTGCTTAGTGTTTGGCACCGACTTCAAACCTATTTAATAAATAGCACATAAAAATAATATGTAGTAATTAATAATATCAAATCTTTTTTATTTCTTACTTTTCCGTTTTTGAAGTCGGTTGTTTTTAACGCAGTTATTTTTATTTAATACTTTTTAGTGTATTTTTCAACACGAATCAAACGAGCCCAAACTCGATAAAGTTGAGTCAATATATTACTGAGTTCCTATGGCCACCTTCCGATTCCATCATCAGATCAGCTCCATGTCATGATAATGTTTCATCGCTATCCAATTTACATTCGTATACAAAATTTCAGCTCAATCGGTTACCGGGAAGTGAATCAAAGTTACTTGCTACATTGAAATTAAGTCATCGAGTACAGACAAAAATGCTCATAAAATAAAAACTACTAGGCCTAGCCGAATAAAATTTTTATGGGACCAATTCGACACCATCCCGCATCGAACAAAAAAAGAATCACGTAAATCGGTTCAGAAACCTCGGAGTAATCGGTGTACATACATAAAAAAAAAAAAAAAAAAAAAAAATATACCGGCCGAATTGATAACCTCCTCCTTTTTTTTGAAGTCGGTTAAAAATTGAGATTAATTTTTTTCTACGTATTTTTCCAGGATAAAAAGTATCCTATTTTACGCCCAGGATAATAAGGTATAATTATACCAAGTTTCATCGAAATCGAACCGGTAGTTTTCACGTGATGTCTTCACATACAGACAGACAGACAGACAAAAATTTTTTTAATCACATATTTGGGTTTGGTATCGATCCAGTAACACCCCCTGCTAGTTATTTTTTCAATATTTTCAATGTACAGAATTGACCCTTCTACAGATTTATTATATGTATAGATAATATATGATGTGTTGAATAAATACATATTCAAATACAAATAAAATGGCGTTTTATTGTTTTTACACGCTTTATATTAGCTTCACCTGTATGTTTGTTTGTAACCGACTTCTTTGGGCGCGATTTTGACCCACTTTAAACGGCCAGATTTCGTTCAAACTTTGTAGATTTATTGAGGACCGATGACAATACACTAATTTGATAAAATTTTCTATAAAAAGCGTGTTTTTTAGTTTTTTTAAACTATTATTATTTCGTATGCATATAATAATGATGAAAACGTTACAAATGACCTGTGTAGTATTTTTTATGAATATAATATTAATGTTATTTCTAATTTCAACAAAATTATTATTTTTGTAATATCGATATGGTTACATCCCTTTAGAGCGATTGTATTATTACGTATATGTACAGAGATTTTTCTGTGTGATCGATGTATGTGTGCAAAAACATGCTAGTCTGCCAATTTTGTAATAGTTTGAGTTTGTAAAGACACAAATTATTTTTGTGAATGTGTGATTGTGTTTCAAAGTGTGAGTTACCCTCCCCGCACCAAAATCGGCAGTGTTTAGTTAGAATACTTGCCAGCGTGCTCCATCCATTACTTAATGATCTAAGGTCAAATACAAAATGAGATGACATTTGTCTTGAGACATAACTATAAATAAATAAACTATAAAAATTCGCTTATTAATTAATAATAAATGCTATAAAAATTCGCTTGGTCAGCCCATCACGCGGTCATTGTAAAAGTTACCGTTACTGTTAAATTTAACTGTTGAGGTTTTCGGTTATTCGAGATCAAATTGAATAAAAATATGCAATAGGTATTAATTTTTGCGAGTGTTTTATTTGTTTATGCCTTTTAAGTATGAATGACAGAAAATAATACAAATAAGAAACTCACTTCAGAGTTCAGACACCTTCAGAAATGTAGATTGTGGGTATTGTAAAGAGACGAAGATATTTAATTTTTTGTATATATTTGTAGTTGATCAAATGAATCAAAGAGTGTTTGAGTGGGTCAAATTAATCGTCTTAATGTTGTTTTAGTTTACTTAGTAACAGATCTACCTAATAAAAGCGTGTTTGAGTAAAGAGTAGTTTTGAACCAGTCTAACTATGGTGGGTAACAAAAATAAAACACCTCATACTTTCGTAAATTTTTATTCCTTATAAAATACATACAGTGAAAATAAACTCTGAACATAACGAATCTTCAAACACAACCGAACAAAATTGTAAGGCACATTAGAAAATTCGCTCTATTCCTCCATAACTTCTACTTCTTTCTTTTCTTTCTTCTTCTTTTTCTTCTTTTTAGCGCTCGGCTCTTCTTGGCTCTGCTGTTCTGCTTCTTCCATAGCTAGTTTCATAACCTCAATGTTTTTCATAGGAATGTCACCGGTTTCGTAGAACTTCAGACGATCTTCAACTTGTTGACGCAGTTTTTCACCAAATACTGTTGTCTGGTTCTCTGTAAATGGAGAAAAAAAGTTTATTTCTTACATAGTATTTTTTTCGGATATTCCACGAATATATAGGAATAATATACTTATACAAGAATTCATATTTTTTAAAGGATTTTAAAAGTGTAAAATGGATTATTTGTTTTGTTCAGACGTTTTGAACATAATAAAGAGCGTGTTCACATTGAACATTTTTTCACCGGTGAACAGTGTGAACATTTTTTCACCGGTGAACAGTGTGAACATTTTTTCACCGGTGAACAGTGTGAACATTTTTTCACCAGTGAACAGTGTGAACATTTTTTCACTGGTGAACAGTGTGAACATTTTTTCACCGGTTATTATATTATTATATTATAATTTATGAATAAACGTGTTTAAAATCCGTTAAAAAGTGTTTCATTAAGTTACATGTATTTTTAACTACTTGAAATAGTAAAGTTACACAGATTAGTTAAGAATATTAAGCAAGTAGTTACTGTACGTTGGCGAACTGTTATGTTATGTTATGCTTTAAATATTAAAAATTGACCATTTTATAGAATGAATGCAATTTATTATTTGTAGATATTTAAATGATGGTGATGTAGTGTTGCAACTGTATGCAGTTAATATGTAAAAACACATAACGTAATTACAGTCGCATTTCTATAGCACGCTATTATTACCACAAGCCAATATACAACCTGCAATAGATCAAAACGTGCATAAATTTAATTTATATTTAAAATAGATAATAATTTAATAAAAAGCTTAATTATTTTAATGTCTGTTTGTGTCAGTTAAAATTTAAAATAATGTATAAAAATGTACGTCCAAATTTACAAATAAAAGCGCACACGTGTCAGAAGCGAAACTTCTTTGGCCAGATTCAAAGATATCGTCGTCTATATAATCGTATATAATCGTCGCCTTACTCCACGACGTGACGGCATTGCCATGACGCGACCTTGAAATTTTTACTATCGAAATGAAACTACAAATGATCTACAAATGAACTACAAATGAAAATACTAACCAGAGAAACAATCAATCCTCGACGCTATAGAACACTTATTGGCCAAGTATCGGCTGATCCTGCCCTTGTTCTTCAGACCGGCTCGACCAATGAATGTAGAATGGTATAATAAACCATATTTGGGTGTGTTCGAGCGTGTTTTTAACGCTCGGAATAGAGCTTTTTCCGCACCTGTCGAAAATAAAATAAAATATAAAATATTGTCATAATTTTAAATTTGAAAATGATGTTAGACAGTTAGGTTTTATTTTTTTATCAGCATTGCTTCAATGCAATTCGTAATATATTCGTAAAGTAAACCTATGAAAGTCGTAAACGACATGATATCAATAAAAATTTAATACTAGGTACATCAAAACATAAATCTATATGCACATAATTGAATGAAAATTCTTTATTAGCTAGTTCAATAAAGAAACGAATCTTCATTGGCGGCGCTTATCATTCCCTCTCGCTCACACGCGGCCGTACGGTATGCAAAAAAAAGGGAAAAATTAAATCACTAAAATGTATTTGATTTTCCCTATAATAGTTTTTATCATAAATTTACAATGACAATTATGCCTTTTGCGAAAGTAAATAATGTTTTATTGGAATTTGACAAAATATGTTCTTTGGGAAAAGTTGTTCAGTTTTATGGGCTTATTACAAGTATTATGGGGATTTTATTACATTCTGTATACGTAAATATGATAATTCATTTAAATACACAAATACAATAACAAAAAAGTTTGTCAACAAACAATTTGAAATAATTAATAAAATAATTATCAATTTACGTTATTTTTATTTTCTTTTTTGCTGATCCTACCATCTGTCAAAGTCAGCTTTGGCCGCCATTGAAGATTCGTTTCTTTATTGAACCAACTAATACTCACTTTTACCTAACAAAACATAATATTAAACACAAGAGTAATAAAAGCCTATACACACCAAGAATCTGCAAAGTAGACGCAGGATACTTGGCCAGGTTGGTGAGCGAACCAGCCTTGGATATCAGCCGAGCCCCGACCTGGTCTCCGATGAGAGTGGTGAGGTTTGGAGCCACCGAGTTCATCTTTGTGTGAAGGTACTCCGATATTTGCTTTCTGGTAACAAAAGATATGATGTCAATGGCTTGGTAGATTTGATTGTTCTTAGAGAAATGATTGCAAGAGTGTTAGTTAGGTAATAACCTAACTAACATGAATATTTTTTTTTTGTCAAGATACTATGAAATTGTAATGGAAGTTGTGCATTTTGTGTATTAAGTTAAGTAATATTATAAATGCGAAATTTTGTGAGGATGGATGTACAATTACAATGAAATTTAGCACACATATAGAGGGTAACTTGGATTAACACATAGCTTTGAGCTTTTTTTTAACAAATGGCTTTATCCCGGATATTCCACGGGAACGCGAATTATGTGGGTTTTTATTTGAAAACATTAAAAGCGAAAAAAAATATCATTGAAAATATATTGGTTAGATACAAATTGTATCAACATAAAAATAATACATATTTTGTGTATATATTATGTATTTATATTTCAGTTGAATTAATAGAGCACGCGCTTATAACCGCAAGCCATTGAACGACTTGCAATAGATCAAACGTGCATAAAATGAAAAGAATAAAATATTTAATAAATTAATCTCTATTTTATTATTTCGTGCTATTACGTTTTGCTTTCTACTTGCATAAATTAGGTAATGTATTTTTACGTGATAAATTAAAAAAAATCATAATTTCAGAAATCCTAAAGACACTTCAATATACAAATAAAACGCATCAACCAATAAAAATATACCATCTACCACATCATTATTTCCAAATAAAAACCAAATTAACAATTTTTATTATTAAAAAGTCTTCACTAACCTGTAATTACTCAACGACACAACCCTCCCCGCAAACATTTGTATATTAATCAGGTCCACAGGCGATATATCCATTCCCATTGACATTTTGGACGCATCAATGATTGCTTGGGCCTTCTCCGAGTCACCAAGTATCTCAGTGAGTGGCTCCACTGATTCTTCGGTGAGAGATTTCCTGTCTTTAATGTATTCCGCACATTTTGTGTATAGATGGTTGTCAGGGACTATGCTGACGAGCTCTGGGAAGTGGTAGGAGTACCATTCTCTGGAAATGAATATAATTTTAATTAATGTATTTATTCTTCTATATACCTCAATATAATTGTCAAACACTCATGTGTATTTATAAATTTTGTTTTTCATAGGTATTAAGTACATTTGAGAAGAATTTTCTGAATAGATTCAGGTTAATTTTAGTTTAAGATGCTCTGTTCCAATGTTGAACACTGCTTAATAACTTTCATTTTGTTCTCGGCTTTCCTAAGATAGTTATATCTCAAAGCTTCACAAATACTTATGACGAGTGTGACGGACACTAAATTTCACCTACATTGATATCCAAATTATTTAAACAATTTCACTATTACATATTATTAACATTCATTAGCAATTGTCATCTTCACCGTGACTTGTTTGTTCCAACGGTTAAAGAGGAAATTCTCCAGAAACTTAAGACATATTATAAAAGCCGTATAAAAAATCACCCCAACGTACTTGTCTGGAACATGATGGAGCCCACTCGCACTTTTAAGCGCATAAAACAGAGAGCTCCTCAAGACCTCCTTCCACCGTAGAATCAGACTCACCATGATCATAGAAAATATTATATGGGGACGCCACTGGGCGTTTACCATGCATGTCAACATTAAAACTTATAACCACCAGCTTAATGCTTAATAAGGCAGATTGCAGGTTTAGAGGAGATTTAAAAAAAAAAAATATTATTAATTATTAAGCTATTGCATAGCTTCTATCGCGGGCATTGAGCGCGGGGACCGAATCGAGAAACTCCGTAACGAAAAAACCTCACGCTCCCCACCCCGACGGGTTCGGAGGTGTGGCTTGAAGGCATAGCATGCAATAGGTTTACCGCGGCAGTCCCCGAGTGACACAAGTCTTTTTATTTTAACACCTCACCTGATCCTCATAGAAAACGTGTTAACATCTTTATCAAGCTGATCCAACAGCGCAATAGACTGTATGATCATATTATCCACTCTGTGCACGTTGAACTTCACTCTCGCACGGGAGTACGAATGGCCAAGTCCGAGTTGGGCCACGCTACATGCTTTCTGCGTGAGCCCCTTGATTAGTGCATGGAAGTGAAACTTGATACCTGTAATTGTGTACTTTGTTTAATGTTCAATTTTAAATCTATACTAATATTATAAAGTTGAAGAGTTTGTTTGTGTAAACGCGCTAATATCGGAAAAGTACTGGTCCGATTTTAAAAATTCTTTAGGTGTTCGATAGCCCATTTCTCGATGAAGGCTATAAGGCTACATATTATCACGCTAAGACTAACAGGAGCAAGCCACGTGGGTGAAACCGCGGAACGCAGCTAGTATACATATTCAATTGATGACATTATGTTAAAAATCAGTTTGTAATGAATAAGGCAGAGCAAGTACTTTAAATAATAAAATATCCCTCAAATAAGATCAATTGAATTTCTATCCATTTATTAACATTAACATATAGCTACCACTAACATAAAATTTAATTTAAAAGATATATCTCTATAATCAAACCTCAGTTTTTCAACAGATAACAATCTTGCAAAATAGCTGATAATTATGTAACAACTTGGTATAGTTTGATTGAAACTTAATGGTGGTTTCGGAAGTTAGTTGTGAAACCAAAATTGCGTATCGGAACGTACAATTTTCCGAGCCGCCATTAAGTTTTATTTGTACTGTAACACAAAAACATCTCTCTTATCTTACCTCTAATCAATTCAGGTACTGCACCAATGTGCGAGCAGGGAATCTCCAGGGCTTCGCTGATAGCTGCACCAAGCTTGGGATCCAGCACACCTAGCGTGCATTTTGATCGCTTCTTGCGTTTCGGTAACGCCCCCTCAAGGAAGAGGTTCAAATCTTCTGGTAAAATACCTGTGTAGATGTTAAAAGTTTAGTAACACACTTGTTATTAATTGTAGTGAATCCAATCATAATGCAGCAAAAATAATAGTTGCATTTAAATAAAAACTAGTATTATATTTTAAGTGACTTTACTAATACTTATCTATGTAATTTAGGTCAATAATAAACGACATAGGTACAATTTACATAAATAAAACATTGTTTCAAAGTTAATCAACCTAAAAAAAAAATGAACAATGTATACATTCTACAACATTTTCATCTTAATTTACCTTCAGATATCGCATTAATGTTCTCCAAAGCCAAAATAGCGGACTTGAATGGCTGGAACGCAATCAGAGACACAACTGAGTTGAAACGCTGCAAGTCCGTCACAGACTGCTCCACTTGCGGCAAGAACGTCGCCAGCTCCTCGAACTCCGCCACGCGGAAGAGGGCGAAGCCTGCGGCGTGCTCGAAGAGCACGTACAGCTTACTCTATAAGTTAATTAATGAGATTAGTCTGTGAACTAGCGTGATAAACATTCATAATTGATTGTATTTTAAATAATGCAGTCGTCTGTTTGTATATATTATGTAGTAGTAGAATTATATTATATTATATGTTTACAAATAAATGCTTTGCTAGTAATGTATTGAACTCTTTACATCAATATTATGTTGATTGAAGTTATTGGTATGGATTTTTGTACTTATGGCCAGGTAAATAAAGTGAACATCATATTAGATCTTCTTTTCTTTCCACATATAAAATGTTAGCATTCCATATTTGAGGTTATAAGAGCATGTAATTAAAATAAACTTATAAATAATAATATAATTACAAAATAACAATACGAAAGATTTTTATGTTGGTTCAATGTGTGAGATATTAGTCTGTGAAATTATAATTAAAATATTTACTGTAAAACATTACTCAACGCAACACTAAAACCAGGAACACCATGCCAATAATTGTATAAATTGTAAAAGGTTGCACAGAAATAATTAAACATCTGATTTATTGCATTAATAGTTCTACTTACCATTTTTAACTAATATTCGTTGTTATTTACACATTCACTATCATTTTTATTTTAAAACACGTGTATTTATTATACCCCCGCGATTTTATCACGCAAGTCGCAAGCGCCCCCACACCAGATAAACGCAAAAAAAACATGTCAATATTTTGAGGTTATGTTTTATGGATGCGTTCTGAAGTAAATAAATAAATTATTGTTCGCAGTGATGATGATGATGAACTGATGCTATACCAGTGCAAACTTAGCACCCCATCTATGGAATTTTGGGTCGAAAATGACCTTGATCGTTAGGTCCCCGTTAGGTCCTTTAAGGTCCCACAATTTTTTCGTTAGGTCCCCTTTAGTTTTTTTTTAATAATTTTTTTTTAATTTTAGGTATAAAAAAGTTACACTTTAGCACCCCATCCATAGCAAAATTGGCAAATTTTATCAAAATCGTATTCTTTACCGTTAGGTCCGTATAGGCCTCATCATTGAAATTGTTGAATTATTTATTTTATTAAAATTATAAAATAATAAAAACCTGCGCATGCGCCTTAGAGCATTAAGGCATGCGCACATCATACATAAACAGCGCGAAATTTAAAATCGTATCGTTTCATTTATTAAATAAATCTATTGTTCTGAGAGTGCTTATTTATTAAAAACCTACTTTTCAACCTAGACTTAAAATAACTATTAGTGTATAAGTGTCAATCTATGGTGTATATATATTTTTTGTAGCGGCCACAGGGCCACACTATCTGGAATGTCATCGCGGCGATAAAGTTTTGATAGTTTAATTTATTATTACGAGCTTTGTTTTTTTGAGAGATTAACAACCTCTTCATCTATATAATATTATATATATGTAATCTGGTACAGTTATCTGATGTTGTCAAAATCATAAAGAACTGCAACTATCAAATTTATGCTGATGACATCCAACTCTACTACTCATTTCATCCTAATGAAACCCTAGAGGCAATTAACAAAGTCAATTCCGATTTGAATTACATTAACTTGTGGTCTGAACGCAATTCATTAATTCTTAACCCATCCAAGACAAAGTTTATGATATTAGGTAATCCAAAAATAATCAATAGAATTAATCAATTTGACATAAATGTATTAATTAATAATAGGAAACTTGACCGCGTACATGAGGCTCGTAATTTAGGAATAATTTTTGACGAGAACTTAAGATTCGAGAAACATATAAATACCATTATTTCCAACTGCTTTTATCGACTTAAGACTCTGTATAGAATACGACAATATATTGACACTTCTCTCCGTATTCGACTTTGTGACGCGCTTGTACTATCCAAGTTTAATTATGCCGACACAATGTACGGACCTAGATTGCTCTCACGGACAAAAGCAGCAATTCAACGTGTACAAAATGCTTGTGCACGTTATTGCTGGAATATACCGCCTCGAACTCATGTTAGTCCATATATTCAAAGTGCTAAGATATTAAATATGGAAGCTCGAAGGCGCTTACATTTTGCCACTCTTCTCTTCGGTGTAATGCAAACCAAAGTTCCATCATACCTATACCAGAAACTTGCCTGGATGGGTGAGCGCAGTGCCCTAAGCTATCAAACAAGATCAGCATTTCAAAAGCTGGCCATACCCAGACACCACTCCGCAGGGTTCAAGGGAAGTTTCCGATACAGTACCACCAAGTGTTGGAATAATCTTCCACCACCACTACGTAATCTGCGCAATAAGGAAAATTTTCGACGCAAATATCGAAATTATTTACTTTTAAACCCTCCATAGGGGACTTGGTGGCGCTGAGTGTAACTTCCTTTGTAAATATGTCATTTGTATTGTGTTCTATGTAAAAAAAAAGGTGATGTTTTATTTTCAATTGTTTTTACATAAGTGTGATTGCATGATTTGCTTTGTTTCTGCTTTGGTTTTATTTATTTTGTTTTATTTTTTTATCTTTTATTCGTTTTGCTTTCTTTACTTTATTTTTAATTATTTTTATCTCTTTTAGGTTTAAGGTGTAATGTATTTTTATTATTTTATTGTTCAGTGTGTGATTGTCAACTCCAAATGTCATAAGGGGCCACTGAAAATCAGTGGTGCGAATGGTCCATCTCATCATTCGTGCCAGATACTGAGTTGGTCCCTTTTGTCAACGGAGAAATGTCCAGTACCTATTAAAAACATTCTTTTTTTTTAATACTTTATTATTATTGCTATTTTTACTCTGAATGTTACTGTTGTTTTTGTTTTTGTAATCTTGTACTGTATGTTTTTATGTTTCGTTGACAATAAATGTTTATTATTATTATTATGTGTATCTCAATCCATAATACTCGGGTACCATCATAAGGAAGGTACCCGGTCCTTTGGAAGGCTTACGTGGGGACACGGATCCAACACGCAGAGGCCCTTTAGAGAACTTTACTGTGTTGTGGGACACCAGCCGCAGCCTGCCCATGACTGCACTATAGAGATACAGCCCTAGGCAGTCCGCGGCCGATGTAGGACTATTTCGAAATATGGAAAAACAAAATAAACTGGGCTATGGAGTGGGATGTTAAATGGGCCGGTATTTGGGGACTATTGGAAACTATGGCACCTGCCTTTCTACTAAAAGAAAGTAAAAATATGTTGGCAGGTGGTGACTCGCCCTCTCACTGTATGGGCCCCCGAAATAAGTCGCTGCAATAGTGCGACAAGGGGGCAACATATTGCGAGCAGCTAAGGGTGGAGAGGCGTCCCTGGACTTTAAACGACGATCACGCGCTCCCTGAGGGTCCAGCATCACGTGCCCACTCGCCACTTACGATTCGCATCCACCCTTCGAGCTAAAAGCTCTCGCGACTCCACTCTGGCCGGCCGGTTAAGGCAAGCCAGAGGTGGGGGTCCTGTCCTCGTCAGGCTTCACTCCGACCGGCCGGTGAAGGCAAGCCGGAGATGAAGACAGGGGCCTCCCCCGGGAGCACTCGGTTCCCGCGGGGTCGCTACTCCCCGACACCCCGCCACAAGGTGTCCTGCGGGTTGACTGATTGCACGGTTGGAATATCTATTGTCACGTAGACAATAGATATTCCAACCGTGGGCGATGGGGTCGTCACATCCCTACGCCCTTTATTATTATTATTATTATACAGATAAAAAAGAACAGCTAGTGAAAGTAAGAAAAAACATAATAAAATACAATTAAATTTTGTTTAATCTAAAAGCCGCGTTCAGCCGCGAATAAAGAATAGGAATCACTATCATTATCTTTGACATCATTAACTCTTCCATGTCTGCAGTTATTCCATCTTGTTTTTTTTTTTGTACTGCTCTTCAACATGAATAACATGGTTCGGTCAAAGAATAAATCTCGTCGAGATACTGATTTTGTGTCTTTAAACATTTTGAACGGACCAGCCCCCCTAGCCAAGTGGCTTTCTGTTAGCGTAGCGTTCAATAGAATAGACTACGAATGTATGAGATTGACGTAAGCTGTAGATAAACGTATCTACAG
Organism: Colias croceus; assembly: GCF_905220415.1. Lineage (NCBI taxonomy): Eukaryota > Metazoa > Arthropoda > Insecta > Lepidoptera > Pieridae > Colias > Colias croceus. Next base: position 1,565,300 of record NC_059560.1, read on the forward strand.
CTTACGTCAATCTCATACATTCGTAGTCTATTCTATTGTATCTACAGCTTACGTCAATCTCATACATTCGTAGTCTATTCTATTGAACGCTACGCTAACAGAAAACCACTTGGATAAGGGGGCAGATCGTTCAATTTTATATTGTTGCTTGAATAGTTTTTAACTTGATTACCTGGTATCATCCATGCAAGATAATAATATTAAACAAATCATACCTACTTATAATAATGTGCAATGCAATCAAGATGAAAAGCATCAAAATATCAAGTCACACTTAACAATGCATTGAGATATTTCTCGTAAACACTCTTGTTTTTCCTTGAAAACTACATCTCTTTCAAATTGTTTCATTTTAAATTTATTAATCATAGTTTAAAGTTTTCGTCATGTTTTCAACTCAGTTTTCAAAAATATTTTTTTTTTATTTTTTTTTAGAAATCACTAAAATCCTAAGCTAAAATCGCAGCAAAAAAAATCACTTTGACAAGCTTTGACACATCAACAACTCAGGTTTTAATGACAGTCAACTGTCAAGTGTTGCCAAATAAATTTTCGAAATAAAAAGCCAGTTTCATCTTTCGGACGTGACTAGTATAGATTTATTTATTGATTTAAATTTAATAAATGAAACGATACCAATTTAAATTTCGCATTGTTTATGTATGATGTGCGCATGCCTTAATGCTCTAAGGCGCATGCGCAGGTTTTTATTATTTTATAATTTTAATAAAATAAATAATTCAACAATTTCAATGATGAGCCTATACGGACCTAACGGTAAAGAATACGATTTTGATAAAATTTGCCAATTTTGCTATGGATGGGGTGCTAAAGTGTAACTTTTTTATACCTAAAATTAAAAAAAAAAATATTAAAAAAAAAAACTAAAGGGGACCTAACGAAAAAATTGTGGGACCTTATAGGACCTAACGGAGACCTATCGATTAAGGTCATTTTTGACCCAAAATTCTATGGATGGGGTGCTAAAGTTGCATTTTTTTATACCTAAAATTTAAAAAATTATTTAAAAAAAACTAAAGGGGACATAACGAAAAAATTGTGGGACCTTAAAGGACCTAACGGGGACCTAACGATCAAGGTCATTTTCGACCCAAAATTCCATAGATGGGGTGCTAAGTTTGCACTGGTGCTATATTTTTATTATTAAATTTGTTTCATTATTAAATTATACAAGTACCTCATCATTTACTCCTTTACGTTATGATGCAGTTTTAATTCTATAAAATTATTTAATTTAATTTTGCTGTACTATGTTCTCATAACCATGTTATATTAATTTTTCAAATTTATTACCATTCCAGTCAATCAGAAATTCAAAAATATTTTTTTAGTGCTAATTAATCGCAATTTAAACCAAATGCAAATTAAAATACAGAAATCTTATTATTACAATTACATGTTATATTATCTGTGAAGACGTGTGAAGCGTGATCCGTGATTTTATGTTATGATTTGGTTATGATCACAATATGATTATTCAACTTACTTGCTCTGTGTATTCAACGGTCATATCAGATTTGAATTTGTTATTGCCACAATTTGATTTATTGTTTCGAAGTCAGTCTTTGAACTGAATAAAATTTATTTAATAACCACGCAGTGAAATTTCCCAAATAATTTGTATGGAAAAACTAAAAGATGTCTGTAATAGTGATTCAACGTGAACTTGTTGTGAGATTTAAGAAGGAAACGCTATTGAATATTGGTTTGCTGAGTAAGCTCCAGCCGATGCTGCCTGAGCTTTCACGACTCCTATTCAAGGAAAATGCAATGGACAAGCCTACCCAGAATCTATTTAACCACCTATCATACTACTTAGTGTCGATTATAGATGCACAAGTTGCCTCGACCTTTTCATGGCCTCTTTACGACACGAAGACAGAAAGAGCGTATCGAAATGAATTGTATACATTTATAAGTGATTATAGTAGTAAAGGAATGCTTTCTCCAGTGATGTCTTCCTATTTAGTGAACCCTAGTTGTTACAAAGTGACTGTGCTAATATTTCAAATGTCGCAGTTGGCGGTACAGAAAGTATTGTTATTAAAAATGCGTAAGGATTCACACAAAAAGTTATACGAGGAAATGACCGAGAAATATGAATCTAAGCAAAAGGATGGTTTTCTTGAAGCTATAAATAAAGAGACAGAAGCTATGCTCAGTAAGTTTTCAAACTATTTATGTAAGCGTCAAATACTGGAAAGAATAGCTGAAAAATTTCGTAAGCGAATACTAGAAATGGAAGACAAAATAACAAAATTGAATGCACAAAAGTATATCAATGATTTGGTAGATGGATTTGTATCACAAAGATTAGACGATGCTGCTAAAGAAGATGCATTAAAAGTTAAAAATGTGTATGAGCAACCACAATTCTTCGAAAACTGGTTGAACTATGTTGACGCAGATGTAAATAGAATGCAAAATGAGTGGGACAATAAAGTAACTCCATTCCTTAACACAAGTAAAAATACCTCTGAATATACGGAAGCTTTAGTTATGAGATACACAGGTCAAATGGAGAGAAGCACTTATATGATAGAGTATAATGCAAAAACTGACAAAATTTGCACAAACGATCTACAAAGCCAAGTAAACAGTGAACAAAAGTATATACTAAGGAATATAGAAAAAGACGGAAAGTTGAATTTTCCGAACCTAATTCGAGCTTTTGTTATTTCTATTTGTTTTGTATTAAGGAACAATGATGTTGGAGATCAGATATATAAATATAATGATTATTTACAAGGTGGGAGGAATAAATATAATGAAATTGTCAGCACGATGAGGGTACTGTTGGAGAGGATATTGACTGCTGAAGCTAAGTTGCAGGTAATTACATTTTAAGCGCTTATTTTATATCAACGTTTTTCTGTCATAATAGTTTTCTTCTCACACACATCAGTTTTTTGTGAATACTTGCTCTTGAGCATAGTTATTAGATCAAGAGCCCACGACGGCCAGACTTTCCTTTCTTTAAGAAAGTTGAAAGTTTCTCTGTATATGTCTCCGATACAGATAAGAACGACTAGCGATTATCAAGTCTGGGTTGTGGTTACTTTGGCAGGAAACAGGTAGTAGAGGTGTATAAAATTGTACCTAACTTTCATTATAGTTTAAAAGATAAATTTTATATATTTTACTTGGGGACATATAAAAAGATGTTACCTCAAGAGCTGGACAGTTTTCATGGTTCTTACATCTTGCCAGACACATTTAAAAAATAACTAACATATCATCAAATTAACGTTACTACCTAAAAGTGTATCAAATATGAAATAACCCACTAAAAACATTAGTTTACTATAATTAATGACTAAAAAATAATAGTATAATATAAGTAATAAAGTTATTACTTATCCTTTACGGGGACTTATGTCGATGGAATACCTGTTTCCTTCCAAAGTAACCACAACCCAGACTTAATAATCGCTAATCGTTCTTATCTGTATCGGAGACATATACAGAGAAACTTTCAACTTTCCTAAAGAAAGGAAAGTCTGGCCATCGTGGGCTCTTAGATTATAAAATTTGAATAAATAATATTATGACTTAACCACTTTTCAAGTCTTTTAAATGAGTAATGTGTAACCATTATATGTGCATTATTGCCATTGTCTCTTGATCCTATTCTGACTTTTCTTATAATTAAAAAATTTAATAACACAAAATGTCTTTTGTTTTACAGATAAGTCCCCTGCCAGTGAACAGATCTTTGCCACTGAGAAAATACACACATATACCACCCATGCCAGATTTATCGGACCTGATAAATGAAGACCACATCCAAGCTCCATTCGATACATTCACTCCGCTGGCATTCTCAAAACAAAAGTTCAACCTACGAAGGAATGATAACAGAAGTTTCAGCAAACCGTTCCCTAAATCCCTTATTACTCCCTTCCATCATGTACCAAGGGATGACTTTATGAAAAGCATTATTTCATATAACGTTAACACATATGACCACTTAAGTGTAAGCCGAAACAGTCACAACATATCAGTTATGTCACAAATGAAAGGGAATGAAACAATTGCAGAATGTGCTTCAGGATTTACAAGACAGCAAATACAAAGGCTCCTCTCGACGAAAAAGACAAGCAGCTCGAAAAAGTACAAATATAACACTGAACGACCTGATATTCATATCAAAAAGGGTGGTCTGTTTAACGAATCGTCATCATCAGTTCAAAGTAATGGTCTAACAAGAAGTTATTCTTCACCCAATTTGTATGAAAATAGACCGAAGAAAGTCATGTCTAGAGGGAAAGGCAGGAAATTATCTATAATGAAAGAAGATAGTCCGTTTGAAGTGTCCGGTATATCTGCGCTAGATAACGACAGCAATTTTAGTACAATGGGACTCGCTAATGCGGAAAGTTCGAGAAAGTATTCCAATTCGCCAACATTACCCACCGTGATTATTAATAGTGATGTTGAGAATAGAATAAATAACGTCCTCAAGGGATTAGACGCAAGCAAAGATGTAGAAACGAGTAACTTTTCAAATATATCAGAGAGAAAGAGCATAGAATCGAAAACAGATACACCAAAAACAAACACGCAACTAATAAAGAGAACAAGTTCTATCGAGAAAATTATTAATCGCTTCAAGAGAGTGCGAGCAAGTGTGATGCCGGAAAAAGAAGAAATTATCACAATAAAGGAAGAGAAACATGAAAAAACAGATCACGTAACAAGCCGAGTGCTTCTACCAGATTTATTAAGTCCTAGTTGTCCACAGTTGAATGTAAATTCAGATTTTCTCAACGAAACACAGGATGATAAAGTATATAGAAAGCCTAGAGAGAGTCTGGGCACAGCGTTGGGTGTCGACCAAACGTTTTTAGATCAATTCGATTTAATAGACTGATATTTATTGCACAATTAACTAATAACTTTTAGTATAGATTAGCTGTCTGGTTACAGTGGGCAACTGTTTTATGATGAAAATATGACTTAGGAGATAAATGTATGATTTTCTCATGTGAAATATAAGAAAAAAGAAATGATGAAATAGATTCAAAATTTTACTATTTATTGTGATAAAATTAACTACTGTGTTCTATCTCAAAAAATTTAAACTTGTTGACACACTCATTCTTTCTTTTACTAACACGTAACATAAGTAAGTCATTAATGTTTAAAATCCTTTCTTAATATGAAATATAATATGCTAGGTATATGTAATAGGCTATTCATTTAAAACATAATCATTTATAACTAGCTTCCGCCCGCGACTCCGTCCGCGCGGAAAAATTAAGAAAAATTAAGATTTTTTTTTCTACGTATTTTTCCGGGATAAAAAGTATCCTATTTTATGCCCAGGATAATAAGGTATAACTATACCAAGTTTCATCGAAATCGAACCGTTAGTTTTCACGTGATGTCTGAACATACAGATAGACAGACAGACAAAAATTTTTTTAATCACATATTTGTGCATGGTATCAATCCAGTAACACCCCCTGCTATTTATTTTTTCAATATTTTCAATGTACAGAATTGACCCTTCTACAGATTTAATATATGTATAGATACAAGAATCCAAAAAACATTTATCTTCTAAGTTATATTGTGAATAGTTCTAAAACAAGCTCTTTATCTCTAACAATTGTGCTATTTTAATATAAGTAGGTTAATATTATGCTTGTGCATTACTAATTAAAAATAAATCCATTCATGCCTTATGATTGTTTTACTGCGAAACCCTTGTTCGTAACTATATCGAAAAAATATCCATATGATTTTTTTTTTGTTTTAAAAACAAGGTGTACTTAGTTGTCAATATTTTTATTTAAAAAATACAAAAATAAATTAAAATACAACTCTATACATGTAGTTGTTAGTGTACACTACTACATAACAACATTAAACTTTGCTTTAATAGTTTAATACATTTTTGATATATCTTAGTTAAATTATAATAATATGCATTGTACTCTCGATACAAAAGTACTTAAATTCTAGGATCGTTTTCTTCCAAATGCACAAGTTTTTCTGAAATCTCCCAGAATTTTCTCGCCTTACCCATATCGCTGGCTGAATCAGAAACTGTACTTTCCTGACAGTCAAAAAAGTATTGCCCGGTAGTTTTTCCCAATTTTTCGTCAACCGCCAACATTATTGTAGTCTGGCAACCCTGTTCCGGAGTCTTGAAGAAGCCCTTTATAATCAAATTTAGGCCCCAACTGAGAGGAGCGGGTACAGAGCTCCAAATGCCTGTATCAATTAAGCCAGGGTGCAGACAATTTGCAGTCACCCCTGTGCCTTCAAGGCGTCGCGCCAATTCTTTAGTAAAAAGAATGTTGGCTTCCTTGGACACGTAATACAGGTAGCCTGGGAAGGTTTCCAATGGGTTTGGGTTGTCTAAATTAAGCCTAGCTAGTCTGTAGAGAGAAGACGCGACAACTACAATTCTTGACGGAGAACTCTTTTTAAGCAATTTAATTAGAAGATGTGTGAGCAAAAACGGGCCATAGTGATTAGTGGCCATCGTCATTTCAAGGCCATCTTCTGTTTTCTTCTTTGTGAATGAATTTGCGTAGCCCGCGTTGTGGATCAAAACGTCGAGTTTTTGTTCGCTTTTGTTGATATCTTCAGCAAAAGCGCGTATCGACGCAAATGATGAGAGATCTAGTTTTTTCACGAGAACCTTCTCGTTGTCCGTTTCCTTGATGATTTCATCTGGAAAATAGAATAATGTACGTTCACAAGATATTCACGTATTGGTAGGTACTGTAGACTGTACTGTACACGAAGAAAAAAAAACATAAGTAAGTAACTAACTAGGCAGAAAAATATTTTATATTTTTAAGACAACTGTCCATTATTCAGGGAACTAGGCAATTAGCTAGATAATGTAACCTAATAATTATTGTTTCAAATACGAGTGACCCAAAATACATGGTAATTTATGTTTATACCTACATGTATTATAATTATAATATCTATATTATACCTAATCTTAAAATATCATAATTAATTCAAACCATTCAAACTCTATCGTCATTGCAACTTTATTATATTTTCGTAATGGAAATAGGTAATTTGGTAGCAGTTCATTTTATTTATCCCTAAATGTAGGTACCTATTGAATAAGTTGATACAGTGCCTCATTAGTGTGTGCACATCGCATGCTTAATGTACCTATATTTAAAATTGTTAAATAAATAAAGTGATATTAACTATTTACAAACAAATTAAAGACAATAAAAAATATTCAGTAATTAATTAATAATTGTAGGTAAAAGTTAAAGTACTCAAAAGAACAATAAAAACCTCACACAAATTAGTTACTTACCTTTAATTTTCTCAGCAAGTTCTAAATTTCGACATGCCATGATAACTTTCGCGCCTCTTTTCGCAAGTTCCCGCGCTGTCTCCTTCCCTATACCGCTGGTGCATCCCGTCACGATGACGGTCTTTCCGTCCATTCTGGTCTTTTCACGGTACATTCCGCAGGTCAATTGGGCGTACAGACGCACAAGGAATAGAATAACCAGTAGACCGAGTATCACGATGGCACCGAGGAGAATTACGATTGGAAAGATCCAAAATATGTAGTCCGACTTCAGCGCGTCTGATACGAACATTTCTGAAAAAAATAATAATAATACAATAAATTAAGTGTTAGGTACAAAGCAGACATACAACTTGTGAGTTGTGAGCAAAACAAAATTCGAAAGATCGGTAAAAAATCAAAATAATAATGCGGCTTTTTATGAATGAAACGATTAAGTTAACATCGTGTCGGTTCAATATGTTGGTTTTTCCAATCTTCTTTATACGAGTTTTTCTACTAACATATCGTGTGCATATTAACAACAAAGCAATCAAGCTTGTTTCGATTATTATTTTTTAAGAATTTGGGTTCAGTTTAAGGAAAATTATTAATCATATTATTGGTAGAGAAACTGACATTTTTTCAACTTATTTAAGTGAGGTACGACTTTCATTAGACTGACTAGATATTTTAGTTTATGCTAACATGACTTAGGTAGTACCTAACTATTTAGAACAATGTTTAGAACCTAATCTGTGACAAGACTAATATTCTCTATAGTCTTTACATACCTACCTACTATACTAAGGGCTATAATCTATTTAATAGATATGTAATACTTAATTACCTAATATGTAAGTAGGTATATGTATTATGTATACAGTATAGTTAAGTCTTAACAACTAGATGTGACAACTGAGAATCAAGTTTAAACATTTGCTAAAGTCCGTTACCAAGAATCTCAAGTGGATGTAGGTAGATAAGTATAGTTCGATGATCGATCGTAATATTATTAATACGTAGGTATTTAAATGTAACACAAATTCTAGTTTCTCTCCGTACCTATTTATCAAAATATTTCCTAAATATATTTTTTTTATTTTTAAAACTTAACTACAATTCTTATTGGAATTAGAATTTAGAAAACGAGTTCTCATTCTCAAACATCGAACAATACATTTTAATTAATGTTCCTTATTTGTACCTATTTAAATATATACATGCACTTTTGTTAGAATTATAATTATTGGTTCCTAACATATTAGTCTAAATAGTGATTACTTACACATTCAACTAAAACACAGATATCACACACTACCTACGCAAACCAAAAACGTTGTCTACTTATAAGCATTTTCAACAAAGAACTGTGTTACCTACTGTGATATAAAACCACTTAGTAAATGACTAATATTAAAACAAATGCCGTAAAATCAATTTAAATATTGGTTCAATGTAATTAGTCCGCGTTACGACACGATTCAACAATTGACAATCGAATTAAGAAAGATGTCATCATTTGCATAGCGTTTACAATGACTTAGAAATTAATTATTGTTATTTTTCCGATGTTATTTTTTCTTTGGTCCCAAAAGGTTCAGGATTCGTACTTAACTACCTATGTTGATTTTATTGTTTTTTCTTATTTATAATTTTTATAAAACATTGAATAAATTAGCAATTACTTAAGATTTGGATTAGAAAGATTCTTAATCCTAATCCTGTGCAAATATTAGAAACTAGCTACGCTCCGCGTTTTCACCCGCGTGGCTCCGCTTCTGTTGGTATTGGATTAGCGTGATGATATTATAGTCTTCCTCGATAAATGGGGTATCCAACACCGAAAGAATTTTTCAAATCGGACCAGTAGTTCTTAAGATTAGCGCGTTCAAACAAACAAACAAACTCTTCAGCTTTATAATATTAGTATAAATTTATAGCAAACTAGTCTGGATTCTGCTCGATTTGAAAAATACAACCTGTCACACAGGAAAAATATAGCTTTCTACTAGTGAAATATTTACGATTCGATTAAGATTTGAGTGCATCCAGTACATAAAAGTTCCTAAGTTTTAACAATACTTCAGAATAAAGAATAGGTACTAAGGAATAGTGTGATTTGACGATAGCGTACTTAAAACGATAGCGTACTCGTTTTGAAAACGATAGCGTACTTTGTTTAATTCTCTTGACTAATTAATTAACTAGGAGTAGGTATTCCTAATTAAGAGTAATTTGTAATAATAAGTTAAAATAAAGTTGATCGAGAAGAGAAAGGCTTTGGAAAGTTTAGAAAACCGTGAGTTTGTAAAATTACCAGACCACAAAGATTTTATTTATAATCATTAGATATCGTTTTTAAAAACCGTACCTAATTATTTATGAATGTACTGTAATTAGTTATTACCGTTCGTTTATATAATAACATGGTAGGTGCCTAAAGCTTGTAGCGTTTATTTGATTTTCGTGATATTATGAGAAATACTAGATTTCCGCCCGCAGCTTCGCTCGCGTATTCAAAGAAAATCCCGCATAGTTCCCGTTCCTGTGGGATTTCCGGGATAAAATCTATCCTATATGTTAATCCAAGTTACCCTCTATATGTGTGCTAAATTTCATTGTAATCGGTTCAGTAGTATTTTCGTGAAAAAGTAACAAACATACACAGTACACACACATCCCCATCCTCTCCAACTTTCGCATTAATTATAATACCTATTAGTAAGGACTGGGGTCTGGGATGTTAACTGGGACTAGAGACTAGAGAGGCTAGCTAAGATGGGTACATTCTTATTTTATTGTAGCTGTTCTGTCCCCAAGGTTACTAATAAATAAATTAGGAATATCTAATATATAAAAATCAATGCCACTTTTCGTTGTAATTCCATAACTCGAGAACGGCTGAACCGATTTCGATAATTCTTTTTTTATTATATTCCTTGAAGTACGAGGATGGTTCTTATGTAGAGAAAACGTTAATATGTACCACGGGCGAAGCCGGGGCGGACCGCTAGTTATGTATAAAATGCCGATCACGTACCTACTAGACATACGTATAATAAAAAATTATGAAGTAAAACACGTGCCTATAAAAACTTAAAAAATGTGCCTCTATGATCTATGTACCTAACTAACAGTCTTTTCCAATACGATTCCATAAAAAAGGCATTTCAAACAGGTAGGTTATTAATTTGAAAGAAAGCCTATGACAAATTCTAAGGACAAATTATACTTGTACGTAAGTACAACTTGTAGTTACGCAAATGTCTTTTTTTCAAATTGATCTACTTATCAAAATAAATGCTGTCCTCTACACCTAAACTCCGATAATCCGTAAAACGTTGTTACTAATATCTTCGCTTCTTTCTTTCATATGTTTTGTTCTTGTAACCACTTGAATAATTTGGAAGAGAAACTGTGTGCACTGCTTTATTATTTTCAATGTACCTATAAAACATTTATAAGTATATTAAGAAGAGCTGGAACGTCAACACATTTACACATTGCACATGTTAGGCCGGGAGATACTGACACAAAATTTCGGGTCATTTGTAACAGGATGGCGGTCTAGAGGGGTTTTACTTATCCGACGAGTGTGACTTACGCCCACGTGACTAGTCCGCCGGTACCAGCGTTCTGACCATCATTTTTCTTTTTGTCATTGCGTAATAAGACCTCTGTAGAACCGCCATTCTGTTACAAATGACCCGAAATTTTGTGTCAGTATCTCCCGGCCTATGTATGTGTCATATTTTGCAATTGTTTATAAATACAGGGTGATGTAATTGGTGTAGTACGAATATCTAAAAATCTATGAAGAATTTTGTGATACAGTAAATGGAAGAATTATATACTATTTTACAGTATTTAATAAAATCATTTAATTTTTTGTTCATTTTCATTAGAAATGTCAATTTTTCTCACCAAGGTGGAAATTTGGATGATAAGGATCTTGTTAGAAAAATATAAATTTTGACTAAAATCGGCATTTTTTTTTTTCAAAAATCAAATTACTAATTAATAATCAGAGTTATCACCATTTACATTAATTTACGGTGGCTCAGTGGTGAGACCTCGGACTTCGAATCGATAAGTCCGTGGTTCGAGACCAGGCGAGCGCGCAGGAAATAAATTGATTTTTCAATTTATCTGCGCATGTTGTAACATCACCACTGCTCGAACGGTGAAGGAAAAACATCGTGAGGAAACCGACATGTCGAAGAATTAAAAAGTTCGACGACATGTGTCATCCGCCAACCCGCACTTGGCCAGCGTGGTGGATTATGGCCTGTACCCTCATAGGAGGCCCGTGTCCCAGCAGTGGGAACGTATATGGGCTGATGATGATGATGATGATGATGACATTAATTTACAAACGATATCGGTTGTTCTTACTTAAAATTGAATACCAATGTCTTATTGCGGTATGTGTTCTTTGGAAGTGTTCGTAAAGTTGTTGATCCGCAATTGATCCGTAATTAAATTTTGCGGAAAATCTTTTAGAGCGCTTAGTTGTGACATATCCTAAGCATATTCAATAGAATTAAAAGACGAGCGAATATGCAAGCCAGTCTAAAACTTGAATATTTTCTAAAATGAAACTAGAGTCGCATTTATTTTTGAACATACTGTAAGTGAAATTGCATAAGTGTGAGTACTGTGAACATGCCAGCTTTGCTTAATTGACCGATAACTCTACCAATAATAAAATAGTGTGGGGTATACCTAACTACTATCCACAGAGAACATTATTATGACTGGGTACTACGTGGGACTACTATCCTTCAACCTCACTTCATCACTACATAGTATAAACCAAAGTAGCTTTCCTTATGTCCCTTTGTATGCTTAAATCTTTAAAACTAGGTACGCAACGGATTTTGATGCGGTTTTTTTAGAGTGATTCAAGAGGAAGGTTTTAGTATATAATTTATTAGGTTTTAGACAAAGCGGGCGAAGCTGCGGGCGGTAAGCTAGTATTCAATATACCGGTTAAACAAGTAGTAAGCTACTACCATAAGTATTTTATCTTTTGCCATGACAAACCATAGTAAAGAACCTAATTTCTTCTTGAAAAATATCATATTAATAGTTTTTATCATTATTTATTTATTTATTTAGCCTTTATAATCCATGACATTTAGATACAGTTTACAACAAAAGATACATAATACATGAAAATATTAAACATGCAGTTAGGTTAAATGTCCTGGCCCCTTTCGGGTATAGGCCTCCTCCAACTGTCCCCATTTCCTCCTGTTTCCAGCTGCCTTCATCCAGTCTTTGCCTGTCAATTGTAGAATATCATCAGCCCAGCGAGCCCTTGGTCTGCCTTTCTGTCTCTTGGATCCTGGGCCTATCCATTTCGTGACCCTTTTTGGCCATCTATCTTCGGAGTAGCGGGCGATATGTCCAGCCCATTTCCATTTTAAGCATGTGCATGTTGTAACACGTCTATTACTTTGGTTTTTGCTCTGATTTTTGTGCTGTTGACTTTGTCTTTGGTCTTGATGCCAAGGATACTTCTTTCCATAGACCGTTGGCACGTGCGTATTTTTGACGTGGTAATGTGGTTAAAGATCCAAGTTTGGGCACCATATGATAAACAAGGCAACAGGCAAGGCAACAAGTTTTTATCATTACCGCGTCCTAAATAGGATAGTCTGTGGTATTCAATGAAATCAAAGGCTAGCGAAAGTCACAGAATAGAAATGGAAAGTTGATTTGGAAGTATTTAATATTCTATAACTATAATAATGTGTCTGTGTGTGGATCTAAGGTTGACCAAATAAATAATCCTTCTATAAATTATTGATAAAATATTTATTTAATCTCGCATATTATATTTGGCATTTAGATAATGTATGCAAACAAAAATACAATTTAACTTATTATGTATAAATATAATATAATATACAATTTAATACATATAAATATTATGTAAATCTCATCAAGATCTATTCAGCCGTTTTCACGTGATTGGGTGTCAGGAAAGCTTAATTTATAATGTTACTTTTAAATTGTATTGATGTTTATGTTTACATATTTTTTATTCATTGATATAACTACAACTACATAATATTGTCATTATTATGTAAATTCTTACGAGAAGACCCGTATATTTGATTCTTGGAATTCTTAGGATCTGGGAATACCCGGACGTCGAATGTCATTGATTATAATATTTTGATAAGATTATTTGAAAACTTAATAAACATTATACAAAAACTATATGTTATAAAATACAAAATAGGTTAATAATTTTTTGTACAAATAAAAAATTTTGTAAAAAATTTTACCCATAAAAAATAGAGCGAAAATGTTTTTTTTTCCGATCACAAATAAAGCATCCTGTATAAATTATCAAGACTATATTATATACGAGTAATAATAAAAGAAAGTCACTCACTATTTAACAAGAGATTTCACTTCCAAGTTCCACGTGCAAACTTTCTGAGATTTTAACAGAAACTGTCTTTCGAGGTGTAGGTTACACTGGTCGACAAAGCCTTACAAAATAAAACATACTAAATATCATGCCAAAATGATCCTTATTCCAAAGATATAAGTGTGGATGTGGCTGTACGAGAATGTGGTGTGAAAAGCAACATTTTTGTATCCATGTGGTTTGCGAAAAACGACTCTATGAACAAGAGTCACGGTTTCATGTAATTTATTTTTCGATTTAGGTTTTAATGCTTTTTTAACAAAAGTACAAATTGGTGACTCAACAAAACTTAAGTTGACATGAAATAGTTGAATATTTTAATTTTTATGATTTATGGTAGAAGCAGATGTTTTTTGCTCGTCGTAATGTAATTAAAAATGTTGGTTCATCAGTTTTTTAAGACTGATCAAGTTTGTAAGAATGCATTATTTTGAATTTTTGTTCAGAATCTTGCGACATGGCATGTAGAGACAGTAAAGCTGGCACATTTTTGTCTGTTTCATATTTTTTAAGATGGTGGGTGACATCATTTTTGTTATTCTGTATGTACCACATAATATTGTGACCACATCAGATAGTGATGTAATTTTTTTGCATCACTGAGAATAAAATCTTGGTGTAGTTACCTAGGCTCAAGAAATTATTACCTACTGTTCGCAGGTCAATTAGTCAGTCCTCTAAAAAATCTATCAAAATAAAACATACAAATCCCCCCAGTATTTTGAATAGGGGCCATCCATTAATCACGTGATGTTTTTTTTTTTGGTATTTTTTGACCCCCCCTCCCCCTTGGTGATACGTGGTGAGGTTTAAGACTACCCGTCCCCCCTCCCCTCTATATCACGTGTATTTTTTCGTACCTGCAAAGAAGCAATTTTTTTATTTATAAAAAAATACTGGTATAAGTATCATCTAATTTTATTATAGTAAATTAAAGACTACTATAATAAACGTACAGAGGTAGACAGAAAGATTGCAGTTTGTTTTTAAATGACATAAAAATAATGAAAGATATGCGAACAAGTTGTACGCGTTTGACTAAAAATAAATACATACATATTGTAACGCCGCTTTTCGGTTGAGTAGGTATCGCGCGCTTGTCGAAAAATAAATACACGTGATATATTACTTTACCCCCCCCTCCCCCTTGTGATATTTCGTGATGTTTTGATGGACCCCTCCCCCCACTTTCGAGCCTCGCGTGATTAATGGACAGCCCCATAGAAGTACATATTATTATACTCTCTAAGCAAATTTTAGCGCCTGTTAAAAACAATTAGCAAGCGAAATTTCACTGGCCATAAGTCAAAACAAGTTGCATAAGATGTGATTACCGTTAAACATAAGTGCATCTCGAAATTGTCGAACATAACTCATAGTATCTTTCAAGCTTTCTATAAAGATGTTCTGCATTATTGCATAACACTTTCCGTATAAGATAAGTTGTCGTAAGTCAATAATTTCTTTTTGTATTCTTTTGTAAATTAATTCGAATTCGAAAGTTTGTTTTTGTTTGTTGATCTTTGGCTGAAAATTATAATAGTTCATTAGGAATTAAGTTAGGAATATCAAATAGATTCATTCGTGGATTTTTAATCATCATTATGACATTTAAATTCTTTGTGGATTTACCTAATATCGGTGTTATTCAAATTCAAATTGCCTTTATACCCTTTTATACATATATATTAATTTGTCTCAAATAAATAATTGACGTATAGGTAATTGGCAATTGCTATTAGGAATAAAGCAGATCGTGAGTCAATTATCATTTTATCAATCGTCGATTTAGGTACATACATACTATACTTACTTAGTATGCTATTTTGTATTCTATAGTCATTCCAATAAAACAGCTAGTAATTCTCATATACATGTTAATAGGAAACAACGCAAAGTTGTCATTCGTTATTTAAGAGTAGAAAACTGTTTACAATATTGTGTTTGCCGGCTTAGCGGTCACTGACTTTGAAGGTTACATCGGCTATACTAACATTTTCTTGTTTGTTTGTTTGTACCAAATAAGGCCCGGAAGTATTAAATCGATTTGGTAAAGTATTTCACCAGTGAGCTACAACATTCAGCGACACGAGTTATTTCAATAATTGGGAATCGTAGAGCTAGTCTTTTTTATCATTTTTTAGGCAGATTAAGAAAAGAAACAGGCGAAATGGTCATTACCGTCCACACATTCAAGCATATAAAATAAGTAGGTACCTATTGCGAATGCTTTGCCGGAATAAGTGGACATGTAGTTATTTTTCTTGAAGGTCCATTATCGTAATTGTTTCAGAGCAACGCGTGTGCATCATTCCAGATTTTTTGAGCTTTTTGAAGTCAAACTTCATTAGTCGTGTTGAGAGTAGACGATTTTTGTACCTTTGAATATTGCCAAAGAAGGTTTCAGGTTTTTCTGACACGTGTGTTCGTACCTTGGTTCGTACACACGCTCTTTTTTTAATAATTTCCTTCTCTGGTTTTGAAAAATACTAGAAACTTTGTAAGTACTGATTATCAAGAGTGTTTACATTTACAGTTTTGCGAGCGTGTCATGTATAAATCGACGGTCATAAACAAAATGACTGCATTTTGCAGTAACGGCGAATAGAAAGCTATTTTCTCAGAATGACGCGCTCAATTTGCCGCGTCCGTTCTAAGAAAACCTTAATTATATTATTATTTGTATATTTAAATGTATTGCTTTAACGCTAAATACACACTAAATGGGTGTGTTGATTTGTGCTCATTATATTTTTTGTGTCAGTGCTAATACGATACAAGTTTATCAATTAATTCATATTTGTAAATAATTGACAATAAAAGTGCCAATTATTTCTTGATAATTATGTTAATATTATTTATTTAAAGGTTTGTAACTACGCATAGTGCAAAAAAATTGTAAAAAGCTTAGGTAAAAAGTAATTGGAATTGTGGAAATTGTAAATCGGTTTGTTTAGCATAAAATCTTTTTGAGTCCTCTTGAAATATACTACTGGCGACATACTGTCAAAATCATTTTCATGGCATTACGACACACGAAATTCTTAACGTATAGCAATCAATTATTGATAATAAAATTATATAAAAATACACATTTTTAATACACAATGTCATCTATAGAAAGTCCAATACCGCTATCCGAAATTGAGTCAGTACTAGCTTGGGTCGATACTTTTAAATTATCGCGACCAACTAAGAAAATTAACAGGGATTTTTCTGATGCAGGTACTCATAATTTATGACGTAGCCCAGGATTCGTAATATATTATATAGTGTATATTATAATATAGTCTATAAACCTTAGGGATCACGCAAATATTCAACGGAGATAGAATTTTTGATTGCGCTCAGTAGTATGTACTATAATTATGTACCAATGTTATTCCAAGTAGCAGAATCAGCATATTGATTGATTAGGTACTTAGCTATTAATTCATACGAAGTTTTATGAAAGTATTTTGTACAAGACGATAATTATCTTAGACAATATTAGGTATGAAGTGGTATACTTTTTGCGAAGGTTGTATAAGCATTGCGACCTCATATAATACACTAGCTGCGCTCCGTAGTTTCACCCTCGTGGCTCCGCTTCTGTTGGTCTTAGCGTGATGATATATAGCCATTCTTCGATAAATGGGCTATCCAACACCGAAAGAATTTTTCAGATCGAACCAGTTAGTTTGTGAGATTAGCGCGTTCAAACAAACAAATAAACTCTTCAGTTTTATAATATTAAGCTGCTCCGCGCGGTTTCACCTGTTGGTCGTAGTGTAATGATATTATATAGCTATAGCCTTCCTCGATAAATGAGGTATCTAACACAGAAAGAATTTTTCAAATCGGACCAGTAGTTCCCTAGAATAGCGCGTTCAAACAAACTAACAAACTCTGCAGTTTTATAATATTAGTATATGTGTATTATGTATATGATTTGCTTCACACAATTTTCGAAAATAATTGATCAGGTTTACGCGTCGTACATGTCGAGCATTGAACTCATCTTCTAGATAAACTGGTTATTGTTAAAGATGTTATAAGCACTCAAAAAAAGTTCAATATCTAAGAAGCTTATGTAACACCTACTCGTATTTTTATGCTATTGCATAGCTTCTATCGCGGGTCTTGAGCGCGGGGACCGAATCGAGAAATTCCGTAACGAAAAAACCTCACGCTCCCCACTCCGACGGGCGGAGGTGTGGTTTGAAGGCATAGCATGCAATAGCTTTACCGCGGCAGTCCCCGAGTGCCACACGTCGTTTTTATAGCTACAATACTAAATATACTAATAATCAGTCGAAGAAATACAAGTCGGATTGAAAACCTCCTCCTTATTCTGAACAGACTTTCTAGTTTAGCCAAGCTTGCGGAGTGCCTTCATTACAAAATATTTAAGGATCACCTGCAGATATTTATTTATAATGAAGATTTTCTGCCTTTACAGTACTTTTAGCAGAAATCCTAAGCGTGCACTATCCGAAGCTAGTAGAGATGCACAACTACCCCCCGAGAAATAGTCATTCGTTGAAACTAAACAATTGGATGACGTTAAATAGGAAAGTGCTGAAGAAACTGAAGTTAAACCTGTGCTGTAATACTATGGAGCAGTTGGCTAATTGTGCACCTGGGGTTATTGAAAGAGTACTGATAATGGGTAAGAATCTATTGGCTAACATCTACGGATTCAATGTTTTTACCCTTTCGAATAAAGGTCTCAGCACACATATGGGATCGGAAAGGGATCGTAACCGTAACGCCTTTCGCCTCGCTGTCAACCAGGCGTCAACCTACCGTATGCACGTGACGAAAGCGTATCAGCAGCGCCTGTACGTCAACTCGGCTACGGCTAGGCGACACCGGCGTTACGCCTAAAAACGGTAACTACGGCAAGTCGTAGCAGGCAGACACGTAAGCGCGTGGACGGAGAGACGTAAGCGCGGGGACGATGAGCCGTTAGCACTGGAATTGCAAGTTCGGAGCCTGTTCCGAGGGGAGGCGATTACGTTACTATTCCGATTAGTGTGCGTTGCAGTAGGGAGTTTAATACAAACCATTCTGAACGGCTCGAGGCGATACGGTTACGATCCCTTTCCGATCCCATATGTGTGCTGAGACCCTAATGGATAAACTTTTCGTAAGTATTTAAGACTAGCTGTTCCTCGCGGCTCCGCTCCTGTTGATCTTAGCGTGATGATATGTATATAGCCTATAGCCTTCCTCGATAAATGGGCTATCTAACACCGAAATAATTTTTCAAATCGGACCAGTAGTTCCTGAGATTAGCGCGTTCAAACAAACAAACAAACTCTTCAGCTTTATAATATTAGTATAGATTAGGGTGAGTTGTTTTTAAATTTCACTACCTTCCTTTTGATTCGTCACTGATATCAGGTATACCGTATAACTTTATTTATGAATAGCGGGTCGTCTTTTCGTTTTCATATTATAAAGCAGGCTTATTGATTCTATTTATGATACGCAAAGATGTTAAAAAAGGCCGTCCGGCCTTCTGTCATGGATATACAGCCGAATATATCGGATAGCGGAGTAACTAGCTAAATTTCCTACCTACAAAAGAATATTTTTAATCTGAAGTGCAGTATAATTTGAGATATTCAAATATTGTATTTTTTTCAGTGAGAGATAAAATTCGACACGACGAAGAACTGAACAGAAGTACGAATCCTGAACAAAATGTTTCCAGCGGCGGCAGTTACTACGAGGCTTGTGGAGACGAAGGTGTATCTTTATTCTTTACCTCTTTGGTTATCGTGACGTCTTAAAGCAGTATTATTTCCGGTGTGGGAAAGTGATGGCGCTACACGATGTAGCGTTGTCATTTTTTGTCAAACTGGAATAAATGCTACTTTAAGACATTGAATCTATACTAATATTATACGTATATTATTTGTTTGAACGCGCTAATCTCAAGAACTCCTGGTCCGATTTGAAAAATTATTTCGGTGTTAGATTGGCCATTTATCGACGAAGTCTATAGGTTATATCATCACGCTAAGACCAACAGGAGCGGAGCAATGCGAGTAAAACCGCGGGGCACAGCTAGTTAAAGAATAACAATGAAACACTTAAGAGATAAGTTTAATACAATATGATATCTGTTTTATAGAACATGTGCTTGTTGTCCCCGTGAAGTCAAGAGTGAATGGTGTATTGGAGACCATACAACAGAAGGTCGTCAGTTATGAGTCTTATATGACGCTGAAGCAGGAGCTAAAGGATACGAAGGATTCTATAGAAGTGCTTAAACAAAAGGTATTAATTTAATTTGGATAATCTTTTATATCAAAGAGAATTTCGTACAGAACAATTTAAGGCAAACTGTTAGGGTTTTATAGGTTAAGATATTTTATTTAGGTCTACATTAATTATTATTAGCCATTTTAACACTTTAAAAACGTAATTTGTGTTCAATAACTATTACGGTACTGTACATAGTTTGAATTCCTTAAAAATGTACATTTTACAGGTAGACCATCTTGACAGATTAATTAAACTAAAAGAAGAAAGAATTGATGAATTACAAAAGCAGTTGGAACGAAAACAATCTAGACGTAAAGAGATAGAAGCGTTACAGAACAGTCTTGTTATTCCATTCGAAACGGAACCACCTTCTCCAAAACTCGATGATATTGTGAACGCACCAAATAAACCACTGCTTGTAAAAACTTCTGAGTCAGCCAGCAAAATACCCAAGCTAGAAGACTTTAATAAAACTCCTAAACAAGTCGAATCAGTAAAGTTAGATGAATCTATTAAACAACCAAAAATAGATGGGTTTCTTAAAGATCCGAAGAAAGAAGATCCTACAAAAGTCGCTAAAGCAGTAGAATATGAAGTGTCCAAATCAGAGGAACCTATTAAAGTATTTAGATTGGAAGAATCTAAAATTCCAATTCCCAAAGTAGACGTAATTAAATCTTTATCTAAGCCTAGTATAACCGAAGTTGCATCAGAGGAGTTTACAAAAGAACCACCTAAAATTGAAAATGTGAAATCTGAAGTTTTTAAAGAAATAGAAATTATAGATCAGCGAACTTTTGATGCGTTACTCGATAACGAAGAGTACATAGATAGTGAGTCAGGAAATAATGTCATGACTATAGCGAATTCGATACAAAAAGAGATAAATGATATTAGCAAAATGAATTTTATTCAAAATATAAACTATTTTAACTAATACAGAATAAAAAGTTTTAGGTATATTGTTTTGTAAATCATTGATAATTATTATTTAACTTTGTCAAATTACAAAATGTTTGTCCAATTGCTTCTTTCGGGTGCCTTTTTGAGCTAAGTCAATAATATAATGTTTTTATTAGTTTAATTTGTAATGTATTGTACATTAGAAATAAAGTTATACACATGTGAAGCGACATTAGTTTTATTTACTTTAACGAATATTGGCTTGGAATATTTCACATAGGCTGGGATGGTGTTTCAAAATTTTCTTAATTTGGGCAACTCGATCTTCAGCGAAGGTACTTTCATTAAGTTCACTGTTAACATATTATATAAGTTTTCATTAGAATTTATCATTTCGTATGATGATGATGGTGATGGTGATGATGATGAAAATCGATGTAGGTTTTGATGTTGATGATGATTTAATAATAATTAATGTAACTTATTGAAATGACGATTATCATGATGATGTTATCAATATTGTCGATTCAATACGCAAACAAGTGACACTAAACGTAGCGATGGATAAAAACAATAGGGATACACAGAACGCAACAGAAAAAGATTTACACTTTGTGTTCACTATCTTGTCCAATAACTTCGAATCTCTTGAAGTCAATACCGTCATGATAGAAACATTCTTGGTTTATTTTATCCAGTTTCTCTTTAACTGGTAATAAATCTGCCACTGAAATTAGATGAGTTTTATAAATGGAAAATATTACATGATCTACACCAAAATGATATTACCATAAAAGAGAAACCATAAGAATTAATAAAAAAAGTGACAGTGAAAGAACTACTCAGCAAATGCATTTAATTGAAAAACTGAATTGCCTCTAAATTTAAATCAATTGCCGAAGTTAAGTGTGATGTAGCATCTTTACCAAACCTAACCGCTACGCTACGCTACAATTCTCTTTAAATGAAATCGTTCCAAACAACGAAATCCTCTATAAAAAATAAATATAGAAAATCCAACAAAATGCTCACAATTAAACACATTCTGAATACTCGATACAGACGATCCAGATTGTTCCCCATCCCTGCAAGTACAGGGTGGGAGAGAGAGAGATATATCCGAAGTCTGTACAGCTATTCCGTCTATGGGATTCGGCCAATCAGATAAATTATCTTCAGTTATATCGAAATCTACTTTTTCCTTTTTGGTCTTTTCTTCTATCCTCTTTTTGAGGATTTCTAG
Source organism: Colias croceus (assembly GCF_905220415.1). Taxonomy (NCBI): domain Eukaryota; kingdom Metazoa; phylum Arthropoda; class Insecta; order Lepidoptera; family Pieridae; genus Colias; species Colias croceus. The sequence goes on from NC_059560.1 coordinate 1,587,458, forward strand.
TTGTTCTGTAATATATTTGTTAGGAATTACTATGAAATAGTTAATGACTTACAAACTATAGTTCATTCATTTATCAAAATATATTCTTAGATTAGACGCGTTATCATCTATTCATTTATTGTAATATATTCCACACTTTTTCAAAATAATCCGCAGTAATATGCTTATGCTGAAACACTTTCAAAATAGTAGTTCTTTGCGCATGGCTGTACTGTCCAAAGAGATATATTAATGGCTAAAAGCATATTCATCTGCTGGTCCAAATTGACTTCCATCTTTAGTAAATGATTGTAAAACATTGTTTTAATTAACCGACTTCAAAAAAAGGAGGAGGTTATCAATTCGGCCGGTATGTTTTTTTATGTATGTACACTGATTACTCCGAGGTTTCTGAACCGATTTACGTGATTCTTTTTTTGTTCGATGCGGGATGGTATCGAATTGGTCCCATAAAAATTATATTCGGATAGGCCCAGTAGTTTTTATTTTACGAGCATTTTTGTCTGTATTTGTAAATGTTGCAAGTGCAAGTTTGAAGTCGGTTCTTTTTAACGCAGTTATCATTTTGAACTTGTTTTTATATCTGTGTATGTTGATGTATGTATGTATGTACTCACCAGGTGTACACGGCTCATATTCGTCAAATGTCTGCTCAAAGTGTGTGAACGGATTCGCGTGCATATACGGTGGTAGTGTTCGTATGAACGAGTCCATCTTCATACGTTGGCACTTTTCCATTGGACATGTCTGGAATATATTTTTTGAGTTAATTATAGGGTATTGTAGGTTCGTATTAAATCAATGTTGGATGGTTTTAGATACTATTCATATAGGAAATTTATAGCCGGAGAAACATCGAGGAAAGAGCGGAACATCTATGAAAAAAATTATGCAAAAATGAGGAAAAATGCTCGTAAGTAGATAATTTGCGAGGGTCAACTAGAACACACCGTAAAAATGCATTACCCAATAAAAATATTAAGAAAATGATAGGTACCGGACCCAAAGCAGTTCCTTGGCGAACCCCTCTATAAAGTTAAGATAAATATTTTTTCGATTTTTAGCTATAAATATTTTTAAACCTAAGAATAATTTTCAAATATGGAAAATTCATAAAATCTTACCTTTTCATAATGAATTGTATGATCTTTGTCAGGCACATGTGTTGCTATCATATCCATGCTATCGTTGTGTAAGCTCCTGTGAAAGCGATGTATGAAAATATATATTATTAGTTACTATTGTAAAACATGGCCGTTTTCACAGCTTGAAATGTGCTAATTAGCGTATCTGTCAATTAAAATCATACAAATTTCGTATGATTGAAAAAATTACCAAAAAATAAGTTAGCTCATCAGAGTCATTATCAAAAAGTGGTGATAGAGGCCATAAACCTTACAAAATTAGAGTTATAGAATACTAGCTTTCCAACCGCAGCTTCGCCTGCGCAGTCAAAGAAAAACCCGCATAGATCTCGTTCCCGTGGGAATTCCGGGATAAAACCTATCCTATTTCCCGGGGTAAAAAGTAGCCTATGTCCTTTCTCGGTTATCAAAATATCTCTATACCAAATTTCATGCAAATTGGTTCATTAGTTAAGGCGTGATTGAGTAACAGACAGACAGACAGTTTATAATATTAGTATGGATTTCTAAGTTTTGTTAACAAGCTTGTTTTGTATTTGATTAAGATTTATTTTTAAAATTATATAAGTATATTCTAGAAATTAAGTTTACCCCAAAGCTGACACTGATTCTTCTGCATTTTCTTCGTCCTCTACCTTCGATGATTCTCTGTTTTCAATAAGAAGTATTAAAGTCTTAATAGCCCATATATATTATAGGATTTTAAAAGGTTTAAATTATCATCATACTTACAATATAATCTTACGAAATTGTAATAGATATCAAGTGCATACCTACCGCCTACGTAATAAATTTTAAAGAACTATTGAAACTTTCAGAGAAAGAAGTTCTATAACTTTTGATCTGATCTCTACAAATTGACTCATTTTTTCAATTATTCCTTTTAGTATGAAATAAAAAATACAAATATTTGTTTGAACGCGCTAATCTCGGGAACTACTGGTCCGATTTGAAAAATTCTTTCGGTGTTAGATAGCTCATTTATCGAGGAAGGCTATAGGCTATATATCATCACGCTACGACCAACAGGAGTGGAGCCACGGGGGTGAAACCGCGCGGAGCAGCTAGTAATTATAATATAATTACTTCGAATGCAATTCTTCATCATGGTCCTCTTCGTTCATTTCACTAAACAGCGAATCCTGAAAATGTGTGAACAGCAAGTTTATAGACAATAAATTTTAAAATAGATATAATTTGAGTATTTTTGTAATTTTACGTTTCATAGTAATTAATTGAATAAGTGAAAATTTAAACTTACAATCCTTTTTCCAACATTCAAGACAACTTTTGCTGGTTCTGTTGACTGTCTGTGCCTTTCTCGCTGTAAAAGGTTCTTACTAGTTATTTATTTATAATTAAGAAATAAATTTAAATATGACATGGATACTAACTAAATCAGGAATTTAAAAAAATAGTAGGTAGATTCTAGATTCGTTCTGTCACTCAACTTGATACCTATTATACAGTATTCTAGGAGGTAGCAACGTTGACAAGTGAGCATTTTAGTATAGTTGGTTCTTTGATATGCTGTTCCTCTTGCTATTTCGGTTACAGTACGGGCTGTCTGGCTGGCCGCAGTGGTTGCGTTTAATAGTGCGCATCTTATCTGCACAGGAAAATATCCTTAATTTAAAGTCATTTTTTAACGCGTAATTTTTAATCTTTAGCCTTTAGATAGATCCATTAGACATACATTTTTTATTGCAAGACGTTTTTTTCGTTGTTAAATAGGTGCCAGACGCAATTTTTATTTCAATATAATTAAAATATCATCGAAATAAGTGAAATTCCATCAACATGAGTCCCAGTGAAGGATAAGTAATCACTGTGTTACTTATACTATATATAATATTCATTTTACTATTTACAGTTTTTTTGCAACAATCTACCATATCGCCTCCTTTTTCCCAACGAACCTCAAATAGGACGTTAATGTAAACTTGATAAAAACCAAATTTCATCAAGAAATTAAAGACTTTTTAACGGATTTTAAACGCGATTTATTCATTGTATTATTTTCCCAAGTCTTTAATTTCAAAATGTATAATACTCGCGTAAAATCAAACACTAGAAAATACAAATATCATCAAATTCATATTTATACCCAAAAGTGTAATAAATATGAAACCATCTATTAAAAATATTAGTTTACTAATTATTCAATATAAGTATTAAAAACCGGCCAAGTGCGAGTCGGGCTCGCGCACAAAGGGTTCCGTAGCAGCAAATATAATAAATTACAGTTAAATCAACCTATCTCAAAAACTATAAGAGATACTTTGATCAAACCAAAAATCGTTGAAAGAGTTAATTAGCATGCATCACCTCTATTTTTTTTAGAATTTTATACCCCGTAGTTATAAAAATAGAGGGGGGGGGGACATACTTTTTACGACTTTGAGAGCTGATATCTCAAAAACCGTTCACTTTAAGAAAAATGTTTTTTAGAAAACTTTATATCATTTTAAAAGACCTTTCCATTGATACCCCACACGGGTATGTACATCGAAAAAAAAAATTTCATCCCTCAGTTACATGTATGGGGGGCCCCACCCCCAATTCTTTTTTTTACTATTTAGTGTCATATTTTTGTAGCGGTTCATACAACACATATTCCCATCAAATTTCATCACTGTAGTACTTATAGTTTCCGAGTAAATCGGCTGTGACAGACGGACAGACGGACAGACGGACATGACGAAACTATAAGGGTTCCGTTTTTGCCATTTTGGCTACGGAACCCTAAAAAGGATAATATAATATAAATAATAAAGTTATTACTTACCTTTTAAGCGGACTCATGTTGATGTAATTTCACTTATTTCGATGACATTTTAGTTATATTGAAATAAAAATTGCGTATGGCACCTATTTTACAACGAAAAAAACGTCTTGCAATAAAAAAATTATGTCTGATGGATCTATCTAAAGGCAAAAGATTGAAAATTACGCGTTAAAAAATGACTTTAAATTAAGGATATTTTCCTGTGCAGATAAGATGCGCACTAATAAACGCAACCACTGCGGCCAGCCAGACAGCCCGGACTCTAACCGAAATAGCAAGAGAAACAGTATATCAAAAACCCAACTATACTAAAATGACTTTTTTTTAAACGTTGCTAGCTCCCGTACTACAGGGTGTCCCACTATTGGTATACTAATTTCTAAGCGCGAAGGGACTTGTAGTTTTGCATACACTGATAACGTAAAAAAATTTTAAACAAAAAAATTACGTAAAAAACTTTTTGCCTAACTTTTCCTGAAAATCCATGTTTTCTTCTCTAGCTTCGCGCAGCCGGGATGCTTCGCTAATGTGAGCATTTTGTCTATGAAAACATAATCTTAAACGATAGCTCACGTGCTGGTGGCAAAGTTGGGCGGGTTGCTTGTTATGGGTGTACACATAGAGTTTTACGAATTCATCTGTTTGAAAAAAGAATGCGTCTGGAATTTTACAAGTATTTTTTACGTACTCAGCGTATGCAAAACTATAACTTCCTTTGAGCTAAGTGTACCAACAGTGGGACACCCTGTATAAAAATAAAAACATATAGGTAAAAAAGGGAATCTATAACATCAGAATCCTAGAATACATTAAACCTAAAACGTCAGTATGTACATAATCATACCAATCTTGTAGTAGAAGCAATTTCCATAGAATCCCTTGCACCAAGTAACGTAGCTTTTGTTATAGCTTGAGGCAATACGCTTGAAGTGCTAAAATATTGTTTGAAATTTTTGAAATGAAACTACTTTAAGGGCGTTGCGAAATCAACGTCACGTCATGGCAATACCGTCACGTCATGGACTAAGGCGACGATATTTGATAAAAATATTAGAAAATAAATTCGCAAAATGTATTAGAATGTAAGGAAAAACACATCTCGTATAGTGATTGAGCAATCTTTTTATGGGCCAAATTTATTTTTGTGCTACGAGGGTAGCACAAAAATAAATTTGTTACAAGTGTTACGATAGCTAAGAAGTGAATAATTAGTTACTTACATAATTTTTAATATGGAGCCCATTGTACCTCTTACATCCACACTGGCAGTGGGTCGATGGTGACTTATATCTGACTGTTTACATTATTTTATAACTTAAATGATTTTTTTTTATTAAATTCGGGTTGTGAAATATTATTTTGTAGTAGTAGCAAAGTCTATTAAAAAAGTCTAATAAAAAATAATGTCCGTTCGAGGCATAATCTACGGCTATTAATAATTTTTAACAGAAACAAAACTGACTTCAAATTATTAGAACTAGTCCAAATTGAATTGAAACAACATGAGATGCACCAGCTTTCAAATAAAAAAGAATCATCAAAATCGGTTCACCCAGTCGAAAGCTCTGAGGAAACAAACACAAAAAATACAGTCGAATTAAGAATCTTTTCTTTCTTCCTTATTGAAGTCGGTTGCAAATTGCCATCGGTATCTCAAGTGACATTTATTCATCCGAAAAAATATTAAATCATATCTAAAATTATTATAATTTTCATTAAATACATAATAATTAATATAACTTACACCAAATCTAAACGACTGTCGTTCCGTCTGTACGTTTTGGCACTCCCATTTAGCTCCAGTGGGTTGATGCTTTACATATTCATCTTTTATTGTGTCGAGATGCAAACAGTTCGAATGCAGGAACATATCGCTGAATACTGCAAATATTTGAAAAATATTCAGCTAAAATATACTATCGGTAAAATTATCCGCTTGGACTAAAAACCCATATGTATACGAAGTTAAAATTTCCCAATTTCTGCCCGGAGTAAAAAATTTAAAATACTCGTGAAATTATTCACAAAATTGAAGTCAATCGGTCCAGTTAATTCTAATACAAGTCTAATAAAATAAAAAAATGTCATATCGGTTTGAATTTAAGTAAAAAGCCTAAGTTATTTTATTTTAACATTAAAATCAATGTATTTTCTTTCTTTCCTTCTTTATTTAGTTTTTTGACTTTAACAAAAAAAAGTCATATTTCGTGAATCCATACATCCTTACATACATCATTATGATTTGGCACACGCAAGTTTTATTTTAGAAATACATGCAATGCAATATTAATCTATATACATATAATAAATCTGTAGAAGGGTCAATTCTGTACATTGAAAATATTGAAAAAATAACTAGCAGGGGGTGTTACTGGATCGATACCAAACCCAAATATGTGATTAAAAAAATTTTTGTCTGTCTGTCTGTCTGTCTGTCTGTCTGTCTGTCTGTCTGTATGTGCAGACATCACGTGAAAACTACCGGTTCGATTTCGATGAAACTTGGTATAATTATACCTTATTATCCTGGGCGTAAAATAGGATACTTTTTATCCTGGAAAAATACGTAGAAAAAAAATTAATCTCAATTTTTCAGTTATCCATAGACGTTGTTCTGTAGTAGGTACCGCGAACACACGTTGCGTATTATTATAGACCTAGCCGTATTTGGGTCCAATAGATATTTATAAGATGTCATTGTCCGAGTTACTCAAAATGGAGAAATAAACCATCCACGCAAAGACCGACATCCGCGCGGACGGAGTCGCGGGCGGAAGCTAGTTGATTAAATAAAATTACTCTCTTACCATAATCTTTCCATTTAGGTGGCGCAGTTTTAGCGGCTTTAACATTCTTCAACACTTCCCTCCTCTGGGGAGGTTGAAATTCCGCCATATCACCAAAAATAATGAACGGTGGGTTTTCCCCATCTAGCATTTCCCACCAATTTTTCTCGTGTGGTACATCAGTCTCTGTTATTTTGAGAACTATAATCTTAATATATATAAATCTCGTGACACAATGTTTGTCCTCAATGGACTCCTAAACCACTTAACCGATTATAATAAAATTCGCACACCAAGTGCAGTTCGATCCAACTTGAGAGATAGGATAGTTTAAACATGTATGTAGGTACCACGGGCGAAGCCGGGGCGGACCGCTAGTTTATTAATAGGTTTCTTTACAGTTTACACTTACAATACCACAATTGCTTACAAATTACAATTACTATAAAATATAATCTCTCTAAAAAAACAAAACTAACCTTCCTCACTTTTTTCTTCAATTTCACAAGGATCTTCCTTAGGATCATCTTGTATAGGAGCTTTTGTTTTCATAAGTGAAGGTAGATCGAAAAAATATTGGTTCGTCTCGGGAGTTCCACCCGCATAATGATATACAAAGTTCTGGAACTAAATTATATAAAATTAATGATTTAAATAGACAATATAACAAACGATTGCATTAAAATTGCAAAAAAAGAGTAACTAAACATAAGAGGAGCATTGAAATTGACAATTTGTGTCGTCATTGAATGTAATATAAGAGCTAGCGCGCAAGATCAATTTTTGTCTCCGCAACTATATTGTCTCTCCCATCAACTCTATGGGCTAGTAAGAAAGTGCGCACACGTAGCGACGCAACTCCCCATAGAGCTGATGGGAGAGACAAAATAGTTGCGGAGACAAAAGTTGCTCTTGCGCGCTAGCTCTTAGAAAAGTTTGTGATATTTACGTAATTTTTAAGGCTAACTTTCTTCGATTAGGTATGTCAGCGTATTTATAAAATTTGATAATTTTTAACTGTGTGAACGTGTTATGCATGGTATAATTATATTGTTACTCTGTTTAGAAGCGGAAAACGAAAACTATTATCAAAGTATTTGGAAGTCATCGGAAGCATTTATATGGGAATTTGAATAGAGCCCCGGCCCTGCCATTAGTAAAAGAGACTAATTTTGACGTCACAACACGACGTCATATATATACTTTCGAAGCCGATACCGGATACGAATTCTTTGACGATAGTTTTCGTTCTGTAGGTATATAATATATTTTTAATATGTTATGTTTTTTTTGTAAAGTACATATTATAATTTGCATATCTATTTATCCAGAAAACATAATTATATCTTACCTCTTTTATAACCTTATTCATCTTATTTTTCCACTCATGGTCTACTCTAGCGGCGGTTTTGTAGCCTCTAGATAGGTTTAGAATTAATTCCTGACTCTCGGAGAGAATGTGCTGTAAGGCGTTTATGTATTTTGTGTAATCTAAAAAGATTAATATTAAACTATATTTTGTATTCACATGTAAATTACGTCCAGTGACAGCTCAAGCTTTGTATATAGTATAGGTAGCGTAGCAGCTCAAATTTTTACGTAGGAGCATATTCAATTCTGAGATCGGTTTATTAATGCGGGCCTTAATCTCAGCCCACTTATCGTAACCTTATTTTCGCTCCAATCACATTTTAACTAATCAAAAAAGGTCTATGAATATTAGCTTTAAAATAACCTTCAACAATCCTTAACTTCTCCAATTTGCTCTTCCTCCTCTCAGAGCACATAACAAACATCAGACCAGCCAAGTTCTTACACTCTAGTTGGGTTTGAAGGGCCGATATCTTTTCCTTTCTTTCTCTATGTGCTTCCCTCATCATGTGGGAGGTTCGTATTTGTTCATTTCTGTGTTTATTTGGTACAGTGATTGTGTGAAAAAATGTAAATTAAAAACGTACAATATAATTATTATTAGAGCTACAAGCTTGTTAAGATCGATAGAAAAAAACTGGACTCGATAAAACTGATATAATACAAACAATTAAAAAATTTGAATAAAAAAAGACGGGTTGCACTCCGGGAGTGCCGGCAGAAGTGAAAACTTGATTATTAACGTTCAGCATGTTTGATATTTTGGAATGGTATCCGTCTTACGCATGGAATATAAGGGCTAAAAAAAAATCCGTCTTACGCTTTTTCGATCAGGCCACGTGTCCTGACGCGAGTTTAAGATTTTATACCCAACGCCGCTAAAGAAGTTTTCACTTCAATAAATAATTGTTACCAAGCAACATACATCAAGAAATAACAACGAGAAAGCATATTTTATACAAAAATGTCGAAAAAACCCAGTATGATAAGTCTGAATAAGACAACTAATATAAGAATTTTGCGTAAAATTTCACGGGGCGCGTCAGTTATTTAAAAAATACATAACATAACAAGCGCTTCACAACACTAGCTAACCTTGTTAAAGTGAAACTTTTATTACATCGCGGCATCGTCTCAAACTTTTTGGTGTGTGTAGCGCATGTCGCGTGACGTACGATAGTTATCGTAAGTTTCACTTTTACCGTGGTTTCATAAAACCACACAACGTTTTTTTAATCTACTAAGATTCATTTCAATTATATTACTCACTGTAAAATATAGTCAAATCTATCTTTCAAAAGCTTTATTTCTTTCTCCAAACGTTCTTGGAAATCTGCTGTGAGCGCTTCCTCCTTTTCTTTTAGTAACTTCTGAATTTCTTTATGATGTTTTTCTTCAAGGTCATGGATTATTCGACCTGTAGATATTTCATTTTTATGGATTTTACATAATTATTGGTAAAAGGTGTAATACTTATCACCGTCCCCGGAGAATAAAATGATAACTGCAAAAACACAACAGTTCAGGAGAAATAAAAAACCGATAATTGACTATAACTTGCCAAGCTATAGACGTAGAGAGAAAAAAAGGCTCAGTGGTAGCTAATTTTTTAACCTTTTATTTTGTATCAAAATATATTAAATAACTTGAAGAGAACTGAAGATAATTAATTAGAACCGCGAACACACGTTGCGTATTATTATAGGCCTAACCGTATTTGGGTCCAATAGATATTTATAAGATGTCATTGTCAGAGTTACTCAAAATGGAGGAATAAACCATCCACGCGAAGACCGACATCCACGCGGACGGAGTCGAGGGCGGAAGCTAGTTTGTAATAAAATTTCAAAAAACTGTTGAACAGGTTTTAAACCATTCAGAATACTATATTATTAATTTATTCCTCTTGCCTACATTACCTTTACAAGGACATGCTTGTACCAAATCCTGCGCATCATCAGCTTTTTCCTGATGCAAAATGTTGGAGTCGGCTGGTGTCAACTGCTCCTCTCTTATAATTTCTAACGTATCAGTGCTGCTTGGCGACATCTTAAAACATATTAATTTTTAAGTTTATAGATAGCTACTGGCCTGCGTAGTAAAATAAAATTGCTATAGTCCATACATGTCACTTTTTAACCCATTGTGCACCCAGCGGCCCGATCGGTCCACGACACAATAAATTTTCTATTGTGTCTGTGATTCCGGGGGCTGAGTTATTAAATATAGCGCCATCTATCGGAATTTACAAAAGGAGTAATTTAAAGACGCATTATATCGGATTTTTCTATGGGAGTAATTTTTTATAATATTTTATTGCAGAAATGAGTAGCCTATATTGTCACTCTCAAGCCTCCTAAGTCCTATTCCTATCTCCAGACAAAAAAGGATAATATAAAATCTGCATTTGCGACTAAAAAAGTGCAAACATACAAACACAGTATCACATTAACAATAGCTATTACTTATTAGTAGACCATGTTAGTAGAGGAGTATGTTTACAATATACAGAATACTATAATAAAAATAAGATTTAGTCAATTAGTTACATCAAAGGACATTTTTTTTTATTAAAATGACATCTTCAGTTATAGCTAGTGTACTATAACTAGATATAGGGTAAATTTTACAACTTATTTTGATCATTGAGTTTTAAACTTCGTACAATTGACTGCAATTTACTTCAATGATTTGGTTACTTTAGACAGATGGGTAAAAGAGGATTAGAGAGATAACAAAGATTTACATTTTAGATAAGACAATGGTGAATGAGTACCTAACCAAAACAATCGGTATATTTTTGAATAGTTGTTCGTTAACTTGATGAAAAGTTAACTTTCGTAACTAAGTACATAGATACAATTTTTTTTTTAATTTTTACATAATTACAAATGGATGGTGTTAAGATAACAAATAAATTCATGAAATGTACCTACCTACCTAGTTTGATTGACTAATACCTACATTGGTTTGAATGAATAGAAAAGTTTATAGTAAGTATGCAATATTTTTCATAACGTTAGTAATGAACACAAATAGGATATTTAGACTATAAATTATTATACTATAGATCACGTTGTCTATACTAATATTATAAAGAGGAAAGGTTTGTATGTATGTATGTATGGTTTTCACGAATAAACTACTTAACCGATTATAATGAAATTTAGCACACATATAGAGGGTAACTTAGATTAACATATAGGATAGGTTTTATCCCGGAAATCCCACGGGAACGGGAACTATGCGGGTTTTCCTTTGAAAAAGCGGGCAAAGACGCGGGCGAAAAGTAGTAGAATTAGCTACTATTGAGTAGGTATTCTGTGGTTCCCCCGTGGGAACTGGACGCCGAGATGCTTGCGGACGTGTATCGCCGCGTCTCAACGTCTAAGTCGCTTGGAGTCAACCCATCCTACGAGGAGGTCGAGCAGTGGAGGGCTGAGGCTATCGATCGGCGGTTCCGGGAGTGGGAGCGCCGGCTTGAAGAGCCCAGCGCTGGAGAGCGGACGGTCGCAGCGATTCGACCGGTTCTGCAAGAGTGGTGCGACAGGCGGCATGGGGCCATAACCTTCCGCCTTACACAGGTACTGTCCGGGCACGGTTGCTTCGGGCGGTACCTGTGTAAAGTCGCGAGGAGGGAGCCCAGCATGGCTTGCCACTGGTGCGCCTGCCCGGAGGACACGGCAGATCATACTCTTGCCGTGTGCCCCGCGTGGGTCGAGCCTCGTGCTCGCTTGGTCGCGGTCGTCGGGTCGGATCTCTCTCTGCCCTCCATTGTTCGCGCAATGGTGGGTAGCGACAGATCCTGGCGCGCGGTGATCACGTTCTCCGAGGACGTGATCTCGCGGAAAGAGGAGGCGGAGCGGGTTCGCGAGAGGGATCCTCACGCAGACCCGATCCGGCGCCGACGTCCTATTGGGCGTCGTCGTCGCGTTGCGGCTGATTTACGCGGCCGCAACCAGCCTCCTTAACGAAGGGCGCCGGGCGATGGAGCGGGCCGGGATTTAGTCCATCGTCCGGTGAGATGAGGCAGCGTGAGACGTGTTCCGCTCACGCCGCCCTATAAGGTTAGAGCTGGCGGGCTCATAGTTTGTGTTGGCCTGGAGACGGGCAGCTGCTGATGGGGTCACGGACGAATTCTACCTATACCCGTGGCCCCGTCGTTTATGTGGCTTGACGGAACACAGTGGGGTTTTGGTCGGTAAGAATCCGACATAACCCGCGGCCCTTTCCCCCGGAGGCCGTGGGTATCTATGCAAGATTTCCCCACTCAAAAAAAAAAATAAAAAAAAAAAAAATAAAAAAAATAAAAAAAAATGTGCAAATGTGCAGTCAATTATCGCGGCATCTAAATAGAAGTTAGATCTACTTATGTTCCTTACCTATGCCTTTTTCTGTAAAAGCAAATGCTACCGTCAAATAGTCTCACTAATCTATAATTTACATCTACAAAAACTACGTTTTAACGTAATTCTCATTTACCTATCATAATTCGTGTTTACTGTGTTTACAGATAACAATAAAAAATATTCCCTTTATCGGTTGCCGACGTTTGAGTCACATCTGTATTTCTAAGAACGTACAGGTAAAAAGTACCTATTGTTTCAATGAAGTTAGGTATTTAATAGAAACAAATGAAGACTCTTTTTGGGTTAAAACGGATTTGGCAATCAGTATTAAGATTTGAAATTGAAACATGAGCGTGTAACGACTTTTTGGATTTTTGGTGTACCTGAACTTTGTGTCTAGGTAGGTATACTATATTGAAGGATGTTTTTATACACTAAATATGTGGATTGTGATCATGTTAAGTGTTGTGAAGTGCCTATATATATATTACAAAATTGGATGCACGATTTAAAGATTAAAACTGGTAATGCCTGCCATTAAAATACAGGCAAAACGCGTTGTAACGTATGTGAGTATTAACTTTTAAACAACAACAGAATTCAACATTTTATCCTTGTGGATGTGTCTCTACATTTAAATTCATAGTTCATAAAATATATTTTTTACTTATGGATAAGATTTATTTTATAAAAAAGAAAAAAGAATTACCTTGTCCGTTCGTCTTTAGTTTATCATTAATTAAATATCGTCGTTATAGTTAACCATTTAATATTACAACATTATTCCATTGGAGCGTGGAAAAGGAGGTGGAAATTTATAATAGTTTTTTTAAATAACTAAGTAAGTACATATAGTTACTGGCTGTAATTTTATATTTTATCATAGAGAATTATGCAAAAATACGTAGGTACCTAGCACAATAATACAGTAACGTTGAATGAGTGATGAATACTGAGCAAGTGTGATCACAGTGTGATGAATATTTTGAACGACAAGCGTGTATTAAAATTTATAAATTAAAATGCGGATATTCGAACATTTCAAATTTATTCCAAATAGATTTTTTTTTTAAATTTAAACAGACAATAAATTATTATTCCGTTCAAAATGCACGGAAATATAAACCCAAAATGGATTCAGTCCGGGATGGATTTTTTACTACTGTTAACTACATAGGATATCGTAATGTGAAAAATTATTATTAATTAGACAAACATAAGGACAAACAGCAATGTGATGTGTATTGTGTGGTGCCATTGTAGTGCACATGTGGCTGCGCGTATGCTATTAATTGCAGATTGTAGTGGAAATGTCAAAACTTATAAGCACGATGTACAATTAAATTTTAAAATGAAGTTTAACGTGTTAAATTTAATAAAAAATGTATAATATGGACGAAATATTTAATTCAGTATTTTATTTGTTTTATGAGCGTTTATTGTGGAATGATCAATGAATTTTAGTGCAGAATTTTGACGCATTATTGACATTTACGCTTGATTGTGAAATGGCAACATTAGAAATTGGAATTTGCTGTCGTGCGTGAAGTTTGTAGCATGTGATGTTTCGTGAAAAGTGTTAATTTTTTAGGAAAAAATAAAGAATTAGTGGATAGTGCTGTGATTAAAAGTGCTAAAAAGATTCTTAAGTGTGCTACTGACGGTGTTTTATGTGCATACTACGGCAAATTACCCATAAAAATATTACATGGATAAAGCCGTCACTTGAGGTTGTTAAGGTTAGTGCTTTTTTCGTCTGTTGTTTTCTTAAAATAGATTTCTGGTCGGGTTGCAATGATATTACAGATTTGTTTGTGTAACGCCTTCATGTGACTTTTCCGATTTTCACGGGACCTTGAACTAGAAACTTATATCAACCATTTTCGTTATCAAGGTTAGGATTGCGCGCATTTTGTGTCACGATATCATTGTTTATTTTTCTTTACATAATGTGTCTTATTTCAGTAAATTAGTGTAATGAAATCCTTTAATCCCTAGTTTTAGTCTTTATCATGTGAATTTAGTGCATAGTTATTGTTTTAATAGAAACGGTCAGCGGACCTAACCTTTCTCGTTGGTGTAATTTTTTGCTGCGGTTTTTTGCACTGGTCGCAATCACCGTTATCTGTGTCGAAAGCTGGAGTAATAAAAAGGTTTTAGACCCCGCGGTCACGACTTTAGGTCTTAAATGCATTGTGATCACATGACTTTTAGGTTGTTTTCACATTTTGACAGTTAAAATTTAACTCCTATCTTATACTGACAGTATCGTGATGAAACTGCTGATCACTGATAACTGTACACATTTTATTATTATTAAGAAAAGAAGCCGAAAACATTTAGTGCATACTGTATGTGTGAAACATGCTTAATGATGTCAATTGTTAGTTTTTTTTCAGTTAAAATAATATCATAATTGGACCATGTGTGAGATGACTTTTGCATGTTACTTGATAGTTGTATATTTATAATAAACACCTATATAAGTATTAATAATAATAATAATTTATTCATTTATTCAAGTAACTAGGACTCAATTTGTTAGTAACAATTAATAACTTAAAAATTATGTTAGTAAGAATACAATTTATTACAATTAATTACAATTTATTATGACTGCTAGAAATGCACTCCACCGCTACAAAGCTATCAAGGAAGCAGACAGTTTATATTAACTACTTTCCATAGTATTCTTGTAATAGATTGGTGCAGTATTTTGATGGTGAATTGGTTATATGCAACAACTTTATTTTTGGACATTTCACAAGTAAACACATGAGATATTGCTTATTTACCTTTGATGATTAACCCATTGAGCCCAGAGCAGCCCGATCAGGCCACAGCACAATAGATTTTCTATTGTGTCTGTGATTCCGGGGGCTGAGTTATTAATTATTTAACATGATTAATGTTTAATTCAGAATATGGTGAAAAAGGGATCTTCAAATTTACTACTACTTAGTAGTTCTGTGATTAAAATAAAATATAATCAGCTTATTTATAAATTAAAAGATAAACATTATGTGTGACTTGAAAAAGACGGCTTTGTGTAATTTTATGTTATCAGGAAAAGCTTAAATTGCACAATGCAGTATTAAAACAATTTTTAAAAATTTGTTTATGTATAGTAGTAAATAGGTTATCTACATGATATGCAAATTTTTCATCTAAATATAACTGAGAAATAATAAACTATAATTCAGAACTTGTTTGTAGTAAGAGAGTTAATGAGTTCAATAATAATTTGTTGCGATCCATCATATTTAATTACATTTAATATTTTGTATAAATATTTATTTTGATAGTTATCTGCTGCCCCTTAAACTTTGAAAGTAAGAGTTGATGTCACTATTCGCTAAAACTATCCCTATTATAATATTATAAATGCGAAAGTAACTCTGTCTGTCTGTCTGTTATGCTTTCACGCTTAAACCTCTCAACCGATTTTGATGAAATTTGGCACTGACAATCTTTAGACCATGAGAAAGAACATAGGCTACCTTTTATTGCGAAATATGTACCACAGACGAAGCCGGGGCGTGCCGCTGGTAACTAATAATTTTTTAACATGTATTTTAATACTTTATTTTGTTAAACTTACTGCCAGATTAGCTATCTCTATTATCCAGGAGTTGTGAAATCAATTCTTGCTGTTTTAACTGACAGATAAGCTAAACAGAATGTAACATACCTGTGTATTTCTGTAACTAATTTACCTGTTTAGTGTTTCTTTAAAAATGGTCAATAAAAAGTGACTTTAAACCAAAGAGGAATGAAAGATATCTATATACATTTTCTATATGTAAACAAATAGACTGCACCATGACATACACAATGCAGAAATTGTTGGAATATATTTTCTAATAAATATTTGTTTCTCATAAAATTTCACATTTTAATAACATATTTACTTATTTCACGGACCCAAACTATTTTTTATATGAATTTTATTTAAAGCAATAATGAAATTGTAAATTTAATCATAATTACCTCTTATTTAGTTTTTCTAGACTATAAAATTCAGTTGATCACTTTAAAAAATGATGAAGTAATTTAAATTTGGGTGTTTCAATATTTTTGTACTTTTTTAATATTTTTTGATATTTTGTCAGCTGATTTTGAAGGGTTAAGAATGACATTGTCATTTCTTTTACTTGTTTATTTTTAAATTTCAACCAGTATTTACAATAAATACCAAGAGATAAATAAATAAATAAATAAATGTGTGCGAGTACTAGTGTACACACGTAAGAAGTGAAACTTCTTTATGACCTTATTTTTCAAAAAATAATTTACTATATACAACTTTACAGAAATACGTCGAATCACGCGTGGTAGGGATAAGAAAAGATGGCGCGTTACGGAAAAATGTCAGGCATAACGAAAAAATGTTACACTAAATTTTTTTCAAACCCCGACAAAGAAGTTTCACTTCAATAAAAAATAAAAAAAAAAAACAACTTATTGCTTCTTAAATCATTACATTTAAGATGTATTTAACTCCTTGAACTTGAATTTATAAATTTTCCTCAATTTGTAAACCTTCATAGCCTACTTTGTAAAGGTCATATGCATAAACAGTTGTTATCTGTTATAGACCCCAGATTTAATTCCGATTGAAGCATCCATATTTATTTTTATTTTATTTTATTACATCACAGTAATAATAATGCATAAAATTTTTGCTACTGATATAGGTAAATAGTGTATTAAATTTTTCGCAATATGTTACGAATCACAATTTTTTGACAAATTATCATTTTGCGCTAACATACCATATCCTCACAAACGCGCCACCTGAAGTTAACTAACTATACCTAATAAAATTAATTCATTTTCAGATATGGAGTCACATATTTTGAATATGTATCATCAAGCTCGTTATAGAACTATTGGTCATAAAATAATGCGTTCAATGAGCGAATCCCTGTCATCTGAGGGTAGTTGTAACCAAAATAGCCCGGAGTATTCACAGGAGCAAGCGTCAAGCCAATATGAAGAGGAGAGCAATGAGGGTGAATATTGGGACCCCCAAGATAACAATTTGTGGAGTCAAAATCAAAAGGTAGCTTTTAAAACTATAATAACTATAAATATATGTATATCTTCAAAGTTGTGTGCCTGTGTGTACTATAAATATAGTGAAAGAACAATTGATGAAAGTGTAATAACTTTTCAGATAAACATAACACAAAGTCAAGATTCAAGTATAGACGAAGATGAAAACATAGATGTACAGGAAATATCTATTGATGAAAAGACTCAAGACTCTTCAGATCATGAGGTGGAAGCTGACTCTATGGAGGATAACTCACTAGTAGAGGGTGCAGACTATGACGTCATTCAAGTGTTTGCTGTTGATCCTGACTTAGATCTGGAATGTTCCTCAGAAGAGGAAGATCAAGAGGAACAATACGAAAATTCAAACGATGATACCATAGATGATGGAGAATATTTAAATGTAGAAGACAAACCAAACTATCCCGAACCAGATAATCGTTACCGATACCGTCAGAACTCAGAGGGCAGTATATGTCAAGACAATCTAGGTATAAATTTAGATACGCCAGTAGTTTCAAATGTCGATGAATATTTTATAAAAGAAAATAAAGAGAAGGATATACTGGAAGTCAAAGATGAACCTGTTGTACAAGATGTTGATGAGTATTTCATTAAAAATGTCAAGGAACCCACGATACCAGCTATAGTGGAAGATTTGTTAATACCTACGAAATTACCAAACGATCCTGATTTTCGGATAGCAAAAGTGAATCCTAATGAAGAGGAATTCTTTGCAGATACAAGTGAAAATAAAGTTGTGGAGGAGGAGATAGTTCCCGCAATTATTGAATCTGTAAAAGATATTCCAGTTGGTACAGAGCCATTGGAACCAGAAGTCCCTCTTAATGAGGCTGATCTTGAAGTACTGCCCAATATTGAGGACTTGAAGAGATATTTATTAGAAGACATACCTTATAATAAATTAAAAAGTGTACAAAGATCATGCTCTGTACCACACTCGCCAATGCACAACATCTGCCTAGATATAGATGCTAAAACTTGCTTAAGTTTTGAGGATTTGAATCTTGATTTGTCAGACTTGTCCTTTGAGAATGATAAGGATAAATCACATAATAGTTCAAAGAGTGATGATATACCTAGAGCACTGACAGAGGAAGATGTTAATAGTTTCCTTATTACGCCAAACAGTGCAACAACAACATCAACTGCTAATGCTGTTAAAGAGGAAGACGATCTGTGTCCTCAAGACATGGAAATAGATAAGCCCATTGAATCAATAATAAGTAGTATTGAACAATCACCTATTTTAAAACCAGCAATACCACCGAAAGCTATTACGACGAAACCCCCGCGAGTACTCGACTTTTGTATCGAAAAGACGAGTGTCAAAAAGGAAAATGACGTTAAAACTGAAGACGATTTTGTCGACATAGAATCGTGCAATGAAACCGTCATACCTGTTCTGGAGGCGAATAATTTAAATTCGCTACTTGAACAGTTTGAAGCAACTGAGAAGTTGAATACTAAGACCAAGACACCAGTTGTAAATGTGAATGAACCAAAAGTTAAAGTTCCCAGCAGTTTGACAAATGGCATGCGCTTACAGGACGCGGGAGTTCAATTGAACAAAAATAAGATGAGACAAATTTTGGTAAGTATCACCTGCATGGCAAGTTACTTCTAAAACGTTAAAGGAACTTGTTATTTTTTATTTCATTTATTACAGATGCCGTCGACTATTAATTCAACAATTAGACGATCTCCAAGTCCTGTGCATTCTGACCATGACTATTGCTCCACGAAAAAAAGGCACAGTCTGCCGAATATAAAGGGAGGTCGGAGTTTGTTAAAACCTGAAGTTCTATCAAGTAATAATAGGATACTGAGCTCAAGGCACAGATCCTGTAAAAATAAGAAAATAATCTACAACCAGAGTAGTGATGAGGAAGGTGAAAAGCGCAATGACATTAAGAAAAATAAACTTGTGAACGTGAGTCGTACTAGTGACGATGATAGTGACATTAAAAAGAAGACTAGTGCTAAACAGACAATCAAACCAAATCCAAACATAAACTATCGTAAAAAAGTATCCCCAGTACATTTTGGTTCGAATGATAGTGTCGATAATAAAAGTAACGGTTCTGTGATGGTGAAAAGTGCTTCTAAAGCAAGTGATACTGCAAGTAGTCAAAATTCTAATGGTAGCATTAAGTTAACTATTAAAAATAAGTCTGAAGTTATAATTAAAAACTGTGATTCTAAGGACAATCATAAAATAAAAATTATAGAAAAGCATAAATCTAGTAGTGTTAATGAAAAACCAGTTGTAAATAATGTTGAAAATGTGGTTACCACAAAGAAATTGGTGGAGCAACCAAAACATATTGTGGAACCCGAACCAGTCATTGACAAAGTTAAGGAAGAAGAATCCAAGCCAGAGGATTTCTATGCTGCTTTATTCACGGATAAAAAAGACATGCAAATGCCGCAAAATATTCCAGTGAAGTCTGAGAAACGAAGTCACGATGATGATAGTAAAATATCACTTACGGAGCCCTTGAGTGTTGTTGTTGAAACTGAGCAGCCACAAAAGAAGAAAAAACTAAATCTCCAAGAGTATAAGTTACGTCGTGGGGCAAGCTCAAACAATAATTCGGCTCAAGTAAGTCCAGAAGCGATATTCCCTGAAATGCCTTGCAACATCAATTTGGATAAAGTTACAAAAGCTGTAATTAGTCAAAAATCTAATAGTGATGAAGCTAACTCTAAGGGTACTGAGAATTCTGAAGGTCCAAAGAAAATTTTCGATCCTATAAGAGAAGCTTCAAGGAAAATTCTGATGAACACCAAAAAACAAAAGGCTGAAGCTATGCGGAAGAGAGATGAGGATATAGTTATGAGTAAAATACCGAAAGTTGAGAATCTCGAACTACAACCTCTGATCAGTGATGCTGAAATGTTGAAAATTGTTGGCATGTCTACAGAGCCCATAATACCGATACCGATAGCAAATGAAATAATTCAAACTCCATCAAAAGATTATGATGAAATTATTTTAGTCAGTGTTGGTACTAACACAGATGAAAATATGTTTAAACAAACGGAAATCATACACGAAATTAAACCACCAAAAACACATTCTCCTCCAAAGGAGAGTAAGGCGACGATTAACTTCAAAATACGAAAATCCGATACAGTACTCAAACATAACGTTTTCGACCCTATCAAAGATGATAGAAATACAGCTGAAGACAAAATTGCAGATATCAAAATAGACGAAGAAAGATTCAAAGACATCACGGCTACTTTAAAAAGCGTTGGAAAACAAGTCGATACGAAAATATCGAGCAATTCGCTTTTCGCTAGCATTCAAGATGTCGTGATGAAAAAAGCTCCTACAGTCGTACAAAATAGTACTACCGTGGAACAAAAACATAAGCCTAAATCACCAGTCCATAAACAAGAATTCAAATTTGCCAAACCGACCATTGTACGCGATTACGACGAAAAAGCTGAACACGGCGAGGATAAAGTTATTTTACATTTGGAAAAGAATAGAAAGAGGCCAGAATCAGCAGCTATTAATATTCAAACAGATTCTACAGTCGAGTTCACTCCACTGACAGTTGAAGTTGTCGATAAACAAGAGGATATAGAGCAATCAATATCGCCGCGTAAGAGAAACGACAGTGACATGTCAATGTCGAGCGATGGAAGCCCAGTGAGAAAGCAAGTCGCGGTGAAACCAGAAGAAACTGTGAAGCACAAAGCTGAGGCGAAACGCGAGAAATCACCGATCAAAGAGACGCGTTCCCGGTCGAAAGATAGACACGAAGTTAAATACAGACGGTCTAGGTCGCATTCACGCGGCCACAGACGGAAACGTTCTAGAAGTCGCACCAGATCAAGATCTCGCACAAGGTTCAGGCGCTACAGACGGTCTGACTCGCCGTACCGAAGAAAAAGACGGTCTAGGTCACCATACAGATCCAGGCGGTCTCCTTCCATCCGCCGAGATTACCGTTCTAACCGCTCTCGCTCAAGATCTAGGTATGCTGAAACTAAATCTAAAAGCCCAATTAAAAAGAAGCCTAGTCCGCAAAAATTTGCCGAAAAGAAAATGACGAAATCGTTAACGCCGCCGATAAGAAAACCGACAGTGTCGGAAAGCTCTGACACGTCCACTTCTTCAAGGTAAAATTAAGACTTACGTGTTTGGGTGGCGGCTTTACGAATTTGGAATGTTGTTCTAACAGAATACAGTCGATTTTGCTATTTGCTTTGCTATGCAACATAGCATAGGTAGAACCTAATTAGTAGGTAACTAACTAGCCATTACATTTATAAATTGACCGATCATAATGCACGAATTTGTCGTAAGCATATATTAACCAATCATTGTAAGGTGGTAGTAGCGCCAATATTTTTCATTTAAGCCTGATATTAGTATGTTATTACAGATTATTAATAACGGTAAGTTGTCATTGAGATGCCTCCATAATATATTGATATTTTTTTGTTTTTATTTGTATAAAAGCTTAATGAAATTACTAAAATGATGTTCTCTTTATAGTTCGTCTTCAGGCTCAAGTTCGAGCGCGTCGTCATCTAAGTCTCGAAGATCATCAAGCACTTTCAGAAGAAATGATTCCAGGAAGAAGACCTATAGGAAATCGTTCAGCTCTGAAGATAGGTATGTTTCAAGGAAATTATTATATTTCACTGATATTGAATTAAGTTTAAGGAAAACAAAATCATTTATAGCTATTAACTGTTTAAAAAGTCTTTGACAGTAAAATATACAAATATAGGATAAAAAGTCCTGTACTTTGTCTTTATTTTTTCATAATAGTTATGAATAAAATAATCTTTATTTATGTGTAATTACTATTCGTATATCTACATTTTTCCCTACTGACATAAAAAAGTCGCAAACTACTACATTTACAATAAAATAAAAAACAAATTATCATTTCGAATTTTCCAGAGAGAGCAACACTCCAGTGGAAGAGAGACGGATAGTGTTTGTGGGAAGGTTAGAGCAGGACATAACGAAGTCGTCGTTGCGGAGTCAATTCTCCAAATTCGGCCCGGTCACTGAAATCAGGCTTCATAGTAAGGAGGATGGGTGAGTGAATAAAACATTTCTTTACTAATATATTTTTGGAATTACAATTATTTTTCTATCTCCTTGCTAATTATATATGCTCTTCCAACTGCCACACCACATTCTATTGATTCTATTTAAAAAGTTAAATTCCGTATTTTATATACATATTATGCAAATGTAATTGGTACATTGTTCGTCATCCGAATAAAGTTGAATATTCTTTCAAAGCTAAAGTATTAATGTATTATAATTCATTATCATGTGCTTTGTAAATCCGCCCTTAAGTCTTTGAAATAAAGTAGAATTTATTCTATGACAATTCACAAACATTAGTACTCTGTAAATCCGACTTTCATTCATACCAATAAGGATGAATATTCCAGCGCAATTCAGAACCCTTCGTACTTTGTAAAACAGTCCTTAAATCCTGGAAATAAGGTTGAATGTTCCATCAATCGTTACCATGCTGTGTAAATTCGACTCTTAAGTACTTGGAATAAGGTTGAATCTTCCACCACAGTTCGTGCTAATATAAGTAAGACGTGCTTTGTAAATTCGTCCTTAATTACTTGTAATAAGCATTGGGATAATATTACTTCGTATGGAGGAGACACCACGAACAAAATCTGTGCGCCATTTTATTGCTCTAACTAAGTTTTAAAAATTATTATCTAGTTAGGTACTTACCGATGAAAGTAATTCCTTTGCACTTTTCCGTATTATTTGTGCAATATCGTAACACACACGAAGGCATATTTGATGCGTTTAACTTTAAAACAATAAAAAAATGAGCGTGCAGTTACGCCATATGGCGTATGTTGAGTGGAACATAAGTGATGTAGGCGGTGTCGTCTCCATATGTATATCTGAATGGTAATAAGGTCCATTTTATCGTAGTTCGCGCTACGGTTTCGTCACATACCAGCGGCCGCGCGACGCGTGGTCCGCGGTGGAGGCGGCGGCCACGTTCCCGCAGTACGACGTCGGCTTTGGCGGCCGCCGGGCGTTTTGCCGGCAGAGCTATGCGGATTTGGGTAATTATTTCGGGTTTATTTGTTGTTTAAATTTTGTTTGTTGTTATTTATGAAAATTAATAGATGCCTGTTACTTTATTAAATTTCTATCTATGTCATAAATTTTGGTTCAAATTGATGGTAAAAATAAAAGAAGATAATATTGATAATGTGTTTTTAAAGCATGTTTATATTTTAAAGTTTACATCCAAAGAAGTATGCTTCAAAGTATTTAATTCATATCACATATTTAAAAAAAAAGTTAGCGTACAATTATGTTAAAAGTTGTGTTACAAATTTACTCTACTACAAATCTTAATTTTCCATCATCATAAATATATTAAATAAATTAAAACCTATACCATCATCTATAACCATCATCATAAATAAATTAAATAAATTAAAACCTATACAATTTTATTCACAACAGATGGTCTCGAAGCGAAATACACGGAGAGCGCTTTCCACGGTCAAGCCGCCATACCCCCCCCACGACGCAACGACGACATGTCGTTCGAGCAAATGTTGCTGGATATCAAAAAGAAACTCAACAAGCGCAAAGGCGACAAACGCGCGGAGGACAGCGCTTGACGATCGCTGCCTTACGTTCTGAAATCGGCCGCGAACGCCCTGTATTCGCTCGTGATGATGACGTTTTGAACTGTCAAATTTGACAGCTCGCGCGGAACGTTGAGTCCGAAGTTTTTTTTTTCGGTTAAGGCGATGAGCGGTTTGCCAGTGTCAAAGTTAAAAAAATCTAAATTCGAATTGTTCGTTCGCGCCTTTTTCTTGTTGTTGGCGCGTTGATCTGACAGTTGGCTGTTGATATAGTGACGTCAGTGATATGTGAAGTGTCAATTTTGACATATCAAATACCACGTGGTTCTAACTGTTCATACGTGACGTGTAAAATTTGACACATCAATTATCACGTTGGTCATGATGTGCGTCATGTGTCAAATTTGACAGCTTATCTGTCAGTTGGCGCGCTTTCCCGCGTTGTGCAATCGAAAAGACATTGTTTTTATTTTTGCTCACGATGTACCTACTTAGATGAATTGTAGTACATTTTTTTGCGACTGTGTAATTTAAATTGTTTTTTTTTTTGTTTTCGTTGTAAATATATCGTTTCGTTTACGTAGCTTTCATTAACACTACCTCTTATTTCTAAAGTACATGCGTTTGTAAATAATTTAGTACAGCACATTTCGAGACAGTATACAATGATGGTTGTTCGACTGTTTTTTTAACCAAATCGCTAATCTGTCTTAATTTTAAAGAGGCTTGTAAGTTAAAATGCATATATTTTGTACGAAATAAGCTTTGTAAATATAATTTGCAAAATATATATTATAATATAATATATATAATATATATTATATGAAATCCATCCATCGTTAGTTGTTGTAAATCGACGTTTTCTAAAATCTTGTATGTAATGTTACCATCGTGTTAAGCATATTCTGACAGCCAAGTTTAATCTATTGACATTTTATATATTAAAAGTAAAAAAAAAATGTTCATTTGTAAGTAGTGTATGTATCTCGTCATTACTTTGCCTGAATCATATATGTATTTTTAATCTATGGCTGCAAATCATACTAAATTTTTTAACTCATCGTCATATTATTTTACATAAATCCATTTTTCTAGCTTTATTGCACTAGACTAGATAGTAAACTAAAAAAATCAAGACTTATTAGGTTTTTTTGCGGACTGTAGTGTAGGCAAAAAAGGTTTTATATTTGTGAAATGATTTACAAATCGCTTTTAAATAATGCTAAGCAGTTAAACTACATGCTTCCAGTTTTCGCCTGTGCCAAATTTTCTGTTCCTATAGCGACTGATAAATGGGTAGTTATAAATATGGTTCGTGCCGTTAAAAATGGCATTAGCTCAGTTTTATATTTAATTGAATATTGACACTTATCATAACAAAACTTCACTAAATGCTTGTACTATGTACTATAATATATTATGAATAAAATTTAAACTAAAATAGGAAAAAACATAAATTGAGATTGATGGAATTTAAATTTTTTTCTGTATGTATATAATAAGGTCTAGAATCTGTAAGATTTGAAAAGAAAATTATAAAGTTGATTGTTGTAAAAAAAATGGTTAAATTACTTCAAAACTATGGTAAAAAACATGTAGTACGATTTTTAATTTGATGTGCGAAAAATAATTAAAAGTAAATGTGTCAAAATTTTAAAGTTTTCATTAATGAGATTTTAAAATTTATTCGTATCGTTATATAAAATCGTAAATTACTTGAATCAAATCATTCAGATTTAGAAAATCTAAAAAAATATATATAAAAATATTTTTCTCAAAAAAAGTTTCACGTAACATTGCAAGCTACAAGGCAATATTTATTTGCACGATTTTGCTTGATAGGCTTTCAAATAGTGACGTCATGAGTCATTCATATGTCAAGTAGTGTCATACAAATTAAAAAAAAACGTGTGCTGAGCACACGTGTCAGAAGTGAAACTTCTTTGGTAAGATTAAAAGATACCAAAATCGTCGCCGCATCCATGACGTGACGGTATTGCCATGACGCGACCTTTTACTAAAAAAGTTTCACTTCATATGAACAGCACGCCTCATAATGCTACTTTGATGAATATGAATTTAAATAGATTTGATTAAATCAGCTTTTTTATATTAACAATAAAAATTTGATAAACACTATATTTTATATAATAGTGATGCTCATACAATGGGATATCATGACATTTGAAATAAGCTTATCATGGTAACACGATAGTCATAAATTTAGGGCAAAATGAATTTTAGTTTCAATCAACATTTTCTTTGAGATTTGGTAATAAATTTAGCAAATTATGATGATCTAATATACTAGCTTTTGCTGTTTTGACCATAAGTCAATATTATATTCAAATAAGCACTCTTTTGTGCAATCTTTTAGTACTAAAATCAATAATATTATAAGTAAAAATGTGTAGATAGGTTACCAACAACGTTCGATCTTCAAACACGGCACACTTACACACGATTAGTCGTCAAAGTGAGATGGCATGATTAGCTATCGTGAAAAAGAGACAAGTAAATTGTTGCTAATTAGCCTATCTACACCTTTTTACTTATTATATCATTTAAAATGATGTGAAAGAAGTTTTATTTTAAGCACTTAGGTCTGTTTTAGGTAACTATAACCTAGTCAATGCTACGAACGATTTTTTTCGTTGTGATCATATTTATTATTTCTTTTAGTGTATCATTTTAGTTACATTTATAACCTGTGCCGATGAGAACAAAATTAAAGCGGGAATTTAAAATGTTTTTTTTTATATGTACGAATGAAATAGCATGCTACCTATCTATTTGAGATAGCTTAATGTTTTTTAAATTTGTTCTTTGTTGGCGCGGTTTCTAGCATTTAATTCTGACAGATTAAAAACTTAATTCTGGCAGCTTTTTTTCATCTTCCATTTTCAAATATTTCCTTCGATACGCACAATTTAAAAATTTGTAACAGGGCCCTCTTTTGGTGAAAATCTACGTCATTTATAAGATTTTTTTGCATATTGGTATTGCCACTGAAAACGAGCTTCGTAGGATAAAATGTAAAAAAAGAGTGTGTGTACTTATGTACGCGTTAGAAGTTATACTTCTTTGGCGTATGGAAAATACTAGAATATACAACTTGAACATAGTTATCAATTTTCATACCACCTAGAACTAACTTCATGCTGTTAAATTTAGGTGTCGGTGTGCGCGCGCATCGTAAAAATTCACTCTCATCATTTTTCTCTATCGCGCCAAAAGAAGTATAACTTCAAAAATATTAAAAAATTATGTTTTGGCTGTTTTAGAATTATGTAAAGCTTATGAATACTCTCTAGCTAAAAGTGTATATTTTATTTGTTGTATAGTTATGTTAAGATTTGTTTAAACAAAACATTTTGCAGTAGTTGTAAATGTAAAGAACTATCGACTAATGTTTTTACCTTTTATTTGCCGTTTCTTAGTTTGAAAAATTATACAAAAAAAATGTAAAAAGACGGAAAATATTGAAAAGTCAATTGCCGCTTGATATAATCACTTTACAATAAGTTAGTTATGAAGTTATAGGAATTGAATATGAACGAATTAAGTGTAAATAAAAGAATGTATTTACGCATAGAAGTACTCGTGTACATTTGAAAGTCCAATTTTATGATTTATTAGGTTTTAGTACATTGTAATTAACATAGACGCAGTGAGAATGTTTTATACGTAATGTTGTTGAGAATAAAGTATTTTGAACAAGTTGTTTTGTTTTATTTTTTATATGCCTTTCTATTTATTTCATATACTTAATCTATGCTTATCTGTACTAATATTATAAAGCTGAAGAGTTTGTTTGTTTGAACGCGCTAATCTCAGGAACAACTGATACGATTTGAAAAATTATATTTGTGTTAGATAGCCCATTTATCGAGGAAGGCTATATATATTATTATCATCACGCTAAGACCACAGAAGCGGAGTCACGGGTAAAACCGCGGAGCGCAGCTAGTAATTCATATATCTAAAGTGGCTTTAGCTACTATCGCAGACTCATAATAATATACTACATATACAACTACTATTAAGAATTCTGTGTCTAAAGGCAAGTAGGCTATGATGATTTTTATATTTTAAAGAGGATTATATTTTGTTTATAAGTTCGGAAACTATTTGACCGATTATGAATAGTGTATTAATATATTATCGTATATTTCTTATATCTCATAGATTTAACAAACTTAAGAATGTTTTGCGATTTTGGTATTAACTGGTCTTCTGGAGGCTAACAAATAACTCGTTCTGCCGGGAACATGAAGCTATATATACCATCTGTGATACCATTAATATTACAATTAATATGAAAGATTTTTGTTTTAGTATGTAATGATTAAACTACTGCAACGATGTTAAAAATTCTTCGCTATCTCGAATAGGTATTTTAAGTTATTTTTCATCAGGGCCCATTGAAAATATCCACCTGTATATTTTACTATAATATTATATTCCATGTGCAAAAGCGCCATCTGGCGCCATCCGTTTCAGAAATCAATTTTAGTAGGTAATACAGAATTTTGCTATTTAACCCCAATTGTTCGTGGGAGTCATATTTAAATAACTATAGTTGTTAATAGTCTGTTTAAAGATCCATAGTTAATTTTATTGTTATTTATTTGTACATAATTAATATTATTTCAAGAGAATACTAATAGTTATGAAAATGTATACTAGATGGCGTTAAGAATTTAAAATATTAATGTCGCTACTCGTCGGTAGATGGCAGTGAAATTAAATATTAGACACCTTATTTAAAATTATTTAAAATTGCTGCATATTCACTATAATATTATTATCTTTTATTATTTATTCACCTAGTATATTCCAAGATACAATCTTACGACTGTTTTCAAATCATATTAGAAGCTGTACCACGCAGTTTCAACCGCCGCGCAGGAAGCAAGTATATATTTTCTATAGCTTATTAGCGGTCCGCCCCGACCTCGCCCGGAGAGAAAACCTTAACATCTACCACACATGTTAAGGTTTTCTCTCCATAAGAACCATCCTCGTTCATCAAGGAATATATAAAAAAGAAATAACGAAATCGGTTCAGCCCATGTTCAGCCGTTCTCGAGTTTTGCGGTTAGTAACACATTTGGCGACTCATTTTTATTACATAAGTAGGTACATAGATATTATATTATGTTAGTCTGGTACATAGGCTACATCACTGATAAGTACCTATAGGTAATCAAAATCCGTTCAGTGGTTTTTGCAAGAAATAAAAAACCAACATCCATACTTTCAGTATATATTCTATATTATACACAAATGATTATAGGTAATAATTAATAATATGAAACAGTATATTTTGTTTATAATATGGAATACTTATACCTAGTATAACTTTTCCAAGTACGAACAGATTAGGTCTTTAGTTAAATAAAAATAAAACAACAATACACAAGTATTTGAATTTTATTTTATTTCATCTTACAAAGTAAAGAAGCATGTTACATCATACAAAAAAATCTTGCGTCAAAAGATCAGTTATTTAAAAAATACAAACACATGAAATTCGAAAAAATAAAAATTCAATAAAGACACACTCCCTCTTCTACAACGGCAATAATGCCAAATTAGTCGTTAGAAAGTACCTACAGACACTCGGAAAAGACCTGAGGCTACTAGTCTAATTTGCCCGCCTTTTAACGAAAACCACAGATAACGTAAAACCACGATCCATTGCTGCGTTCCATTTGAGCGCGCGTTCTATAATCTATGGTGGCACGTAATGTTGAGCGAAATATTTTATTACTATCTATGGTATTTGTTCACAGTACTGGTCGTTGCCGCAGGCGTAAAGGGTGGAGGAATGGTTAAGGGTGAAATTAAGACGTGCTTCCGTTATCTGTTTTGTTTGGCGCGGTTATTTCTGACAACACGAATCGGACTAATTAATTCAATTAGCTTCTATCGAATTTTTCTTTCAATGGTTTCTTAAATGCGGCTTGTTTATGGAGACTGATAAATGAGCTTATTTCTGAACGAACGGACTTTAATTTTGTATGTTTTTGCAAATAAAATTTAGCCTTTTTAGGCATTTTATAGTTGTCTATCTAAGTCCTAACTACTGAAATTACTTACTAAACTAAAAGGGAAGAATATTATATATTAGCTTACTAGCTGCTTTTCTACACCACTTTTTAGTCAAGACCAGCTGAAAAAATATTTTCTAACTGATTTTATTATAATATTTAATGCCTATGTACTATTCTTTGGATTTGTGTATACTTGGATTAGGAATTGGTAAAAATTGGCGACGTTATTTACGTATATATAGATTTTATTGTTAATGTATTAATCTATACTAATATTTTAAAGCTGAAGAGTTTGTTTGTTTGATTGATTGTTTGTTTAAACGCGCTAATCTCAGGAACTACTGGCCCGATTTGAAAAATTCTTTCGGTGTTAGATAGCCTATTTATTGAGGAAGGCTAAATATCATCTCGCTAAGACCAACTGGAGCGGAGCAATGCGGGTGAAACCGTGAGGAACAGCTAGTAGTAGATAAGATGTAGGTATGCTTTTACTGATTTGGTTGGATCTGGCGTGTTCCTTTATTTAGGTATTGACATAGATTAGTCAATAGGTATTAAGTAGGTACATAAGTATTGCTTCACAGAATTTTGTTCGGGATTTCCGTAAATATTCAAATACTCTAGAAATAATAATGATCAGTTAAATGTTTTCTCTTTTCAGTTTTAATCACAGATAATATAAAACTATACTAGGTTTTATCTATACTAATATCATAAAGCTGAAGATGTTTGTTTGTTTGAACGAGCTAATACCTAACAATAAATTATTAACCGTTGAGGTGAAACCGTGTAAGTAACATTATGTACTACTTACTTCTGTGTTTGTTTGTTTTCCTTTCTACCCAATACCTACTTAATAGAAATCGATCGATCTATGTTATTAGGAATTCTTCAAAGAGGCAAAAACGTCTGGACCGATTTGGACAAAATTTGTTACCTATGCTGATAATTTACATACAGGATTAACATAATAATATAGTCGTCGTAGCTTCATAGAAGATCAAGATTCAATCAATGTCATGGAACTTTCCCTCTCTTAAATTTGTTACTTACGATGCCATGTATAAAAACTCAAATCTTGAAGATAAATCGAATGCTCTACATTAACGGCATCTAGCTAATATTAGGGTATTATTCCTATCTTGTAGAAGACCGTACATTAAATCAATAAAAATAATCATTCCACAAGCTTGGTCTTCCTCCTCCTGAGTTGAATGTAGAGTCATATTGTAGAGTCATCTGAAGACTTTCCTAGAAAGACTCATATTCCCCACTTAAATCTCTATAAACATTATCAAGAGTTAATTCTAAAATTTATTTAAGACATTTTCATTTAATACATAATGTGCAAACTTCATGTGAATACCATAATGAATTATCAATTAACCAAAAAATAAACTTGATAAAATTTAGAATATCGATGACTTAAGAACCTGAAACTTATTAATGGATCACTGAACGTTCGTTTACCATTTTTTTATGTAACCCCCTTAAAATTATATTAGTAGGTACCAATAATATTAGAGGCTCCCATTACGACAGTAAGACTATTTAAGCCTAAGAGGATACGCTAAAATATAATAACACTAATTACATTCGTATAAAACAATGTCACATTAAAGTTACTCCTCAATCCTCATTGAGCAAACTTTGCCTTTCCGTGCACAATGTTAAAACAGGTCATTTAACTATAAACTCCAACCGCACTAGATCGTCGGCTAATAAACTGGTATCATGCTAAAAGCACTTACAATTTTTCACCTCAAATCTCTGCCGTACTTATAACTGTACTAAGTAACATCCCTATAATTGTGTTACCCTACAACGCTGAAAATCGATGGACACCTTTTTTTACATAAAAACCCTTATGTAAAACAATTTAGGGTTAATATTCGTGTGGCTAGGGTATTTTTGTATGAAAAGGACAGCGATAGGGGTCGGTTTGTTGATTCTCAAGGGGTGGGATCTTTGAATAGTGCCGCCCTAAATTGTAAGGGTGGATGGCAGTTTTCATAGCAAAATTCGTGTGTCTACACGCGTGTCGGGAACGGACTGTGAGCGTTGTGTTGTGTGTGTGATAACATAGGAATTTATGTTTGTTTGGTACGTAAATTATTATCTATTAATACAAATTAATGTGACGGAACAATCTTGAGCGTTACGAACGGTGGTACAAAATATATACCTTGGTATTTTGATAAAACTTGACTTAAGATGTTACAGCAATTTCTTCCTAATTAGTCGCAATAAATATATTTTAGTGATAAAGAAATTCAGTTACCTTCTCGCTTTTAGCGACGCATATTACAAATGGTAAATATGTGTGAATTAAACCGGTGTTATCCGGATTTAAAACTGGAAATAATTCTCTCATCTTTGACCAACCATAAATAGGCTCTAGCCAAACCGCAATCATTCCTTTGGTTCAAACCGAATCAAATGCATTCTTATTATTCTCAATCTTATATACTCTTATCTTCTCTTCTTATCATTCTTATTATAATAGAATTGTCATTAAAGTACATTCAGTTATGACGCCGCTACGCCAATTCTCTGTAGGTAATTTGAGAATATTATAGGAACGAAGACGTTTTTGTTATAATATTTTAGTTCTTATAAACAAGCACATAACGGAATAAATAAATAAAATACCTATACATGTATGAATGTCATAACCGTGTAATTAACAGTGACATTTATGAATAAAGGTTAGATTTATTATAACTACAACTATATTGTAGAGAAACACAAAATCATCGTGTAGAGTCAGATACATCAGGTGGAGTGGAATAAAGGATAAAAACCTAGACGAGCAGATAATAAATCCAGACTTATTAACATCAAGAACAAGGTATAAATTTATATATATAAAAATGAAACCCGTTTCGCGTTGTCACGGCATCACGCGTGAACGGGTGGACCGATTTCGATAATTCTTTTTTTATTATATTCCTTGAAGTACGAGGATGGTTCTTACGTAGAGAAAACGTAAATATGAACCACGAGCGAAGCCGGGGCGGACCGCTATTAATATATAAAGTTTTCTTGATCGAGATGGGAATTACAAAGAAATTTTAATAACTCATCTAAACTCATAATTTTGGTGTTATATTGTCATGAAATTAAATAAATGAATTGTTTACGAAAATTACTTAAATGAGGTTTTAAAGTTATTTCATATATTGTAAATATATATTATGCAGTAAGTTAAAATATTGTATAAATACATATTTAAATATTTAGGTTGGCTCCTCTATAAGTGAAAAGGTGATAGCCGTCGGTAACAAGTAAATGCTATATGATGACCTAGGTACCTATTCATTATATTGCACTATACGTGACCCAAGATGGAATTGAAATTTCTTTATTTGAATAAGTACCTATAAAATTTAAAGCAGCATTCATAGATAAAAATAAAAAAGAAATGGATATATAGCGGTATAAAGATTTAAAGATTTTATAGAAAGAATCTATTTTTGCATAGGACCTTATTTTATATGGATTCATTCACAGAATACTTATAGCCTTACTAGCAGTCCGCCCCGGCTTCGCCCGTGGTACATATTCACGTTTTCTCTACATAAGAACCATCCTCGAACTTCAAGGAATATTATAAAAAAAGAATTAACGAAATCGGTTAAGCCGTTCTCAAGTTATGCGCTTACCAACACATTTTGGGATTCATTTTTATATATAAGATTTATATTAAAAGAAACAAAAATTTATAGAGCGATAATGCACAGGGAGATTAATTTAAAATCAATCCCTGAAATCACTATAGAACATAATATACCTAGTCGATCACGCTATGGCATGAATTGGACTTGTGGAGCGGTCCGGTCGCCTGGAGTCGAAAGCGAGTCCAGCGCCCATATTCACCGAACATGTTTACAGAAAGAAAGAAATAATTTACTGTCTTCAACTCCACCACACCACACATAATCTGGTTAAAAACGTGTTACAAACAATAAAAATAAAGTATAAATAATTACCATATGATGTGCGGTTCATTAGTTGATGACAAAAGGAATCTGCAGATGCGTTGCCGACTTTTAAACTAGGATAGGTTTAAACCTTCCTTTCTTTCTTTCCTGTCGTCGTAAAAGCGGTCAGCGTGCCCTACCTTTCCAGACTATCTACTAGTTATTATTCTGTGCCTTTGCAAATGTTCATGGGCGGCGATCGCTTACAATCAGTCGAACCATGATGTATATATAATGACCAAATAAAAAATAGCATTGGTTCTAGCGGGAACCGATTATCTTAAATAATCTTTTTAATAATCTTTTTAGGTTAGAGCTTTGATTCTTTTTATTCAAGACTGGCGGTCCGCCCGGCTTCGCTTGTGGCGGATGCATATCTTTAAGTTTTCTCTCCATAAAAACCATGCTCATTGCTCATACTTCAAGGAATATAATAAAAAATGAATAAACGATATCGGTTTAGCGGTTCTCGAGTTATGCGCTTACCAACACATTTTGTGATTCATTTTTATATTGTAGACTAGCGGTCCGCCCCGGCTTTGCCCGTGGTACATGTTTACGTTTTCTCTACATAAGATCCATCCTCGTACTTCAAGAAATATAATAAAAAAAGAATTATCGAAATCGGTTCAGCCGTTCTCGAGTTATGCCGTATGCGCTTATCAACACATTTTGTGATTCATTTTTATATTGTAGATGTACATATTATGGAATTTAAAGTCTGCGTTAAATAGGAAAAATCTTCTGCAGTATCTAATTTTGTACAAAACTTCTATATTACAATAATATTATGTACATTGTACGCAGGTTGAAATCTCTGTTATTTTTAATTTTAAC
This sequence comes from Colias croceus, assembly GCF_905220415.1. Lineage (NCBI taxonomy): Eukaryota > Metazoa > Arthropoda > Insecta > Lepidoptera > Pieridae > Colias > Colias croceus. The sequence goes on from NC_059560.1 coordinate 1,622,479, forward strand.
TACGAAATAAAATTGTAAGCACAATTGGAACATTACAAAAAAAATGGTTATATAAAAGGTACTTTAAACGCAAATTCGATCATTAAACTATTATGTTTATAATCTTTTAAGCTAAAATATTACTTACAACTCCCTCAACACTAGTTATTTTAATTATTTGTTATTAATGGCCACTTCGTTTAATTAACATTGCCACAATTTAATCGCCTAATTTTATAATTTATTTAATGATACACAGGAGTTTTCACACAGGTCAAAAGGTCATGGTTTTTATTTAACACTTATTTTTGGTCACAATTAAATTTTAGTATTATAAATAAAAATTAATAAATATTCTAAATGTTTTGAATTATTTGCATGATTTTATAATGCTTTAACGTATAAACTACATACTTATTCGTATTTTAAGATTTAATTTTAATGCCTCTTTTAAAAGTAAATTAAATTTGATGTGCTCTATTTAAAAATGTATTTATTTTTGTAACAAAAAAAAATCAAGCGCAAATACGTACAAAAGATTTGATTTCCAATTATTCAATTAATCGAACGTCACACATCATAATTTAATAAAAAACCATTTTTGAGGTGAATCTCTTTGGTATCTTTGAATATTGGCAAAGAAGTTTCACTTCTGACACGTGTGCTCGTGACACACGCTCCGTTTTAAGTCTAATATCTAATATATAAAAATCAATGCCACTTTTCGTTGTAATTCCATAACTCGAGAACGGCTGAACCGATTTCGATAATTCTTTTTTTATTATATTCCTTGAAGTACGAGGATGGTTCTTATGTAGAGAAAACGTTAATATGTACCACGGGCGAAGCCGGGGCGGACCGCTAGTATATTATAAAGGCGAAAGTTTGTAAGTATGGATGTATGGATGTTTGTTTGTTACTCTTTCACGTAAAAACTACTGAACCGATTACAATGAAATTTAGCACACATATAGAGGGTAACTTGGATTAACACATAGGATTTTTATCCCGGATATCCCACGGGAACGGGAACTATGCGGGTTTTCCTTTGCAAACGCGGGCGAAGCCGCGGGCGGAAATCTAGTTATCTCATAAAACTTATAAGTAACTACGGTAGCGGTCCGCACCGGCTTCGCCCGTGGTACATATTTCGCAATAAAATGCATCCTTCTCAGGGTCTAAAGATTGTCTGTGCCAAATTTCATCAAAATCGGTTGAGAGGTTTGAGCGGGAAAGCGTAACAGACAAACAGACAGACATACAGAGTTATTTTCGTATTTATAATATTATAATATAGTAGGGATATACCGTATCAAATACAATCAATTTTCATAGATTATCTACAAAACTACTCAGGTAATATACAATGAAAGGCCCAGCCATGTGAATAGATAAGGAAATATAACCGTAAGCAATTTGTCTAATAAATATTCATACTTTTGATTGTGCTGACATTGTTTTTAATTAACTAATGGACAATTAGTACCGCTATATGAACAAAGTTGTTACTTTTTAACCCTTTTGCGTTTTGGTTGTTAAGTTTTGTATAGAGTTGCAACAGTTCTGCATTTTTTTTAATTGATAATGAAAAAACTATTTATTTCAGCAAAAAACAATAACAATTAACAATACAAATTTAACAAAATAAAAATTTGCTGCTTATTACAAATTAAAAGTACATATATATTCATTAATACATAATTGGGATTTGGGATATCTAAACTGTAGAAGGGTCAATTCTGTACATTGAAAATATTGAAAAAATAAATACCAGGGGGTGTTACTGGATTGATACCAAACCCAAATATGTGATCAAAAAATTTTTTGTCTGTCTGTCATCACGTGAAAACTAACAGTTCGAGTTCGATGAAACTTGGCATAATTATACCTTATTATCCTGGGCATAAAATAGGATACTTTTTATCCCGGAAAAATACGTAGAAAAAAATAAATCTTAATTTTTCCGCGCGGACGGAGTCGCGGGCGGAAGCTAGTTTCAAATATTCTTGTAAATATACAAAGGAATAAAGTATATATTTATATGACTATTCTACACGACTATAGTAACCTTTCAGAGAGATAATAATAACAACATTTTAAATTTATAATCAACTAGCTTTCCGCCCGCGGCTTCACCCGCTTTGTCTGAAACCTAATAAAATATATACTAAAACCTTCGTCGTAAATAACTCTATCTACTTAAAAAAACTGCATAAAAATCTGTTGCGTAGTTTTAAAGATTTAAGCATAAGTACAAATGGTTATAGAGACAGAGTCAGCGACTTTATTTTATGCTATAATATGTTTATTATAGTAGAATATGGAAAAGAGAGTTTTATTATAATAACTAGCTTCCGCCCGCGACTCCGTCCGCGCGGAAAAATTAAGATTTATTTTTTCTACGTATTTTTCAGGGATAAAAAGTATCCTATTTTATGCCCAGGATAATAAGGTATAATTATACCAAGTTTCATCGAAATCGGACCGTTAGTTTTCACGTGATGCCTGAACATACAGACAGACAGACAGACACACAGACAGAAAGACAGACAAAAAATTTTTTAATCACATATTTGAGTTTGGTATCGATCCAGTAATACCCCCTGCTATTTATTTTTTCAATATTTTCAATGTACAGAATTGACCCTTCTACAGATTTATTATATGTATAGATGTAGAGTCAATGTGAGTTTATCTTATTAATATATACTATGGGAGTCATCATATAGCATTTATTATTCATATAGCATTTTATTAGTTTATAGATATTTTTGTAGCAACGAATACACCTATAAGAATCTGTATCAACTTATAGTAGTAGCTTTCCACCCGCGCCATTGCCCGTGAAGTCAAAGAAAAACCCACATAGTTCCCGTTCCCGTGGGATTTCCGGGATAAAACCTATCCTATGTCCTATCTCGGGTATCAAAATATCTCTATACCAAATTTCATGCAAATTGGTTCAGTAGTTAAGGCGTGATTGAGTAACAGACAGACAGACAGAGTTACTTTCGTCGTACTTACGTCGCATACATAGTATAAAACAAAGTCGCTTTCCCTGTCCCTATGTATACTTAAATCTTTAAAACTACGCAACGGATTTTGATGCGGTTTTTTTCAATAGATAGAGCGATTCAAGAAGATATATTAAAACCTATATAATTTATTAGGTTTTAGACAAAGCGGGCGAAACCGCGGGCGGTAAGCTAGTCAAGAATAATTATTCCAAGCATGCTACGCGTCGCCCGACGGTGTGACATCACGATTAGTAGGGTTAGGTGTCGTAAAGTTTACGGCATGATCTTATCAGCAAGTGGCCATCTGTCAAGTTGATCACAGCGGTTAAGGGTTAAACTTTGTTTCATTTATATTCTAATTGTTCATGGAAATTAGTTTCGTCCTTTGGCGGGTTATTTTTAGGGCGTTTTGGTTGTTAATATTTATATGAACGACGGTTTGATGGTTAAATTAGGTTTAAGTTAGATGCTTGTAAAGGGGTAAAGTAGGCTTCGATTATTGCGTTTGTAATAATATAAGTTAGTAAAATATAATATTTTGAATACTAAAGTGCTAAGTGCTACAAGGGCTATGCTGTAATAGATTTAAATTGATTTCAATTCTAATAGACATATCTACTTTAAATATCTTTGAAATGTCACTTCGTTTCAATAAATAATCTATACTAATATTATAAAGCTGAAGAGTTTGTTTGTTTGAACGCACTTATCTCGGGAACTACTGGTCCGATTTGAAAAATTCTTTCAGTGTTAGATAGCCCATTTATCGAGGATGGTTATAGGCTATATATCATCACGCTACGACCAATAGGAGGGAGGGTGAAACCGCGCGGAGCAGCTAGTGTATAATAAAGCACAACTTCTTTTCGCCAACAACAATAATGAATTACTCATTTTCAACCTTTCCAACAAACAAATTACAAACAAAATCAAACAATAACTACCACACAATCTAGCAAATAAATTAAAACATACATACATTACGTATACCGAGATAGCATCGCGGTGAATCTGCTCATTTAAAATTATTTACACTTTGCTTTTGAGCGCGATCCAACCATTTGATCGGTCACTTTGCGTTTATTGCTGCATTATTCACTGCTAGAGTTTCAATATTGGTATCATGTTTAATATTGATGGGAAATTGATTTCTAACGTTTATGTACATTCGAATATTTTATAGGCAGACTTCTCTTATGTTAAAACCAGATTGTCTTATTCACCTTGATATTGTCTACGAAAGAATATACATTTGTAATTTGTTCTTTGTCGGTTTATAAGAAACTTGTTATTTATTTATTTGTTATTTATTTATTACATTTAATTCAGGTAACAGACAATAAATTGTACAGACCCATAGAATAAATACCTTACAAACTAACATACCTACATATAATAATTTAAAACTAAAACTAAGAATATATTAAGCACTACACTATACACAATTCACGGCACTGGCAGTGTCATATTGCGCTGAATGGGTTGTTAAAAAATTTAAAGTCCTATATTCATGCGAGAAATACTTGGGAAAAATGCTACGAAATATAAAAACCATACCTAAATTGCAACTAAAGATTTATTCTTTGTTTTTAGATTGCCTTCTTAGCTATACCCGCAGAAAAGATGTAGATAAAATGCACCTGTCGTAGGGAAGACGGGTCGTTAATAAACGGTCTCAATTTTTCCCTTAAACTAACTGTAACTACTGGATAAACATACAAACATATATACTTATCCGATTTTTACATCTTATAGGCACAATTTTTGCTTAGTCTTTCTAAAAAAGAACGTGTGTAGGTACCTACCGAGCACACGTGTCAAAAGTAAAACTTTGGCAAGATTCAAAGATACCAAAATCGTCGCCTTACCCCATGACGTGACGGTTTTGCCTTGACGCGATGAAATTTTACTTTCATCGCGCCACTTCAAAAATAATCAATTAAAACTACAATACACGTGTAAAACATTTTGTATAGCCACCTTTTTAACAATTACAAACAATCAAAACATATTTACAATTCAATTTTTCGCTATTCATACAATATAAATTGTTATTTTGTGTGAAACACGGCATTTGTTTATACTTTTAGATTGGTTTCAGTAACACGATATTCAATCGGAACCAGGTGTTGTGAATCGGTGAGGCGAGCACGAAACCGATACTTTATTGATTCACATACTTTGATTATCGGTTTTTGTAACCATCTGGAAATAACGCGGCTCTTCAACTACTAGATATTTAATAAAACTTGCGCTAAGTTTTAAGATCATCTTAGGCCAGCTACTCACGTATCTGCCGAAGGGGCAATATTGGTACAATCTCGGTTGGTCAGCGGTCGGAGCAATTTCAGTTGATCAGAATTAAGGAGCCAATTAAGGGTCCAATTAAGGGTTTTAATGTGAAATTTGCTGCAAATTCTGACGAACATCTATGTTGTTGTCTGTCTGCATAACAAGCACATACTGAAATTGTTGTTGAAATTAATTAGGTGATAGCAGATAGAGAGATGATGATGATGATGATCAGACAGAGAACTGAAAAGGCTGTTTTTATTCCCTCAAACACTATATTTTATAAAGACTATTTGGATAGATATGTTATAATATTAAAGTCAATAAAGCCCTGTAAGTTTACGTTTATTACGTCCGCACAATTTGCCAACAAACTGGCATACAAATATAACACTTTTGTAATTCTAGAAACAATATATTTTTATATAAATGTTAACATTTTACATTACAGTTATTATTAAAAACCAATTCATGGTCAGAATGCGTCATGGCTCTTCTTCATTGTGACAACGTTTAGCGGTTGAATTGCAGAGCAGGTCGCTATGTGGTCTTTTTATGACTGTCCTAACGCGTTGTGTGCGTTTTCATTAGAGCCATAACACAAATTTCACAATTTAAACTGTGATCACGACGCGTTGTGAGCAAATTGTCGCTTTAGGAATCAATTCGGTCTTTCAGCAAATTTAAGAAAAAATTGATAGAGTCAAGCTTTACGCAATAGTACAATCGTTTTTCGTAGACATCCATAAAATAACATACAGAGAATGCTACCAGGTTATTCGAATCCCACCAAAAACATAAATGTAAAAATTGGAGCCGAGTTCAATCGTTGACTTAATTTGCCAAAAAAAGAAATGAGATCTAAATGTGTGCCAAGTTCTGCAGACAGTCCAGAAATTTATTTACAAAGATGTATTAAGTTCTTAGGTTGACTGAAAACTCAATTGTTTTATTTTCCCTTAGAGAACAATGTTTATTCCAAAATATAACTTTTTTAATTTGAATAATTAAATTATTTTCACAAAGCAAGCAACTAATGACCTATTGAACCCCATAATTTGATGAGGCTAGTTTTACATACTGTTTATATTTTGTGAGGTTCTAAAAACTAGCCTCATCAAATTATGGGGTTCAATAGGTCATTAGTTGCTTGCTTTGTGAAAATAATTTAATTATTCAAATTAAAAAAGTTATATTTTGGAATAAACATTGTTCTCTAAGGGAAAATAAAACAATTGAGTTTTCAGTCAACCTAAGAACTTAATACATCTTTGTAAATAAATTTCTGGACTGTCTGCAGAACTTGGCACACATTTAGATCTCATTTCTTTTTTTGGCAAATTAAGTCAACGATTGAACTCGGCTCCAATTTTTACATTTATGTTTTTGGTGGGATATCATTACTTTTTGTACAGAAAATTACTCTGCAAATTTGATTTACTTTATAAATATAATACTTTTTATATACGATTTTTTTTTCTTGCGGTTTCTCTGTATGGTTTGTTTAGTATTATTTTCTATATTTTCTTGTATGTTATGAATGTCAGCGCACATTGCCCCGTCATTATCTGCACTTTTTTAAACTCGTTTTCTGTTTAAAAGATTACATGATTTTCTAAACATCCAGCGTGAATTTGTACACACACTATTCTTCTTCTTCTTTTTTTAAAATGGCAATTCCCGATCCTAGTGAGGACGTATTCTGCCAATGTCAGGTTTTGAACGGATGGTCAGTTTAAGTTAATGCTCATGTTAAGCGTGCTCTCACACACTATTACCAAGATGCAAAGATCGTTGTAGAAGAATCGTCGCCTTACTCCATGACGTTACGGTATTGCCATGACGCGATCTTGAAATTTTACTCTAAACGCGCCTAAAGATGTTTCACTCATATTAATATTACGCAAATTAAATCATTTCGACCTTCGACGAAGCCTTCTTCCATTACACCATTTATGGTCCCCGTCCGATTAGGGCCCTTCTGGCCTCCTCCACTCAAGCGACAGCTCAAGCCGAGGTTCGTGGTCCCCGTCAAGGGGGGACGCCCTTGTGCATGTCGCTACCAGGGTGAACCTTCAGTTCACCCCCGCGTCCGCGTTAAAATGTAGAAGCCCTTCTGGCTAACATTGAGAAACACCACACAAAAAAAAAAAAAAAAAAAAACCATTTATGGTAGATAATTATTTTTGCATGCTTGTATTGGCTAAACATATTTGTGCTTTATTAATATAATTGTATCACCATTGAATACCATGTTTAAAGCAAAATAAAGATTTTATTTATTTATTTATTTATTTACAATGAAATTAAAACTAAACTAAACACTCATAAATAAAGAATAAATAAATGTGAATATGTAAAATTATATATTATTTTTAACTGTATGAGCAATAAAGGCAATATTTTTATTACAATTTTCTTTTATTTTACGTTTAATAACAGTTTTGAATAAAGAAATCATGCAATCGAAGTAATCCGCCCTAGCGATACTAGCACGAGTGAGTGTGATGTCATAGGCGCTTCGAATCTACAGATGTTTCGTCCTAAAATATGTAAACTTCAATAATCTATATCTCAGTCATTTATTGATGGATTTCAAAATTTTTTTCGGCCACTGATTAGTTTTGATCTATTTTTTAAGACTAGTAAGGTGAATATACTATTTTCTTTTTTTTTAAACTTTTCCATTTTTCCATACAAACAAAATTTATGTCATTGAAAAAAAAATTAAATACAAATAAATTCAGTATTTTCTGATTTTTTCCTTTGTACACTCACTATTACCTAGTTGATTACAAAATTTGAACTTTCTAGGTCATCTGGAAGTGGGTTAGGTTTTGTATATGTCTATAAGTCAGTCAGTCTTAAAAATTGCGATTTTTGGATATTAATATCTACGCAACTGTTTAATCTGTATTTATGAAATTTAAGGTTCTTGTTTATCTTGAGGTCCTCTTGATATGTACCAAATTTGGTTGATATAACTTAAATAGTTTTCGAGTTATAAGGGGGTGAAAAGTGGCTCGAAATGGTTCGTGTAAATATACACACGGCTGCTGCTCGCCAGTTCTCTTCGCTTGAACTCGGCTTGACACGCTGCCGCGTGTCTAGATTAGGGCCGATTTTTCAATCCCTGGTTAAAATGTATCCGTCTAATAAAGTACATATTTACACGAACATGTTAAAATGTCACCTGTAAACTTGAAAAATACGGGCAATGAGAATACATTTTTGAAATGGTAGTTTAATACGTTATTCGACGAATAAGTTTTAACTTGTATACGTAGTATATTATTATTAGTCTGTGGTTTTAACCAAGGATTGAAAAATCAGCCCTTAGATAAAAATATTTATACCACTAATAGTATCATGAATTAAATAATATACTACTAAATCTATCCAAATGGACGTAAAAGCGCATTGTTTTATCAATAATTCAGTATTCTTAAGTGCGTTATTGTTCTTAGACGTCCCTAGGGCATTAAGATGTTATTAGGGAGATTTCTTCCCATTGCTATGAATAAATAAGGAGGGAGAATATTGGAGATTTTATCTTCCAATGTATAATAGTATTTGTTAAAATATTAGCCGATAAGTATGGGTTTTATTGAAAAAGATCGACAAAGAGGAAAACGTTACAATGAAAAATATGTAGAGATTAGCTATTGAAGTGATTTTAATGAAATATTCGAAAGATGATGATCAGCTATTAATTGAAGAATATGTTTTATTAAATCTATATGAAATCATTTATGAGATAGTATTGTATCTTTTACGGCATTTAATAAAATTGACTCTTGAAGTATTGCTAAATGCAACAGTTTTTTAAAACCACATTTTTCAATTCTAACAAGATAATTAATTACTCTCTTTACTACCCAATAATGTACCTAACACCATTTCTCCTTCAGGTAATAATAAAATGCGGTGCTAGAACAACAATGGATTCCCCCGTCTCATCTCAAGACAACGACATCGAAGTGAACGTTGTATCTGGCGCCAGCAGTCCGGATATACCGTCCTCACCTTCTAGAAAAGACCAGAAGAGTCCGTTCTACGATCTAAAGAAAGAAGAGAAGGCTACTGGAAGCGCTCCGTACACAAGTTTCTCGATCAGCTCGATCCTGAACCGAGCGGAACCGAGAAGGGACTCGAATGTTCTAGAAGCTGCGATCGCTGCTAACCATTTTGGGAACGCTAATGATGCTATGTTGTCGAGGTAGGTCCTCTTATTATAACTCACTAGCTGTGCTATGCGGTTTTACTCGCGTGGCTCCGCTCCTGTTAGTCTTAGCTATAGCGTGATGATATTATAGTCTATAGCCTTCCTCGATGATTGGGCTATCTAACACCGAAAGAATATTTCAAATCGGACCAGTTATAGTTCCTGAGATTAGCGCTTTCAAACAAACAAACTCTTTAGCTTTATAATATTATAGTATAGATATAGGTATAGTGTAGGTATTCGAGGAATTCCAGATGTCAGATAATTCGGAAAATTGTGAATACCACTTCAGAGCATCGTATTTTTGGGAGTATCGTGAAGGCATCGCATCAAAATAAAAGATGAGATGGAATTAAAATTATAATTTTATTAGTTTTTTAAAACAAATTATTTTTCTGATAAAATAATATACAAATTAACACTTACTTTGACTTTAACACCATATTCAAATTATTTTTAAGCTAGACTATTAAAATTTTATTCCTTAATCTCAGAAGCACTATTCGAGTTCTGAACTTATGATATTGATAAGCTTTACATAATTAAACTTGGATTGTGCTTATGGGCGTATGCCTCGTTTACATGGATTATTAACTGGACAAATAGAGTGAAAATTAAATGAGATTGTTTATATGTATAAATAGCTCGGATATTTTATGAATGGTTTTTAGTAAATTTTCTTTCTTAGTAAATAACTTATGTTAAACAAATATGTAAGGTAAAATTTATATTATTATACCTATTATGAGCTTTTAGGTATTTCTTAGAAAATGAGAAACATTCATTAAAAAGTTTGTACTTATATAACCGATAACTCAAAAACTGAAAAATGAAGTTATTTAATTAATATTTGGCGAACAGACAAGAATTTTACCCATTCTGATAATTTAAAAAAGAAACTGGAGTCACAGAATAACAGATTAGACAATGATGAGTATTCATATTCGGATTAGTATTATAAGCCAGTAACTAGCTCATAGCTAAGTATGAACCAAACGAAGCACAAACTTAACTACGACTGGAGCTAGTACCTGACCGCTAAAACTTAACTAGTCAGTTAAATCCTTTCAATACAAGTTGTTCGCTTTAAGCACTATTCATAGCGAAATAATTAGTTAAGTTGAAATGGTTTCAACTTAGTCAAATTACTTTGTTTATTTTGTTATTTTATTTAGTAACGTGATACGTTAACCAAGAGAATTACTTATATATATTTTTCTTTAGTAATATTCACAATTTTTTAACATTAAATAACTTGACGAGCTGTCCTTTAGTCATTCAATTAAATGTCGTCATTTCTTGAACGCGGTAGTTAATTAATCAAATAGCAGATTCAAGCAAATGACTGCGATACATGCACATTTTTTCTCTTCGTAGATTACGCGTAACCCGACGGCAGATAATGTTTGCCGTCGCCAAGCAATAGATCATAACGACTTTAGTTTCAGCTGTTTTATGCATAAGCAAGCCAGTACTTATACTTTAAATTCTGTTTCCTAGTGAGGAATTAAAAGTGTAACTACCTGTTCATCCTAATTCTATAATTAAGCTTATATCCAACTAGCTGCTCCACGCGGTTTTACCCCCGTGGCTCCACTCCTGTAGGTCGTAGCGTGATGATACATACCCTACCTCGATAAATGAGCTATCTAACACCGAAATAATTTTTCTAATCGGACCAGTAGTTCCCGAGATTAGCGCGTTCAAACAAACAAACAAAATCTTCAGCTTTATAATATTAGTATAGATTTCATCTACTAAAACAAAATAAGCTTGGTTACAACTTACAGCAAATTCTTATTACTAACCTCTAACTCATATTTACTCAACCCATAATATTGTCATAAAAAATAGATAAATTATAAACACCTTTTCTCGTAGTTGTAGAGCGAATTTTATAGCCTGGGTTTTTGTTAAAAACTATAAATTGGAAAGGCGTAGCAATTATCAAAGTGCATTCAGTGGTCTTTCTTTTACACAGCTCAAAATTCTTAACACGATCTTTACCATAAACAGACTATAAATACCAGAGTAACAAGCTACTCTGTACATTCTTAACAACCTATAACCACATACTAACTACCTAGAAGTTATCCATCAAGCCATTTGCAATTGAGTTCGCAATCTTAACACTGTCAAAGACGCAGTTCACTAAAAAGGTCGTGATTTTCACAAATTGTAACCAAAACAAATGGAATGGCCGTCAAACGCGTGTTATAACCATAGACTAACTAACTAAGTCATCCATCAAACAGCAATCTTAGCGAAGACGCAGTTCACAAAAAAGGTCGTGATTTTCACAAATTGTAACCAAAACAAATGGAGTGGCCGTCAAACGCGTGTTTACATGACCCTGCGGCTAGCCATACGCATTTACCGTGATAAGGGTCATTTTATTCGCGGATTTTACAGTGCAGATAAGTAACTACCTTGTAGCTTTGATTATGGTGTTTTTTAGGGTTGGCAGTGTGTAGTTTGACAATATTGTGATGCGCGTATGCGTGTCTATGGGTGTAAATGTCTATATTAAAATGTGAAGGTATTCCTTGTTTGTTGCAACGTGTATTATAAACAATCCATACTAATATTATAAATGCGAAAGTAACTCTGTCTGTCTGTCTGTCTGTCTGTTACTCAATCACGCCTAAACTACTGAACCAATTTGCATGAAATTTGGTATGGAGATATTTTGATACCCGAGAAAGGACATAGGCTACCTTTTGTTGCGAAATATGTACTACGGGCGAAGCCGGGTTGGACCACTAGTATTACAATAAAGATTTGATAATATATTCGAGGTAAAATAGTGTTTTAACTGAATGTAAATATGCAAATAGAAACTACTTATAGCATATTGAAATATAATATATTTTCAATAAATAACTAAGTACTTGCAATTGTTTAATTTTTTATTAATGCCCAAGATTAGTGAATTAATCGTCAGAAAATATTCAACATAAATTGTATCGCCATGATCATTGTATTACTCAATCTAAAGCTCTTGAAACTCTTAAAATAAACAGATTAAATAATTACGAGACAACAAAAGAAAATCTAGTAAACGTCTTCAAGCTCACCCTCTTCGCATCTTAATTACGCCTTCAGTGACAGCGGACATTTTGTTTATAATGTAAAGCATCTGTCACGTTTCCCTCCATTTTGTGACATTTCAACTTTTTTTCCTACAATGTCCGCTCTTGTAAAAATCAACTTAATGAAGTAATTTTAGAAGGATAATTATATAAAAATGTTTAGAAATAAAATAAGGGGATTTAAAAAGCTTTTTGCTCTGGTTAATTAGTTTGTGTATTGTAAATGTTTATTGTACGACTTTTTCGAAGCCCGCGGCAAACATGGAAGTTGTTTATGGAAATAAAAGAAATGTCTTTATAATTTTGATTATGAACATGTGTTATTAAAATAAATTATTTATTGTTTTCAATGAATAATATTAGCATTCGTATTATAGAGAAACATTTTTTTGTTATCAACAGCGGATTATCGTAGATTTATTGAAGTGAAACTTCTTTATCGGGGTTGGAAAAAAATTTAGTGTAACATTTTTTCGTTACGCGTGACATTTTTCCGTTAGGTACGCGTCATCTTTTTCTTATCCCTACCACGCGCGATTCGACGTATTTCTGTAAAGTTGCATATAGTAAATTATTTTTTGAAAAATAAGGTCATAAAGAAGTTTCACTTCTTACGTGTGTACACGCACAATTTTTTTTATTAAAATTCTTATTAAATAGCAATTGCTGTAGTGAATACGATTTCTAGAAGTTAAGAGCAAGTAAATAAAGATAACTATGTGTTGTTATAACATTTACAAATGTGCGTGCAAACATAGTTGAGTAGGTACACATTTGAGTTTGAGTAACCACACGTTCAATTACAATACTGCAGTGACTTTAACCTCGTATCTAAGTTCGCCTTAACGCGTCCATTTAGAAAGGGGAACCCTAAATCAAAGTAACTAATGAAACCTTATTACAAGCGTTAAAAAGCACAGATTATACACATATTTACGGGACCCTAAATACCCTTAATAGGTCCAGATGGGGAGGGTCGAATCTTAGACTGCTCCTTAGGGTGAGATGGCTACTCACCCTCTTAAATACAAATAATATAATGGATCTGGGTTTGGCTTAAAGTAGAGGCAATAGCGATTATACATTTTTTGAATCAAATGTTGTAGGAGATTTATAGTTACTAAATTAGGTATTTAAGTACTGTTTCCCGCGCTTTACTCGCAAATTGTCTCTATTTCGTGAATTTATCTCTATTTCTTTACCCATCTGTAAACTGACTATATTCTAATTTAATACTGGAATTATTTTCCTATCCAACCCGATGTTCCTGAGATTAGCACGTTTAACAAAACAAACAAACTGTTCAGATTTATAGTATTAGTGTCTATAGATCAATCGAGCTGAAAAATGAATATACTATTTGAAACACATATAGAGTTGAGGTTATTTATGTAGATTTTTGATATCTGCAATAAAAATATCTAATCTCGAATACCAGATCATGTTAGTAGAATATGAAATGCAATTTCAATCTACGTTATATCTTTTGTAATATGTAGGTATATATTTTAAATTTGGTACAGTAGATTACATCTGACCACAGATAATCATATGAACATAGATATTGTAAAGTCTATTTTCATATCAATATGCAAATAGATGAGAAAATGTAATTCTATGATATGTTACTCTGCAATCCTATTTCCATGTCAAGATATTTTCAGAACGTATTGAGCGAAGAAATATATTACCATATTGAGCCAAGAATATTAATATCCGCTCCGCGTATAAACTTGGACATAATTGGCTGCATTCTTAGAGGAAGGTACTTAAATAAGGGGAAGTTCGCGTTATCCTTTAAGAGAATTTGATATATTTGTGGATTTTTAAGGAATTCGGAGGGGAGAAGCTAAGGGGTTTATACGTAGCAGGGATGCGGTTTTATCTCCCGAAATATCTCAATCTTGCTTAAGAGAACAGATATGTATATAAATAAGTACATTCTCAGTCATGAGAACTCAAAGGAATCCCATTTTCATTAAACTTGTTTCGTTTAAAGGTAAGAAATCGATAAAATCAAAGGGGTGTCTCAGGGATGTAGTTTCGGACCAATTTTATATTTAATATATAACATTAATATCAATAAAGTTCTGTGTGTATCCTTAGATGATATAAATACATAACGTTGTATGTCTTTAATATTCATATTACTTAGAATGATTCTCAATACGTTTCTCGTAATAGATATAATACTTGCAAATATTTATGGAATATGAGTTTATTTGGGCCAAGCTTATAGTTAAATTACATTTTACTGTGAATAATCTGGTATGTGGTTGGAAGAGCTCTAAATAGATGTTCGGAATAAATAGACGTTTCCTGATTGGTTCTTTAGATTTGTAAAATATGTTTCTATTATTCCTCTGTACAATACGATCTGTTTAAATCAATCAAATATACCTATGTCAATGATACCTATATGGCTAGTAAGAAATTGCATAAATCATAAAAATTCAACAACAATTCAATATAGTTGTACCGAAACACGATTCAAAATGTTCAGTTTTACAATTATTTATTACCATCAAGTAGTAGTTAAAATTATCTATGTACATACACTATACATGTCTATAATTATTTATCTAGTGTATCTGTAAACAAGATTACCAACAAGGCCTGTAAGAACATTACAAAAGGGACCAACCATACTTTTTATTCCACCTCTCTCGATTATATTTCCCTTGGAGGGTCTTTGAGACATTTTCCCAAGCTACTGTCAGGTTGTAACATTCAAGCTGAGAGGACCATTTAGGAGGTAATTTACAAGGAGGATAATCCATGCTTGTGTAGATCTATGGTATGGTCTATGTACAGTTTAAGAAGTTTGGTGTTAAAAACTACTATGTTCCCTTTTTTGCGTATGATACATAATATATACATAATACATATGTAAAATATTCAGTGTTTCTGACATATTAATTGGAATAAGTTTTTAGATACATTTATGGGTCTATGTGAGAGAGATTCAATAAATAAATTTCTTTTTACAAACTGAGCAATAATTCAATATAGGTACAGGAGTTCTGGTTGCCTTTCTGGAAATGATTTTAACAATTGAATGTATTTTTAGTGCGGACAACTGTCTGGTTATTAGTAAACTGAAATCGTCTCATTTTCATACAGCGTGCGTACAATAAACCCGTATTGTATCAAAATAACAATTGTCCGAAAACGTTTTGCTTATACAATACTTTGTGTTTAACACAAACGTTTAAATTTTTCGTAAAACTATTTCATAATAGCGGCCATTAAAACTCGAATTCTCTTAAAACGAGCAAATAATAATATACTATGTTATATTGACAGTTAAGCAGTTAAAAGCCCTATTCTAGAGAATAGCCGTTACGTTATTGTCGTCGTGAACCTAGGAATAAGCGAAAAGATATCTCTTAGAAGCTTTTAAACGCGTCCGAGAATACCTCCCTATCTACCAA
This sequence comes from Colias croceus, assembly GCF_905220415.1. Taxonomy (NCBI): domain Eukaryota; kingdom Metazoa; phylum Arthropoda; class Insecta; order Lepidoptera; family Pieridae; genus Colias; species Colias croceus. Next base: position 1,638,518 of record NC_059560.1, read on the forward strand.
CAAAAGGCTCCCGTGTCGCTTGTACAGACAACAGATACAAGTAAACACTTTATGCTATAAAAGAAAGTACAAACGCTATTATTAGTAACAAGTGTGGAGTGTCGGGCAGACGCGCCGCAGCAAAAAGAAACGCGCGGGTGACGGGCATCGATTTTTATACCCCTCGAGGGAGGCGGGGTTATGAGACGGCCAATCAGAGCGCGGTGAGCCAACCAATCACTGCGTGGCTTCTTCCTTTCCGCTTTTAAAGGAAGCAGTACTTTATCGTGTAATGGAATTTCAGTTTGGAACTTCCCTGCTGGGATTAAATGCGGGACCAATGCAAATTGGTCGACTCGGTTTTTTTAGCTCGTTATTGACTCCATGCAGAAGCGCGAGATTTTAAATTTAATTTGGCTTTGGGATTATTAAATTATGGTACAGATTGCTATTTAAAGAGGCAAATTGTTTGAGAAGCTTTGAATCTACGAGTAAAATACCTCTACGAATATAATATAGCATTCGCAATTGTCTCTTGAAATCTAGGAAATGAATGTAACAAAAACAGTATACCTACTACAATGCAGAAATCCTTCGATTCTACGAACAGATAATATAAAAAGGGTAGAATACTGTTTCCGCTACATTTCTTTTATAATATTTACGTGTTCATTCCCTTTATTACTCCGTTTTAATTACTCACAGGCAATCGAACAGAAATGTGTTTCTCATAACAACACAATCATTTGTGTTTCCATCGAGAGCTGAATTATTGACGATAAAGCATCCAATCGGTATTGTCGAAGATATCGATAAACTGGTAGTTAGTATTAGTGATGGGCGATCTTATCGATGTTTTCGAGTTTTATCAGAATTTATCTTTGAGATTGATTCTACTTTCGTTAGAGATTAAAATTGGAAAATTGTGCAGGTCGGTATTTATTTTATAGAGCTGTAGTGATATCATTTTAATAGCAAGATACGGTGAAAATTTAAAGAAAATATAAGCAAGTTTTTATCAGAAACAATTGAATAAAATTCTTCGATAAAACGTACAAGAATAAAAAATTAAAATAAAAAAAATTGAAATTAAAAAAGTTAAACACTGCTTAATTAAAAATATTAATTTTATTAAATTATTGGAAAAAGAAACAACTTTATAACACACGACTACGCTCTTGATAATAAGTCGTAGCTTCATATAAGAATGGCTACGTGCTACGGCGTAGACCGCGTAGCAACGTAGCCGTGCTACGACCGTAAAGTGAATGTAGCAAGTTATGCCTTTAATTTTTTACCTTTTAAATAATTGTTTCTTTGTTTTTTTTAATGGTACTGTTGTGCCTTTTTGTTATGAATAGTGGTGTTTATCTTCGTGGAAAATGATAAGCGTTTAATAGTGAAAAATATACTGGCTTAATGTTTATTTTGCGTAGTATTAAAGTCAGTTTTATATAATATGATGATATAGGTACTTTATTCGTTAAAGTATTAGACATTAAATTAATAAGTATCTTCCCGCCCGTGATTTTGGTCGTGTATCTGACTTATTATCATGCAATAGTCGATGCCCATTTGACATCAATATTATTTGCTAAAAATTGAGATCTCCAGGGATTCATTTTATAATTATTAAATGCATATAAAATATATCAAACAGATTAGACAATTAGAAATTATGAATATATTTCTAATTGTCTAATCAGCTTGAGCAATGAGTTACTCATAAATCTTTTTTTATTAATAACCCAAATTCACCTATCGATCACACATCGATAACCGCTTCCATCACTAGCCAGCAGTCCCGTGAGCTCGCCTCCAATCCTCTTTGTTTCTATCGATATTTCCACGATATCTGATCGACTAGCTACGACTAGTAAGCGAGAAAGCTTGTTCGTGTCACAACCGAGAACATTCGCTTTGAAAAAAAGAAAAAAGTAAAAGAAAATGGCTACATTTTATTCCCGGAGTGATTTATTACTTTTCTACCACTTGTTCCATTTTCGAATTTGTTAGGCTGGCAACACTGATGCCTTTTGCGAACAAATGTTGGAACTGCTTTGAAATGTGTTTTATTTTGGTATAGTTGACGATTGAATGGGTTAATCTATTGTAGTTTTATACACTGAACATGCTTGCATCTTAATATGCGTTGTAGTTTTTGTATAATTGGTATTTATGGAACTACATATTTGTATACAGACATATTTTAAATATCATAAAAGTGGAAAATTATTGTATATCCTTTAGAGTTTAGACATTCATATTTGACGATGATTTATGAAAACCAGTTATTTTAAAATTAAACTACCTAACAAAATTATCAATCTGGGCAGGCAAAATAAGTGTACAGATAGATAGTAGTTTATAAGTACTTACCCTCATCAATTAATTGCAGGAATTTCCTACCGTTACAATGTACCAAAATTTCACGTCGCCAGCTTAATATTTAATTGTATCTGTGTGGCAATTGACCCTCTCTCATTATCAGTTGATTGGTTAGCTTTATTGTTCTCAAAACACTAGCATCACTTGATAGCTGTTAGGGTTTCATTGTATTGCATTGTAATTTAATTTTCTGTTAATAGATCGTCATAATGTATGATTGTTAGTTATACAACCTAAATAGTCATTTGTCCCTGGTCTGTCCATGGTCCAGACTGACTAAGATTAATCTATATATGTATAATATGTATACTATATGTACTAATATTATAAAGCTGAAGAGTTTGTTTGTTTCTTTGAACGCGCTAATCTCGGTAACAACTGGTCCGATTTGAAAAATTCTTTCAGTGTTAGATAGCCCATTTATCGAGGAAGGTTATAGGCTATATATCATCACGCTAAAACCAACATGAGTGGATCCACGGGGTTGAAACCGCGCGGACCAGCTAGTAAAAAATATAGACGACGTGCCTGGGTAGTATAATAAAAAAGTGGTCAAGAGTATGGTAGGTACCTACTCTCTGGTGGAAATATTATGTATATGTATTTTTTATCGTTCGAGTACATTTTGAGATTAATTGTTACAACCAAATAATCCTGTAGTGTTTATGATACAAGTTTAAATAACGGTTTACTACATGTTTCGGTTTATCTGATGTACGTTGCTTTAAAGTTATGTCATCACTCATCACGGAGATTGGCCGTCGGAACGTGAGATGCTCATCATTCATGAAAGAAAAAAAAATGAATTTTTTTTTTTCACTTTATGAAAGAACTAGGTTACCGCCCGCATCTTCGCCCGCTTTGTCTAAAATCTAATAAATTATATACTAAAACCTTCCTTTTGAAACACTCTATATATTAAAAAAGCAGCATTAAAATCCACTGCGTAGTTTTAAAGATTTAAGCATACAAAGGGACATAGGGACAGAGAAAGCGACTTTATTTTAGTAGTGTAGTGATGATGGGAAATTTAATAAAATTAATGTTTTGCTTATTACATTATGACTAGGTAGAGTAATTCAAATTAATTTTTCATAAGTTGAACCAAACAAGAATTGAAATTAAATACTATTGGAGATTAGAGTTGAAAAATATAACAATGAATTGATTCCCATAGAAAATGTTTTCGAAATAATTTAATCAACCGAAATAAGCATATTTTACACGCACATTTATTGTTTTTATACGTAGAGATTTCGAAGATATATTAATCAAAAGATCAATATTTGTTACAGATTGGGCTTAATATCACAGTGGAGCGCGCTTGCCGGTCGGTACGGAGGCCTCGTGCCTGCGCCATGGTACTGGCAGAGACCTCATGAACGAACTCCACCTAGAGGTAAATATTGGAACTTTATGCTCAATCTATTTAAATAAAAATTTAATTAATATAAAAGAAAGTAACTGACTGTCCGTTTAGCTGTTTCTTATTCACGCGTAACAGAGGCTCTATAGAATCGATTGGGGTGGAATTTGGCATATAGAGACAGTTTTTGACCTGTAAAGAAAAAACATACATAAGTTTATTGTTTGCGTTTTCCTTCTTACTTTCTCGACGGAATGGAGCAATCGTATAATATTATTATGATTATTGTGTCTGGAGATGGATAGGTTATAGGCTATTTTTACCTTAGTAAAACATCTCTTTTCCATGAATATTCTTGAACTATGCGTGTGGAAACATTCGAAGCTAGTCTAGCAGTCAATATCGACACAGTAGTTAATGTTACCCTTTTTTACAAACCGCTACAAAAATCCTTTATGAGTGCCCACGGGCGGTGGTCATTACGTGACCCACTGACTCGAACGTCCATTAATTAATATTTGTACTTACCTATACATAAAAAGTTTCTATAAAATTAATGTATCGACTAAACTGCAAAAATTCACTCCTAGTATCCCAGGCGTCACTTCAGAATCGGGGTAGGTACCTAGTCTACGATAGTCTATTGATAATATTTAAATAACAATCATACCTATACCAAAGTAGTATTTTTGTTAATATTACTACATAGTAACATTACTACATAGTAATATTAACAAAAATATAATACTTACATGAAAAATGTAAGAATATCTGTGAACTTATTTAAAAGACCATAGAAGATTTATAATGAAGCTATGCTATAAATGCTATAATACATTCGTTGAGAAGATATTTTTGAATCAAACTCGCTTTAACATCCTACTAATATTAAACATTTGAATGTTTGTGAGCATGTGTGTCTGTGTGTTTGTTACTCTTTCACGCAAATACTACTTAACCGATTACAATGAAATTTAGCACATATATAGAGGGTATATATGTGCTAAATTTCATTATAGCTTGGATTACCACACAGGATAGGTTTTATCCGGGAAATTCCACGAGAACGGGAACTATGCAAGTTTTTCTTTGAAAACGCGGGCGATCCGCGGGCGGATATATAGTACCTACTTACAATATTTATTAGAACCATCATATAACTCTTTCTTAAGCAAAATATATACTGAAAATATTTTCCATAATTTACATAAAGCCAGGCTTAACACAAATTCGCAAATTTCCAGAACTCCATAGCCGCTACATTGTATCATTCGTATTAAGGTCATAAACTAAAATACACTAAAAAGTATTAAGTAGTTATGTAACGTAGGATTATGGCAACACTACGATAGTGAATGTCATAGTGACACGGATTAGCATTTGTACGGCCTCGGCCAATCGATGGTTGTGATTTTATAACGCGCTTTCTAGTTTTGGTAGGTAATAGAAGTTAAATATAAATAAATACCTAGGTCGCATTTGAATTGGAATCTTTGAAGGAATTGAACATTTTCGATCGCTATTTTGAATAACGTACCTGAAAAAAGGGTTAAAGTAGTATTTTATGTGTGTAATATTACTTATTTTATTTATTTAAAGTTTGTGAAGATGTGTGTGTGTGTGTGTTTGTTACTATTTCACGCAAATACTACTGAACCGATTGTAATGAAATTTAGCATATATATAGAGGGTATTTTGGATTAAAACATAGGATTTTATCTCGGAAATCCCACGGAAACGGGAACTATGCGGGTTTTCCTTTGAAAACGCGGGCGAAGCCGGGGGCGGAAATCTAGTATGTAATATTTACCTTCTTTTCCGTAATAATATGTTCTTCCATAACGCAAAATGAAAATTAGAGAAATTATTGCTTTTTACAGCTATGCTAAAATTGCTAATGTTGCCAGTAACTCTTCCACACAGGACTGAAAGGGATACATATTTCTATTTAAAAATCTTTTTGATTATCTGTCTGGAAAATACAAGTAGCAAAAAATACCACAAAAACCTTTGTGTCGTGTACATAAAGTGAACGTCATGATTACATAATTCCTCTTCACCTTTACAAGTATGTATTAAAACAATGGCCCAATCGTAAGCTGCAAAACTGAGGCGCCATGTCATTTCACGAAATGTTACAATTGCAAAAAGTTTGCAAAATAATTTCCGACATACATAAGACAGATCTTTTGTTTCAAGTACAAAACGTAACTTCTCACATTTTGCTGCGCTATATTTATGGTAAACAAGCAATCGTCATCCCGTCTGCTCTCTCAACCCCGCTCATTTCGCTTTAATTTTCCAAAACCCATCTCCGGGGAAAACAAAGCGAACGCCATTTCACGCGGCCCAAACCGACCGAACAATGCTTTTCTGCCGTCCTACAACATTTATACGTATAGCGACGCTGAACTGTCAAACGTATACCCGTCCCGCTCGCACGCGCGCCAGTCCCATTAATCGCCATTCGCGCCAAAAGCAATGTGGCATTTGGTGATGTCGCGGTTGTTTTAATTTTCGAATGTGGTTTGTTCGGATAGCTGTCACTGCATTTGTTGGCCTTTTATTTTTTTTCTGATCGAACTTTATTGTTATGGCAACTGAACTGTCTGCTTGGTCAATCTTTTTTCATCAACTCTGTAACATAAAACTCTTACCTCATAGCTGAGCTTTCATTTTAATTATAATTGACGCTTACATTTTTATTAATATACGCCAATAAACACAATTAGCAACAAACGGTTTAGTGTTAACACTTCTTCCGCTCAATTAATCTCATTATTTCTTGCGAGTTAAAATACTCAATTAAATAATATTCTCAACGCATAATAAACTCATAAACTGCTTAACTAGTAAGCGTTTGTGTAAACAGCAAGCCAACGGTAACAAAGGATTACCTGGTGTGGCTTCTAAAATCAATGCGAATCAGTGCTAGCGGTGACTATTTAGCGAGACCCCCCTAGCCTTGCATTGACGCATTAGCGAAGTGTCAAGTTATATTGGACGGTGTCTTAAAAGTTGTGCAAATCGTAGAAGCGATTTTCGACTTAGTTAATAAGGTTTAAAGTGCTTTGTTGTCTGTCAAGCGCGGATGCGTCCCAGTTCGATTGTAGTGATTCAACCGCGTTGATGACATTCGGCTTCGCGCCTTCGTGTCGTGTTCGAATTTTGAAATTCAATATCTGAATAAATCAGAACATTGTCACTTCGTCATGGCGTAAATTTAACTCCATGGTTATATTTTGTCGAATATAGCCTTAATATTTTAACTCAATATATTAACGGTTATTTATTGAAGTAGGGGTAATATTGTATTGATTTAGATTTCCGCGAACGGCCTTGCTAGTCGCACATAGTTCTCGTTCTCGTGGAATTTCCGGGATAAAGTCTATCCTATATCTTTTTTAGTTGTCAAACTAAAATTTGTACCAAATTCCATCCACTTTAGTTCAGTGATTTAGGCGTGAAAAACAGACCGATAGACAGGCAAACAGACTGCTACTGCTGCTGCTACTTTCGAGTTTATAATATTAGTACCTACTTATGGATAACCTATTTTTTAAGGTTCTTTATAAGAGTTATTTTACAGTTTAAGAGCTTTAAATATAGGTGTGTTACTTCATTCCAACTCCCATAACGACTTCTTTTAAAGTAATTGAATAGTGGGATGGACTTAATGAAACAGTTTTCTGCTTCATGATCGTTTTTCAGTTTAGTGTTTCAAATGGATTTAAAGCTATAAAATTAAAGGATTTATTAGATCAATTAGATCCTAATATCCAAATGATAATTATTATCAGGTTAACATCAAATTGTCAATTATTGCAGTACCTTGACACTGCACAGATTACAACATAGTTCTGGGTAAGCTACGCAACTTCTTAAGGGGGGTTAGGCGGTCAGCGAAAATTCAGCTATTGAATGGAAATATTTAGTACTTTCAGTCAAACAGTCATCCCATCACACATACGTTCTGTAATACATATTAGAAATTTCAGTGCGAAAAAACTTCAATATTTTCAATTATAGCTCATAGAAAACAGTCCATTTTGGCGCTTTCACCTACTAAGGGGCTAAGGGCCCTTAACTAAACTGAACTAATTTAGTACCAAGTAACTTTTTATTACTAAAAAATTGATCCGATTAAACGGTATGATTACGACATGAACCAAATTCCTTGTCAAAACCAATAAAAAAAAGCATTCCTACTCAAACTGAAAACGAAAAAATGCATTATCAGATATCCCTAATCGCTTTCGAATCGACAGACACGATCCAATTTCCTAACCTCAAAACTAACACGACACATGAAAGCTGCGAAATTGCCTAATTACAGACGCGGAATCCTTCAATTAGATTTATTTCGTATTAAACCAATCGTAATTGGATACGAATCGTGTCCGTTTGTTTAGAAACCTTTTAACGTAATCCAGTAATAGTTCCACTAAATGAACATTAATTGGAGACGATTTCTCGGATTTGCCAAGGTTTATTATTAAGCTGATTAGTATCTGTTTGTTTTAGCTTATCATACGTTTTTGCTGCACGTGCGGTGTTAGTAGACTTCATAGAGGAATTTAATAGAGCTGATGCAGCTAATGACGATAATCAAATAAATAAAACGCTGTTTATTTTTGCCAATAAATTTATTTAAAGGAACTCAACGTGTTATCCATATGAAATTCCAATAATCTTTCTTAAATCTTTCACAAAAGCTAGTGTGAACACGTCGTCCTATGCATTATGAAACTCTACACCAATGACGTCATCTTAACACCATAACCCTGACATATTTCTTTTACTCATCAAACCATTACTTTCAAACATTTATTTTACTCATCAAATCATTTTGTTCCAGAAGATTCCACGACCAACGAGGACGGTTCAGCGGGAGGCTCCCCGCGCCCCCGCAGCCCACCACGTGCCCCCTCACCCCCCTCCCCTTCGCGCTCATCCCCCCGCTCCCCGCGCCTGCACCCCGCGCTCTACCCGCAACAACAAGACCCACAAGACTCCGACCCAGACATCGACGAAAGCGACGATTTCGATAAAGACGAAAAACGCGACCCCAACGCGAATCTCGGGAAACGGAAGAAGAAAACGAGAACCGTATTCTCTAGGTCCCAAGTCTTCCAGCTGGAGTCCACGTTTGACATGAAGAGATACTTAAGCAGCTCGGAGCGTGCTGGCCTCGCGGCTAGCTTGCATCTCACTGAAACACAGGTTAAGATATGGTTCCAGAATCGAAGGAACAAATGGAAGAGGCAGCTGGCTGCTGAACTAGAAGCAGCAAATATGGCTCACGCAGCTCAGAGACTAGTCCGTGTGCCGATTCTGTACCACGAGTCGCGGCCCACGACGATGCCGCATACGCCCTTGCCGCTACATCCTCAGTTCTCGAGCGACTCCGGCGTATACTTCCCCCCGCAAGCGCCGCAGCAGCTGCAGCCGCTGCCCGCGTCGCCGGTCACGTCGCGAGCACCGCTGTCCAGTCTAGTGTAGTGTCCGCTTGAAGCCGCTCGCGGGGGCGACGCGGCGGCCAGACACTTCTAGAACGGCCTAGTCGTACGTGTTGTGAGTGTTAACGGACTTTAGTCTCTATGTAGTAAGATGTAACGTACAAATTCGTTGTCATTGCACATTGTATATTATGTAAATAGCAATTTTTAATCCTCATAAGCGCTAGCCAATTGTAAATAATTAGACGCAATTTGAAATGACTGTGCTTTTCGTGTAAGATAATATATTTAAGCTTAAATTTATAACTTATTTCTAATATTTAACTGTTACGCTTTGCCAAATATTTAGTGAATAATTGATTTTATGTTGTTTTGAAACTTGGCTTTCGATACACTTAAAAGTATAAACCATATTTTTTGTACTGGCAAGTATCAGAAAGATGTCAAAAATTATGACGTCACGATTATGTCAAATATTTCATATTGTGTCAATTTATTCCGTATGGCCTTTTTGTGATTTACTCCTATATTGAAATAAATCTGATTTGTAAAGACACAAATAATAACATGTTCTTTTGCCAACCAACTGCATAAAAAAATGGTCTATACATTTAACTCGAAATCCATTGTATCGTGGTCATCTAACGTTTGTAAAATTGTAATATCATGTCAATATTTCAAACGTCTAGCGTTAAAAAAATAGAGACGAATAAAACTATTTAAAAAAAGAATTGTCTCCAAACCGTTGACGGTTACATTTTCCACGCTAGCAACCCAAGGACTAGAATAAATTTGTATAGTGTTGCCATATTGTATTTGTAATTGCTAGTTTAAGAGCTATTCTAAATATCAAAGTTATTTATTGATAGTAGATGACTATCTTCGTGAATTACATTGTACTGTTGTAATTACGATAAGACAGTGAATTAAATATAATATAACTAATGTGGCATTTTTATTTAAAGCAATCTTTGAGTACTTATCCTTCATTTTTGTCCTATTCTTTGTATATTTAAGCAGAATGCAGTACATACAGAATGAATAATTGAAAAATGAATCAAAATATTATACATATATAACAATTATACAATACGATTTTTAAGACTGTTGATTAGTTTAATTTTTCTTACTGAGGGTATAATGATAATAGTTTATTGGGGTAGAAGTGATATAACACCTATACAGACGAGTAAACAAACAGATCGATTGCCTTATCTTTAAACAATTTGTATAGATGTTGACTTAGAGCTAGTGCGCAAGAGCAACTTTTGTCTCCGCAACTATTTTGTCTCTCCCATCACCTCTATGGGCTAGTAAGAAAGTGCGCGCACGTAGCGACGCAACTCCCCATAGAGTTGATGGGAGAGACAAAATAGTTGCGGAGACAAAAGTTGCTCTTGCGCGCTAGCTTTTAAAATTTGCAATAGATTTTACATCGAACATAAGAGCTAGCGCGCAAGAGCAACTTTTGTCTCCGCAACTATTTTGTCTCTCCCATCAACTCTATAGGAAGTTGCGTCGCTACGTGCGCGCACTTTCTTACTAGCCCGTAGAGTTGATGGGAGAGACAAAATAGTTGCGGAGACAAAAGTTGCTCTTGCGAGCTAGCTCTCAGCAATCAAATGTTCAAATTCCCACGAAAAACAACTTTCCACTTTCAACAGTCTGTTGGATTTATACCACGTATAAGAGCAATCGACCGCCTCCTTGGTACAGTGGTTGACGCGTGAGCGTAGCACCGATGGGTCCTGGGTTCGATTACTGGTGGAGACGAAGAAAAAATAATGTCTGGGTCTGCCAGGAGACAGAAGGCTGATCACCTACTTGTCCTTAAAGAAAATCGATCAGTGAAACCGATGTATGTAATGATTCTGCCCCTTACCCCGCTAGGGGACATAGGACTTCACTTGTTAGAGCAATCCAATAAACAATAATATGTTCTCCAACTCCCACGAAAAAAAATATTCCATTTTTAAATTCGCGTGCACAAGGGTGTTAAGTATCAGCACACGTTACACTAAACCAGCGCTTCCGGTACCGACGACCGCACTTCCGGTGGGGCTCAACAAGTTGATGTTAACGAGCTTTTGATGGTCTTGATATGGTTAAGTAGAAGAAATAATTTGGAATGTAGGACAATCTTAAGTTATGTAGGTTCACTATAAAAAGTAATAAAAAAGTTAGGACAATAATATTCAGTCAGACGGTAGACAATATGCATAGGTTTAGGTACTAGGTATAAGAAATAATTCAAAAGTGTAGGATAATATTTAATCTGGATGTATAGGCTCACTTTAAGAAACAAATCAAAGGTCGATATTCAACATGGATAGATCTAATATATATTATAAAGGCGAAAGTTTGTAAGGATGTATGGACTATGGATGTATGGATGTATGGATGTTTGTTACTCTTTCACGTAAAAACTACTGAACCGATTACAATGAAATTTAGCACACATATAGAGGGTAACTTGGATTAACACATAGGATAGTTTTTATCCCGGAAATCCCACGGGAACGGGAACTATGCGGGATTTTCTTTGAAAACGCTGGCGAAGCCGCAGGCGGAAAGCTAGTACACTATAACTTATTAACTCAGGCCCCGGAACCACAGACACAATAGAAAATCTATTGTGTCGTGGACCGATCGGGTCGCTTGGGGCTCGATGGGTTATGAGAAATTAAAAAAAATGTAGGACAATATTTAATCTCCTGTCTAGATTCCTAGAACCTAGTCTAGATTCTAGATATCTAACATAAAATTAATAATGTGTAGGAAAGCTATATTGATTTTGAATTTCATGAAATGTAACGTAAGTACCTAACTAGACACAATATGATGATATTGTATGACAAATGTAGAGTTTTGTAGTGTTCGTTTTTTAAAATAAACACTAAATTTAGACATTTACTGTAGCTTAACATGTACTGAATAGGTGCTTCTTACTTTATAAATCTAAAACTCAAGTACAGCTCCATCAAGAGGTATAAATTACAAATTCAGGTAATTTAAATAAATAAATAATAAAATAAAAAACACTTTATTGTACAATGCACATATATAAAAATACAACAATAAACAAAATGAATCTTCACCGTACAAATTGGCGGCCTTATCGCTTTAAAGCGATTTCTTCCAGGCAACCTTGGGATATACGAAAATGAAAAGATTGAAAAAGGTAGATAGTGCATATACAAGGAGTGAATACAAATAAATATAATAGATATAAGTAAGGTATAAAATTACATATAACATAAGAAAGAAAGAAATCGTGCAGAAGAGGATATAAAAAATTTCAAGTAGAGAAATAGGTAAAACAGAACAGATACAGAATGACTATGAGGACAAATAATATTTTTAATTGCAGCTTTAAAACTATTCAAAGTTTGCGCTTGCTTTATTGCGGTTGGTAGGGAGTTCCACAATCTTACGGCTTGCACGGTAAAAGATTAATCATAAAATTTGGAGAAGTGAGCAGGCATACAAAGCGTAAGATTGTTAGAGGAGCGCAAATTACGTTCATGAGACGAATTTAGTAGAGTAAAATCTAGATAAGTAAGTGAAAAGTGATAACACGGTAACTAGATCATGAATAAATCACTAGAAGTAAAATCTGGATAAAGAGCGTAGATCCAAGTAGATCATAATATCCCTTTTAACATCAGTTTTTATCTAAATCACTAGCTGAGCTCCGCGGTTTCACCCGCGTGGCTCCGCTTCTGTTGGTCTTAGCGTGATGATATATTATAGCCTATAGCCTTCCTCGAATAATGGGCTCTCTAACACTGAAAGAATTTTTCAAATCGGATCAGTAGTTCCCGAAATTAGCGCGTTCAAACAAACAAACTCTTCAGCTTTATAATATTAGTATAGATTGATAATGACTCTACGACTACACAACTTGATCGTAGCTCACTAGAAATAAAAACTGTCAACTTCAAGCAAATAAAGATATTTAATATTATTATCATAACAACAAAATATATTCATAATACTCACGCAATACAACTTTAGTCTAGGAACCAACACTAATGTATTAATCTAATTGAATAATTGTAAATACAAACATGACACATAACTTGCGCCATAAACGCCAATCCTACAAAAATCGCCCCACTCACCATATCTATTTAATTAAGCGATTCTCGATATTAATTCGATTATTACTCCTCATAAAATGCTACAAAACAGACTTCCAGCAAACGATACAACGTCACGGAAGGCGACAGTAAAGCAATTTCGTTTTTATCGCACCGTAATACAGATTACATTGTCGTATCATGACCGTTCCCTAATTACCGGCCATACACGCCATTCAAACGTTAACGTCCAAATGGAACGTAACGTTCGAAAAATAAAATTCAAATTGTAAACTTACCATTCGCCACTATTCGCTCATTAATTAATACCATTAGTAGAAATGGAAATCCAGCCGTATGTTTACACGCGGAACGTCGAATTCAATTTGAATAATTCGATATCGGGGTTAGATCGAATGAGTTTCGGAATCTTAATTTAATTAAATTTGGAACGTTTTTGAATTTGGAATGTTATCGCGGCATCGCGCGTGCCTCCAAGTGTTGCCACGCGCTCGCCGCACGGTTGTTGCTTGTGGCGCGTTATCAACTGTCACTTCATTATCCGAATTGAATTTGGAACGTTTTTGGTTTTTTTCTTTTTTGCATCGAGTGAGGTCTTCATTAATAATTTCTAATGTGTTGATAAAGTTGTAGATACGATATTATACGCTAGAATTTAATGTATTCAAGATATCTTCATGAAATATGTATTTGGCTCTATCTGTGGTAATTTATACAGGATTTTCCCTTGTTTCTTGCATATTATTTTGTGCTGGATTATAGATCAGAACATAGTAGGTATACATATTATGTTTAAACTTGCATAATCTTATCATGAATGATGTTTAGTGTTTGAGAGAAGATAGAGCTTTTTCATTTACATAAGTGACATTCTACTGTTAGATAGGTACGATTAAAAACAAGTGCTTCTAGGTACTAAAAGTAACGTCAAATACGAGTAGGTATCTATGAAACTTATAATTATTACAATTAAAGAAAAGTATAACTATTACTCATAAAACAAAACGAATGAAACCAAATAGTATTCCATCGAACAAACTGGACGTACATTCAGTACTTCTGAAAAATAATTTTTTGAAACAAAATGTATGTTATCGATAAAATAAATTGCGTGTTAATTACTCGATAAGTTGAAACGTATAATCTGTTGTCCATTTGACAGATAACAACAAAATTACAGCTAATGGCGGGCTCGGTGTCCGCCATGTTTGTTTTTTAAACCTGTCATTATTCAAATTTCGAACGGCAGATGCGTTCAGATGCGTTAATCGATTTCAGAACTAATTTTTATTTTACTGCTTGTTATTCATTATCAGGCTATTATGACCCCTAGTATCATAAAAATAAGGACGCATTCTAAACAACGACCGTAATGTTTAATTTTGTCTAATGTTTTAAATAACATACTTAGATAATTCGTTCTATAAAAATTGCTACTGAAATTTGAAGTGTATTCCCGTATTTATAAGATATGTTTTTGCAAAGCTGTGTTTAGGCGGCCGCCCAGAAATTTGTAAAAACGATAAAATTATTTTGACACGCGCTTCTTGACCCGAAACAAAGCAGTTAATGATCTGTTTAATTATAATCGTGCGTCTAACAATTAAAATTATGGTTAATGGCTCGTGAATGAAAAAGATCCTAGGTATGTGGTCTTGGAGGTAAATTAATTGAAATTAAATAGTGTTGGCTTTTTACTTGTATATCTTAGTTATAGGTTTTGGAGATAAATAATTAAGTGCTTATTAAGTGTTAATTCGCGATAAAAGCATTGACGAGACAAGTGATAACTGCGTTAAAAACAACCGACTTCAAACTTGCACTTGCAAAATTTACAAATACCTACAGACAAAAATGCTCATAAAATAAAAACTACTGGGCCTATCCGAATAAAATTTTTATGGGACCAATTCGACACCATCCCGCATCGAACAAAAAAATAATCACGTAAATCGGTTCAGAGTAATCGGTGTACATACATAAAAAAAAATATATATACCGGCCGAATTGATAACCTCCTCCTTTTTTTTGAAGTCGGTTAAAACTGTAGCTCTACAATCTATAAACTTGATGTGCGTGTGTATAATGGTAAACACACCACCGCGACCGCGACCGTGTAGCCTGTACAACAAGTAATGAAATATGATTGAATCAACATCCTATTTCGTATGGTATAGTTACTATATGGTATGTCTAAATGGAGCTTTGAAAACTACACACTACACAGATGAAAGAAAATTATAAATTATTGAAGTGAATTTTCTTTAGGCGTGTTGAGAGTAAAATTTCAAGATCGCGTCATGGCAATACTTTGAATCTTGCCAAAGAAGTTTCACTTCTGACACGTGTGCCACACACGCACTTTTTTAGAATCTAAAATGTAAGTTTAACCGTTTGTTAATAATATAGGAAGAATACAGTCCGGTATCCTGTTTAGCCCGCTAATTTGCTGATAAGGGAATGCGAAATTTTGGCCCGAATTTTAATCAACTTGAATAAATTTATGTTTATAACACACGCAATGTTAGAGATACACATACATATTCATTTAAAATTTTTACTAGTTGTTGCACGCGTGTTTACGTGAGGTAGGTACCTACGTGAAATGTGGAATTAGAAATTATCTATGACGTTTTTAATGTTTATAATTTTTTTGATATGAAATAATTTCTAAACTATTGAATAGGTACAACAAGTAACAACAAAAAAGGAAGAAAAGAAACTAGGAAGTACAATTGAGAAACATTAGGAGAGAATAATCACAGATCACGAAGATTCTAACCACAGGCACGGCAAAGAGCGTGAGAGCCTAGCACACGTGTCAGAAGTGAAACTTCTTTGGCAAGATTCAAAGATACAGTAATCGTCGCCTTTCTCCATGACGTGATGGCATTACCATGACGAAACCTTTAAATTTTAGCCTCAACGCGCCTAAATAAGTTTCACTTCAAAAATTCCTTACATAAAACATTTTTTTTTCTTGTAAAAATAAATTTTAATTGAACAAAATATTTTCACAATCTACGTATTAAATTATAACAAGTTTACGATCCATTGTCTACACAATATGTACATAGCTTACAATTTAATTAATCGTCACAATACACGCTTAAAAAACTTTAAATTTATCTTCAATTAAAATTATCAGACCAACAAATACAAGCAATTACGTAATAAATTACTTCCCTTTATCCGATACGACGCGATAAAGTATCGTCACGTATCGTGCGCTTGTCGTAAGGACATTCTTTTGAATAAATAATTAGGCTTTATATTTTGGTAATTAAAACCAATTTCTAAAAGAGCCGTCGCGTAATATATCTGATTATAAAAATACTTTTGAACTTGTACCAATCAATATTTAATTGGCATGTTAAAAAAATGTGTGCGTGTACTAGTTAGTGTAAGAAGTGAAACTTCATTATGACCTTATTTTTCAAAAAATAATTTACTATATGCAACTTTACAGAAATACGTCGAATCACGCGTGATAGGGATAAGAAAAAGATGGCTCGTAACTCGTAAGGGAAAAATGTCACGCGTAACGAAAAATGTTTCACTAAATTTTTTTCCAACCCCCGATAAAGAAGTTTCACTTCAATATTAATTAATATAATATTTAAATACTTTTTAATTTTTTTTACAATAACCTGTTTACAAAACTTGGCATATCAAAAATATTGCTGAATATAATTTTATATGAATACTTTTTAATTCGTTTCAATCACTAGTTAAAAAAGCTGGCACTTAAAAAAACAAGTGACGGTCCGTGAACAATTACCGTATCTGTGCCATAGCTTCTTTTAAATTTCGAAGCTGTCAAACCTTAACAGTAGACAGCTTTATTTTTTATCGCAGCAACTTAGGTGTATTATACTATTGTGTGTTAATACAATTTGAAACTTGATGCTCTCAAGTGGTGACAATTCGAACACCATTTAGGCGTCACGTTTAAAAACATTCGATTCCAATTTCAAATGCTTAGCTCGAGGGTATGGCTGCACGAAAGTACGACAAAATAATATATTTATTTATTAAACAGTTTATTGTTGTTAAAAACGCAATTATTATATTTTGTAAAATTATAATGTTGTGTGCGTTGTTATTTCATAATTTCAGTTGAATGTTATAAAATAAGTACCTACTAGTTAGTATTCTTATATTTAAGTAATTAAATGTTATGTCGATTAGGATCTGAATAGGATACCAAACAAAATGCCATACTTTTAATATAATTGACAATAGCATGAATATAATGAAATTTTGTTAGCTGATCAAAAATAGAATTTTCTTTCATTGCTATTAGTTAAGCACAAATAAAATAACTAAGAAAATAACAATTTTGTCTCTCGAAACTTTCTTCCGACCGTACACAAGAGGGAGTGTCCAATGACACCTACTGATGTTTTGAAATTAGAACGCCGCATTCGCAACACGAACCTACGAATTACAATTTAAAAAAAGAAGGGCGCTATTTTTTCTTTTTTTGCTTCTGCATAACTGGCCACGTTAAGAATATAGTATTATTTCTCATGTCAATTGATACTAAACCTTATTACATGGAAATATGGTTTCATATTATGGATAATATTCATTTCTAAATTTGTCGAATTATACAAAGCCGTTTATTTTTCTCATTGTGCGTCGATTTGGGCGTTAAGTTCCTTTTTTGAAAAATGAATAGGTAAATACTATTGGGTCAAATTGCAATCTATAGAGAATGTTTTTTAAACATTTGATGAACCAATTTGTATTGTAATTCATATTAGATAAAGTACATTTTATATTGGATAATGTTTTAACGTTTAATAAGCTTAATTTAAATTTAATACATTTGTTTTGTAATGTGATAATTATTATTGAGAATACAATGTATATTTATTTGTAGAGATTTGTATACAAAGTAATAAAACTTACGCTTAGATCTGCACTTTGAAATGATAGTAGCCGGTAATTAATTGACAAACATCCAAATTTTGTCGATATAATGGCATGTAAGAAAAACTCATGAGAATGTATTGTTCAGAATTGCAGTTAAGAAAAAGCTAATGCACCTATGTTTGTATAAGATAAATAATTTCAAAACATAAAATGAGTAGTTTTTGATATAATGTAAAATAAACACTCGAATGTCCTTATTAATACGAATATTCGCAACTAACATTTGTTTGCTAAAAAGCCATTGTAAATTAAGAAATATGACGTCATTAAAATAGTAATTAATACTGCATAGATAATGGGTTTATACGGTTATCCAAATGGACAATTAAATGATAGGAATTAGGGGAAATTGTCACAAATAATGACGTTTAACAGCTGCCACCTAAAACGCTGTCAAAGCTAGGACTCCATTTTGAAATAGGTACATATTTTGTGGTATTTTAAGTTTGTATACCTATTTATCCTCATCATAGGTATAATAAGAAAAAATAATGTTTATTCTTCACCTCAGTTTATTTTTAAAGTCAAATTACTATCAATCACTTCAATTTTTTATTTATTTATACATAAATATTAAATACATATGTACATATTTATTAAAAAGTTTAATAATATAGGTATGAATGCATGCTTGCATGCTGCATGCTTTCTTCATTTTACACGGTTTTATTAACTTCATGTTCGTATGTAACTGAATCCTTTGGATTTTGACCCAATTTTTTTATACTTTAATATGCTGAAGAGTCTTCAAGACTTTTGTTTCTTGGCTTCGTCTTTTAACTAGTGACCAACCAGACACGGAGCACTTTCAGTTGTTATTCTTCCATCGTTATGTTGTGGACATCCCTAAAAATAAATACAAAGCTTTGAACTTTTTCTTTGCGAATTTAAAAGGAAGGGAACGGGACCAAATCAAGATTTCGCTTGCTGAAATATCTGCAATTTAGGACTAGTTTTCACTTTCATAACCAATATCTTTATCTATACCTACTAATATTATAGGTATAAGAAAGAAATATTTGTATGTAAGTACTAAGTATGTTTGTAATTTTTTTTAATTTTTTTATTTTATTTATTTGGTTAACCAACATTTGTTTACAATGATTCTTTGATATAATTATTATTACATAACATATAGTTCTTGCGATAAAGTAACAAACAATTAGAGGTTAACACAGCATGCGCCAATTATACAGAGCTATTTCTTAAGAGTACAATACAAAATTATTTTTACAAAGTTATTTTTATTATTAAAAGAATAATATTTTTTAATTAATAGATGATAGATGATGATGACAACAATTGAAGGTATCAATTTTTGTATATCCTTCACTATAGAACGGAGCTTAGATTATGGATTGGTCTCCGCGCGCGCGCTACGACTAGATACCGCTCCACCTAAAAACAATAGCTCCGTGAGTGCGGCAACTCAGTTCTGTAGTGTGTGTAAGGCGATTAGTAAGGACGCTAGTGTGTGTGAAGAATTGTACTGCCAGCTACATAAATTTTACCCCATAAATGGGAAATGGGCTATATTGGAAAGAAGTTTGAAAAATATTTTTATTTCATTTTGGCCTTGCCGGGAATCGAACCCATGAACATGTGACTCAAATCCACTTGCGATGCCACTATACTATCACAAAGGTTTTTTAAAAGTAAAAAAGCGGTAATAAAAAAAATAACATATATATATTATATTATGAGTCAGTTAAACAAGGTTAAACAGAAATAAATTATTGTTATTATCATTTTTTTTATAATATGCGTTAGTAGTTAATAGTATTGAAAAAAAAACATTATGAATAAAATAAGTTCAAATTAAAAGTGTGTTTTTGGGATATGCAGTACGGCAACACTAAATGGCGTCGTATTTTCGTAAACAACATTTTCAAAGTACAGGTGAAATATTGAATAATACGATTATTCCTGGTGGTACGTAATCCCAGTGTCTTTCTTATTATTTGTTGTATTTTTTTTAAACAGTTTTATGGCACAAACAGGCATTTTACTTCAGGTTTTGTCCAAAATCTTTAGAAACTATCGGTACGCCCTCTCCACACAATGCTTGTGACACGACTGGCTCGGGTACGCCGATTTCGGCGTACTTTTAGTTGCCGCATTTTTCGAGTACGCTGGCGGTATCTAGTCGTAGCGCGCGCGGAGACCAATCCTTAATCTAAGGAACGGAGCTTGTTGGGTGTATGGAAGAAGATGTCGATTTTATCACTGTATTTAAACTTTACAGGCTTTACATCATAATAACACATGAGCTATAGAAATTCACGCTATGGTTTTAACTTTAAACTATGGTACTCATTCTCATTGTTTCTTACAAAGTTATAATTATTTATAACGGTAAAAATCAGCTGATGTTCAAACACGGTTCAATGACCCCACCAAGTTTAAAAATTGAAAAATATTAGTAATTAATATTAAAGGAAACATGAGACGCGAGGAATTAATTTTGGACATGGGCCTCTGATAGCGATCACACACATTGTGGTTAGGATACGTTAACTTTGAACTTGAGACAAAAATATTCTACGCATTTTGAAACAGTTTATGGAATGATGGTTTTGATTATTATTATATGTTAAAAAGTGTATTTTATTTAAAAAACTAGTGTTTATAAAGGTCAAAAAAGAAAATAGTATTTTTCGAATGTTTTTGGTAGGTATATCATACTTCATAGCCTGTAGATTATTAAATCCAAAACACTATTTAGCTAGCTTTTTGGACTTATTCTTAATGGTAAGTATCAATTATAATTGAGTTTTGAATTTTCTAAGATACCTACTATCCTACTTCTTCAATTAAAAAATAAAATACTTACTAATAAACACTACTAAACATTTCCATTCAATTTGTGCCTGTTCTGCTTTTTGTTTAAATTTTATATGATTTTATAGTTGCTTCTCTGTGTCATTTTGTTCTTGAAATATTTTTTTTCTCACTTTCAATGCCCATCTTTAAAATGTCCCAAGTCGAAACTCCCCGTGTTCCCTTATCAGCAAAAACCGCATTAATCTAACACAAATGGTCACAACAAGGCCCGTGTCTAATTGTGTTTTTATTCAAATGTCAAATTATCAAGATAATACCTTTAATTGGAAGCGCGTTCTGCGTGAATCATCAGTTAGATGTAGGTACAAATAATGTCTGTATGTTACGGTTTCAGAGGTAAAATAGAATCCCACCAAAAACATAAATGTAAAAATTGGAGCCGAGTTCAATAATTGACTTAATTTGCCAAAAAAAGAAATGAGATCTAAATGTGTGCCAAGTTCTGCAGACAGTCCAGAAATTTATTTACAAAGATGTATTAAGTTCTTAGGTTGACTGAAAACTCAATTGTTTTATTTTCCCTTAGAGAACAATGTTTATTCCAAAATATAACTTTTTTAATTTGAATAATATAATTATTTTCACAAAGCAAACAACTAATGCCCTATTGAACCCCATAATTTGATGAGGCTAGTTTGACATACTGTTTATATTTTGTGAGGTTCTAAAAACTCTTCTCTGGAGGATCTCATTTCTTTTTTTGGCAAATTAAGTCAATTATTGAACTCGGCTCCAATTTTTACATTTATGTTTTTGGTGGGATATCATTACTTTTTGTACAGAAAATTACTCTCCAAATTTGATTTACTTTATAAATATAATACTTTTTATATACGATTTTTTTTTCTTGCGGTTTCTCTGTATGGTTTGTTTAGTATTATTTTCTATATTTTCTTGTATGTTATGAATGTCAGCGCACATTGCCCCGTCATTATCTGCAATTTTTTATACTCGTTTTCTGTTTAAAAGATTACATGATTTTCTAAACATCCAGCGTGAATTTGTACACACACTATTACCAAGATGCAAAGATCGTTGTAGAAGAATCGTCGCCTTACTCCATGACGTTACGGTATTGCCATGGCCCATGACGCGATATTGAAATTTTACTCTAAACGCGCCTAAAGACGCAAATTAAATCATTTCGACCTTCGACGAAGCCTTCTTCCATTACACCATTTATGGTAATTATTTTTGCATACTTGTATTGGCTAAACATGTTTGTGCTTTATTATTATAATTGTATCACCATTGAATACCATGTTTAAAGCAAAATAAAGATTTTATTTATTTATTTATTTATTTATTTATTTACACTGAAATTAAAACTAAACTAAACACTCATAAATAAAGAATAAATAAATGTGAATATGTAAAATGATAATATATTATTTTTAACTGTATGAGCAATAAAGGCAATATTTTTATTACAATTTTCTTTTATTTTACGTTTAATAACAGTTTTGAATAAAGAAATCATGCAATCGAAGTAATCCGCCCTAGCGATACTAGCGCGAGTGAGTGTGATGTCAGAGGCGCTTCGAATCTACAGATGTTTCGTCCTAAAATATGTAAACTTCAATAATCTATATCTCAGTCATTTATTGATGGATTTCAAAATTTTTTTCGGCCACTGATTAGTTTTGATCTATTTTTTAAGACTAGTAAGGTGAATATACTATTTTCTTTTTTTTTAAACTTTTCCATTTTTCCATACAAACAAAATTTATGTCATTGAAAAAAAAATTAAATACAAATA
The DNA here is from genome assembly GCF_905220415.1 of Colias croceus. Classification (NCBI taxonomy): domain Eukaryota; kingdom Metazoa; phylum Arthropoda; class Insecta; order Lepidoptera; family Pieridae; genus Colias; species Colias croceus. The sequence continues at coordinate 1,661,357 of NC_059560.1, forward strand.
AATTCAGTATTTTCTGATTTTTTCCTTTGTACACTCACTATTACCTAGTTGATTACAAAATTTGAACTTTCTAGGTCATCTGGAAGTGGGTTAGGTTTTGTATATGTCTATAAGTCAGTCAGTCTTAAAAATTGCGATTTTTGGATATTAATATCTACGCAACTGTTTAATCTGTAATTATGAAATTTAAGGTTCTTGTTTATCTTGAGGTCCTCTTGATATGTACCAAATTTGGTTTATATAACTTAAATAGTTTTCGAGTTATAAGGGGGTGAAAAGTGGCTCGAAATGGTTCGTGTAAATATACACACGGCTGCTGCTCGCCAGTTCTCTTCGCTTGAACTCGGCTTGACACGCTGCCGCGTGTCTAGATACCGATTGATGTAATTTGCATTGACTCTATAGTATTATACGGACTCTATATTATATATCTATAGTATTATAGTATTAGACGGAAATCTTCGTTAGTTTTAGTCTATTGACGATAAACCACGCGGAATCACCGATTAGGAAGAAATAATTTTTAGAAGAAATTTTATAGTAGAGGTATAATAGCTGTCCCGGCAAACGTTGTTCTGTCTTACTCTTATCACTTAGGGGTATGAAAAATAGATGTTGGCCGATTCTCAGATAGGTCTGAGCAGCTTAAAGCAGTGATTTGAAGAAAGAAGGATATGTGAAATTTTCTTCTCTTGAATTGTAATTTTTTATATTATTTTATATAAGATAGGTATGTATTTGATCATATCATCTTCACGGATCCACGAAGAAAATTTTTCAGATACTTTAATTTCTTACAGCTTCCTTTTAGAATTAGGTATAATTATAAAATGTAGGTATTTATTAAATCAGTGTATATGACAGGATGGCACTAAAAATTAATCAACAAATATATAAGCTTACTCTTACCTTCGACATTACCAATGAATAACCCTTATAAAAATAGACAAATTTTGAGCCAAGTCAATTCAGTTTCTGCGTAAAAAGGAACAACAAGTCTAACTTAACAGCCTTATAACATTGATCCAGCAGATGAGATAGTAATAGAAACTAAGATACACCCATAACTTCATAACCATGTTATCGATAATTAAAAAACCGATACGCAGACGTCACAAGCAAAAATTAAATTTGGATAAATCCGAAGCAAGGGGATGTAAATCCGGGCTCAAAGCCAAGCTTAATATCGTTACAGCCTTTACGAGGCCGATTTTTTGCAACCCATTTGCGAGCGCGCCACTTTTTAATTCTTTTGACGATGGCTATGAACGCGTTTGTGCTGATTTTAGTGATGTGCATGGAATGTCGATAGTTTTTGAGTTCCGAACCTAAAAAGGAAGAAACGGAATCGTTATAGGATCGCTTTTTTGTCCGTGTGTCTGTCAAGACCTTTTTATCAAACTGAAATTTCAATTGAATAAAACTGTCGGTTTTATGTATGTAAAAGTGGATAAGTAAGATTTCGATGGTTATTTTATGATAGAACGAGACACCGACCTAGTGTTTCAGATGATGGCGATCACGAACGCCTATGAACATTTGCAGATGTAAGGCTTTCGCAAATATGCACCTTTTATAGGACAAGGATAAACATAAGATAAAATCTAGGATAAGGATAAAAATAAGATAGAAGCATACATATAAACATAATCAGGGTGAATAAAAGGAAACGGTTTACCTACATAAATATAAAAACTTGTATAACGTAGAAAGATACTACTTATTATGTGAGATTGTTTGACTAATTTTCTCTATACCTTTAAATTACTAGGTAATTATACTGTAATAATTGTTAGAAATTCAAAATTAAGAAAATATTTCGCATCCTTGAACATACCTACATACATTATGCGGAGGCACGGCCTGACAGTCTTGTCGGTAGTTTTATAAATACTTGCGCTTTGAAGCCTTTCAAGACACAGTAATCATCAAATTTCATGCAGGTATTTGTAAGTCATACAGATAGCATTTTATGAAAATATATTCAAAAACATAATATGGATTTTTCTTGAAGTATCGATACAGTGAAAACTATCGACACATTTCATCACTAGCATACTCTCGCATGCAGCTCACAGAGCCATCATATTTCATTTTTATCATTTTATTCAATCCTTTGCCGAAACCATACTTTTAGAAAGCTCTTTTTAATTCGTTTTGCAATGATAACTACGGCGCTACTTTTTATCCCTCGAATATTACTTTGGTATGGCTTCGTAATTTGGAAGCACGTTGCTGTATTTGCATTTGATATTGCGGAGTTTATTAAACTATATTTTAGTTTTTAAATGAAGTTGGTAATTGAATGCGATTTCATTAATGCGAATAGAAGTTCATATCGTCAAGCCAAAGCCAATACTAATTTACTTTAAGCTTTATAAAATAAGAAAGTATTAGGATCCGCTGAATGTATGTTGCAGATGTAAAACCGAACAGATTAGCAGACACAGTAGCAATATAAGTATGAAAGAATAAGTCACTCGTACACACAACGCAATAATATAAAAAATATAATTGAAAGTTTGACCTCTAATTCATACTAATTTTAACATCATCTTTAATAGCTTAAAACACTATCAAGATATCAAGCTATAGCAAAAGCAAATTACTATACTAATTTTAACATCATCTTTAATAGCTTAAAACAGAACTACATTCAACACAGCACATTTACACTCTAACATCATTCATCACCAGAATCATCACATATACACAGTCCTTAACGAGAGCACGTCGCGTAAAACGTAAATAACAGTTATTCCGTCATTAGCGCACCGTCACGTTCCCGTGACGCATGCTTGCGTAATTGTGATTTGTTGGCTTAGGCCATTTTGAATTTGGCACTGACATTAGTGTATTCATCATTATGTTTGAAAGCCTATTGTTTTATAACATGTATCTACAATACCTACCTCCTCTTATGAGGGTTTAGGTGCTTTTTACGGCGATGTTATTTCAATACATGTAAGATAAATTCACGAGCAGTGGTGGCTCAATGGTGAGACCATCGGACTTCGAATCGATAAGTCCGGGGTTCGAGACCAGACGGAGCGCGCAGGAAATAAATTGATTTTTCAATTTATCTGTGCATGTTGTAACATCACCATTGCTCGAACGGTGAAGGAAAACATCGTGAGGAAACCGACATGTCGAAGAATTAAAAAGTTCGACGACATGTCATCCGCCAACACGCACTTGGCCAGCGTGGTGGATTATGGCCTATACCCTCATAGGAGGCCCGTGTCCCAGCAGTGGGAACGTATATGGGCTGATGATGATGATGATGAAGATAAATTCATGAGAAATTAGCTTTCCGCCCGCAGCTTCACCCGCAAATTATACTTTCCTCGAGAACTCTCTCTATAAAAAAACCGCATCAAAATCCGTTGCGTATTTTAAGAAATTTAAACATAAGGACGGACAGTGAGTAAATTTGTTTAATACTATGCATAAGTAGTATCTAAAGCTACAGGGTACATCCTCTTATGAGGGTTTAGGTGCATTTTTTGGAGATCATATAGCTGAATTCATATTAATATAATATTATATAATACTGATTTAATAGCAATCCGTAGCTATTAAGGAGCATAGTGGGGACTGCACACATCTATTGAAGATAAACCTATCAATAAAACAGAAAACTTACCCTATCCCCTAATATATTATTTTATATTTCAGAAATCAAATTACCCCATACTCCTCTTTTTCCCATATCACTAAATAAGCGGCAAAACTGTTTATAAAATAACATTAAACTCAACAAGGAGGTAATAACAATGGCGACAGACGCCACGGCAAAAAACTAGCTTGTCTATGCTAGACAATGGGCGGTAGTAACAAAGCTCTGATGCCGAAGATAAATAATATTTTTCATACCCATTGATCTTGTGTGGGCGTGAGGAGAAGCGATGAGCGGTTTATAATATATGCGGAAAATTGTAATAAATAACTAGTCTTTGTTGTTATTGACAAGCAAATAAAAAAAGGAGTAAATTGATATAAAATCATGTTTGCAGAGTTAAAAATAATAGTTATAATTTATTTTATTTTATTTGAGGTCATGAAATTTTTAATATCTCCGATTACTTATACACGTTTCTAAATCTACAGATGTTTACTTTATTAAAGCAGGAAAAGTAATTTCATCAAAGTAATAGCGGCATTCTGAAAAAAAGCTGTATAAATGTATCTTCAGTTCTATACAATACAATATCATATTATCTAGTAATAATAATTATAATTCTGTTGTAAATTTTCTCCTAACTTTAACTTTAATTGTAAATCTAAATAGCCAGAAGACAATTGCTTATTTTGTCATAGAAAAATAATAAGAATCCCTACTTCATAAAGCTTTGACCCACTAAAATATCGGTACCGCTGTCTCTTATCACTTGGCCACTCAATAGGGAGCGTTAAGGGTACTTCATACGAGTTATTAGCTCCATTGTAGAGTGCCTTTAGATATTTCCCGCATCGGTAACTATGAGTATTGTGGCGCTGCCCTAATAGTAGCGTAATAATTGCTACTCATCAAAATAGAACTTGCGCTTTCTTTAGTATTCTGTAATATAGTATTATATTATCTGTGCTATAGCCTCTTTGGTTTATTGTATTTGATACTTTAAAGAAATCGTGTGGTGTGTTTAAACTAATCTCTTAAGGCTTGTTTCTTGTTTGTATTTGAATAAGAAATAAATAAACATATTATTATTATCTAACATTCAAAGTATATTATGACTAAAAGATGATGAATTATACTTACTAGTTTTTAGTTTACCATGTTCATGGTATTGTAATAAACGCTAATTTTAACGTTCTAATAATCACTCAAAATAAAGTAGGTAGCCACAAAGTAAGTAGATGATATTAAAGAAGATCCTTAACAAACAAAATAACAAATGTTACAGGCAGTTTTGTTATCCTATCTCGTTATTTTTGGTCAAATGCGCATAACGGGACATCAATCATGCAGACAAACATAAAAATTAACCAGTCGGCAGTAAATAAAAGAAATAAACGGATTGTATTCGCTTAATTTCACCAAACTGTGTTCAATGGCGCGTATAATTGCAAATTTACTCTATGGCCAAGATGGCTACTTGACAGATGCAAAAAGCGCGCCAAAACCCTTTGGGATCTGTCAAATAACGGCAGATGGCGGTAATTTGCGATTTGTTGACAATTTCATTGTCATAATATAGTGTGGTGTAATAATTGTTACGACGTTTGAACGGTTTATTTTGTAAAATATACAGTTTTTCCTACGCACGAGATATGTTCAATATACGTGTACTGGTTGAGCATCAAATATAATAGGCATGACGACAGTATCCATAAATGATCGTATTAATGTTTTTAAGGGAAAATATTGTATAATAAATAAATTCAATATAGTGACTTAAAAATCTTAAAAACACTAAGATTAATGAGATTATCAATAAAATAAAACATTGAAATTCTGCAGTTGGCCATTTTGACTAAAACACGCGTGACGTCACGCTTAAGTAAACAACTCACGTCAGATGTATTTTGTTGTTATGAATATGTTGAGAATACGCATTTTTATTTATTTTCTATTGTTTCACGTATGCTTTATCGACTCAGGACAGAAATATAATTGCGAATTCACGAATACGTGCTTTCGGGGTTCTCCGCGCCAACTTTATACAATCATTTCTTATTATTTTCTCGCTTAAAATAATTACTAACACATTTTTGAGTATTATTTTAATGTGGATTTAAACTGCAATACTGCACACCACTTATAAACTTTGAAATTCGTTTCTATAACACATATTAAATAAATATTTCTTTAATTTTCTTCGCAATGCATACAAATAATTACGTATTTACTAAAGAGTGACGTCACGCCTACGCCATGACACCTCCGAGCTGTTTTGGCACAGTTGATAAATATTTTTTGAAAAATGGCTTTTATCTTCGTTAAATTTAAGTATATTATTGAAATATAGGGTTTTTCTTGTATAGTAAACGTATACACACATTATGGAAGAGAATTTCAAAATCTTTCGTCATGCCTATTATAGATACTTTCAATAATTACAAGTATTAAGAATAAATTTCTTTTGACACATTTATCAAACGTTGATTTTGTTGAAGTGACACCAAAACTTTGTGTAAGGTAAGTGCTGCCTCGAAACGCCCCCGCGGCCGTCGTGAAAATATATTTTCTTTCATCCGTAAAAAATAACTTTCTTATTTATTATCCCAATGAAATAATAATTATTATTTAATTATATATTGAATATTTTGATTATTAATAACTAGCCATTTGCTTCAGGTGAGCGTATCCAAGGTGAAAATTAATAAAATTATCCAGTTTTGGCTGATGTTCCTCTCTATTCGAGAAAATATAAATAAAAAAGGGTTGTTGTTTTATAATTTCTCCATTACAAACAAACATGCAAAAAATCTGTCCTCTGCACAAATTAAAGTGCAGATAAGTAGATAAAATCTCAACACAAAAAGAAACAACACCAATTTTCTTCCCGTTCCCATTTACCAACCCTATACCTGTTATCTGGTACATATTTACCCCATTAGAGTCATCCCCTCTCAATTATGATGTCATAAACTCATTAACCACCCCCATACACGTTTCGACAATTACGGACCCCTATCATGGAAGAGTTAGCCAAACATTTGTATCAAATATGCTTCACGATTCGTGGCTAAGTGATTTATGGCCTTTGTGGCTAATCTTTGTTAAACTTACCAATGGGTATTTTAAAAAGTTAGTAGTTTCCTTTTCTACCGGGTTATTTGGCAGAGATTGCTGTGTAACAAGGCCACCTTTTGTGCTAAGTATTAACTAAATACTATTAACTTGAGACTAAGCTTTTCTAAATCTTAATTATGTGCTTAGATTTTGATATCTCTGGTAAGTTTAAATTTGTTTGTTTCATGTTGCCTATTTATTTGGTCTGAACTGATGAATCATATTATTTTCTTCATTTCTTTCTGTTCTGTTTAAACGTTTTATTCTGATTATATTTATAAACGTTTTATTGTGAGTATGTTTATCACACAAGTCATTGAAAATTGTTATTTAAAATGCACTGATTAAATTTATAAATTATTAGTTATCAACTTATCAGGTATAAAATGTACCTGAAATTGATATTATTGACATTCAAAATATAAGTCTCACGTTCCTTATTCCAATCAAACATGATACGCACCGATTTTAAAAACGATTCTCCGCTAATCCAAAAACAACGTGACCACAGACAACCAAATAAAGCTCCCGCTACACCACAAAACAAAGACTATTGAGACAAGTCTAATTCAAAACAATTCGACCACCACAGTCGACCACACAACCCAATAATGCTGCGGCCACACGATCAACAACTGTCAAAAACACAGACAATTTTATAGTGATTTTATAGACACATGCGTGATCCCGTGGGATGGAATCACTAGAGATTTCCTTTAGGGAGGGGTAATGACTATAAACAGTAGTTAAATGGTCGAGGGTCTTTGTGTTATGAAGTGCATTTGATGATTAGAGGGTAGGTATTATGTTCGTGGACGGTTTTATAAAGATGTATAATTGATCGAACATCGATATTAGTGGGGACATGGGGTATGGAATAAATTTTGTTGGGTGTAGTTGTTATGATTATCTTGAAAGGAATAATAATCAAAGCTGTAAAATGAAAGGAAAATTAAAGGAAACGACCTTCAGCATGAGAATGATACACATTTTCTTACCTTACCATTTTCTTCATATTATTCAACGAGGATTGAAGGTACCAAACCAAGTTTGACAATCTTTGTATGTTTTTTTTCCTACGAAGAGTCAGAGAACATGTTTTTAGTATTCTGTACTTCTAGGTTCTATAATATCGTATATTCTAATTAAAAATGTTTATAGTCTATGTGCGACAATGTAACATTTTTATCCAAAGAAAAATATTCTTAGTTTCATTCATTTATGTTTAAGTAACCAGCTACATTATTACGAATACGTATTGACGTAACTATAAACTACACAAAAAAATAATAAATCATAATGTAAGTAAAACTCCTTATCATTTAGCGACCCATCCAATTATCGACCCCAACAAAGATCGCTGTAATGGAGTAATTACAGTCTCCAACGTGTGATAAACCCCCCTTTGATGATCCCTTTGATGTATGCAGTCCCTGGATTTCGGCTTTTCGTTTTTAATTTTTGGCGGCAAATTAATTGGATGACCAAAGACGAATTTCAATTAAAACATGCCTTTTTTATGCGTTGAAAAAAACACTCTTTAAACTTTTTAAATTATTGTATCGTCACCGATCCTTGATAAGTGTACAAAATTTGAATAAAATCTTTTAGTTTAAAGTGTGACAATTTCCAGTCTAAAAGAGTCGGTTACATACAAACATACATTTGAAGATAATATACGCGTAAAGTATTTACCTAATAAAATATTGAAAATCATTCGAATAATCCAAACGGAACTTTAGCCAATCATATCCCATTCGAAATTCAAACAACAGCAAACAGCTTTCGCAGCGAATCAAATTTAACCATCGAATCGAAAACAAACATCTCAATTCAAATTTCGAGCCGGCTTATTCTAAATTCAAATAGACAATACTGGCTGAAGAGGAGCATTAGTGATTGTAAAGATACGCGTACACTTGATGATGTTAGATTAAATTATATTTTTTTGGTGAATTTTCACTTTATTAAAAACATCGCAAACAATTTTTTGTTTGTGTGAGTAGCTTCTAAAAACTGAAAGAAACTAAATTGAAACAATGTTAAAAACTCTCAGTTACTTTTGCTACTGCTAATACAATTCGTTTTAATTTATCACAATAATTAACATTGGCATGCATAATATAACTGGCAAACTAACTTATATTCGTTGAATTATATTTTTATATTAAAGTTTATTTATTATTCTATCAATAATTAAAAAAAAAGATTCAATGAGCGTTGACCCTAACAAGACTATTACACGACCGGTTGGCCAAATGGCGCGAAATCCGACCCCAAACACTGGGGCGGCGACCACAGATTAAAAATAGATGGAAATATTTTTACAGATTATGATATCATTGAGTGGGATTATAATTTGATGTGTATTTGATTTTACAAAAGATTAATAAGCTTATCATCTTAAATTATTTATTAGTTTTAAAATTAAATGTAAAAAATAGGTTTTAGATTGTACCTACTATACGATAGTAAAGCGAAGGACCACGATCTCGCCTGAAAGTAAACTGAGATGTGGCCTAAGATGGAATCCATTCCATCCCATGCAATTGAATTAAGTAATATTTTAATATTATCAAACTCCTGATTATCCCATAAAACTATGTCATCATTGCACAAAATAAATAAACAAATTCTTGAAATTTTTTTTAATTTGCACTAAATAAAAAAAAAACTCTTTATTCAACTGTCATATCTGTTTAATAATCTTTGGCAAGTTACATTAGGCCATCGTCCAGCAGAGAGCAAACGCCCGCGGGACGTAATAACCCAGTAATGGCCGACACATATTTTTCATTCTAACCTATTAGCGGTAGCCTACCTAATATGGGGATCTTTTTACGATTGCCATATCTGCGTATGGTCAATACTCTATGGAATGTTCGATCATTTGAATTTGGATTCGCTTTTAGCTTTTTAATTATGATTTGATAAGCTTTCGGTTGCCATATACAGTCTACTGTCTAGCTATTAAATTAATCATATCTATGGTTTATAGAGTAAGTAGCAAATATTGTATGTAATAAATCCTTCCATTCATGAAATTAGGTAGTATTTATTATTATTAATTCTCCTTAACACTCGATTTAAACCCATTTTAAATGGACATAATTAATTCTAACTTTGTACACTTATCAAGGATTGGTGACGATACAATAATGTCCATGTATTTGCCTAATTATAGCGTGATTCTTTTCATTTTTATTTTTTATTATAATACATAGGGCTTATATACATAGGCTACATATATTTATTATTTATAGATAGGCACCTAATATTTATTGAACAAATCCTGAAGTTATTGTGTGTTATAGCAACATTACCCCAACTCATTTAATTAAGTGTATGGAGACAATTATAAACATTAAATATACAGTCACACCCGCTAGTAATTTTATTTCAAATACTAATTGCCACGAAAACTGATTCATATAAAGTTAATTACTTGAGCCACCCTCTAGCGTGTTTTAACAACGAATTACTTTAAACACTCGACGATTCATCTTCATGCTAAAAAATTACTATCATAGATTATAAATAGGGGAAAATAAGTTTTATATACTGGCAATACGGTTCGTTTGATTTGAAGTTATGACATTTCATTCGAATTCGGAAGGCCATCTGCCGCCACAATGGGCACTTACATGCGCATTTGGAATGCTTTTTTGAAAATCGAATGGCTTTTTACCCTCGTTCGAGGAGTTTGGAATCTAAAACCTCGTCAATATGGTTCATTTTCGCACAGTCCAAAATAAATAGTGTTAAGGGAATGCGTTTTGGAATCGAATGTGTTTCTTTAGTCCGTTCGAAAATGTGATTTCGCGCGTTGTGATTGGGTCTAAATTAGACTGACACAATTCAAAGTAGTGTCCCCTGTATTCGGATTAAGTATAATGAATCGTAAATTCGATCTTTGACACCTTTTTCATTTGGATTAAGCTTGGCGCACACGGTTGTATTCATATGTTACAGAAGATTGAAAATTAAATTACTTGCACCTGATATTTTTATTGAAATCGGCATTGTACTTAAATATTTTGGTATTTTAAAGAGATATGAGTAGTCCCGACAAAAGAAAACACTTATTTTTTTTATGCTATCGTCTTCTGCGGATAGTTGAAATATCACATCAAACTATGTATCTCTAAAATAATAATGAGATAGATTCTTAAACTTTATACTTATTTGCCGTTGTAATGTTGTGTTGAGTTATTTGTAATACAAAAAATATATTTTGTTTTCATTGTTCATCGTTTCACTGAGTAATCATAAATTAATAGCCCAAGTTAGACTAAAATATGTTACCCATAGGCCATACAGATGTATTGACACCACAGTAAACTAGCATTTGAAACAGCTACTTGACAGCGACATACAAAAGTACCCTCATTTCGCAAAAAATAAAACTACAGATTGGCAGCCCTATGATATTTGTGTCACCTTTCCCAATCACCTACTTGCTATGTCAAACGCGCCCTGAAATCTGAAATTGGGACTTCTTGACAAAAGAAAATGGCGGAGATTCGAAAATGTCACGTTTGCTTGGAGTTGGGATGATTATGTTGTACTCTAGTTATAGGTATGTTTATATATTTATTTTAAGTAGAGAACAATTAAACACGAAAGTTGACGTTCACAGCTGTAAAATAAATTGTACTAAGTACTAATATTATAAATGCGAAAGATTGTGAGGATGTGTGTGTGTGTGTGTTTGTTACTCTTTCACGCAAATACTACTAAACCGATTTCAATGAAATTTAGCACACATATAGAGGATAACTTGGATTAACACATAGGATAGGTATAATCTGTGGGTATAATCCCGGAAATCCCACGGGAACGGGAACTATGCGGGTTTTCCTTTGAAAACGCGGGCGGAAATCTAGTACCTAAGTAATAACTGATAAACATACTTCCACTGCTAAAATTTGGATGTAAATCTAATATATAAAATTCTCGTGTCACAATGTCAGTTACCATACTCCTCCGGAACAGCTGAACCAATTCTCATGAAATTTTGTGTGCTTATTGGGTAGGTCTGAGAACCAGCTAACATATTATATTTTTCATACCCCACGTTTAATAAAGTGGTAATCTTATACAGTTTCTAAGTAAAAATTTCTAAGTGAAACCGCGAGGTACAGCTAGTAATAAATATAATTTCTCCACGACCGACTAATGTAGAGAGTGCTGATTCTATACATATGTTTTTACCTAGTTTGGGAGACAAAAACTTCATTAGTACCTACTACGAAATACAAAAAAAGTGTTCAATAAAGAATTTTCTTTTTTAGTGTTTTATCTTCCAATTTCCGATTGAACCATTAAATCATAGTTACAAATCAAGAACTGCAGTGTATTTATCTAAAATCAAACTTCAAAGGTGGCAAAGCTTCGAGCTATCTGGATGTACAATCGTAGGCATGACGTGCATTCGTTTTGTTAAGTGTGGGACTCATTGTAGCTGTTTAATTCTTTATTTTGACTAATCCTACTAATATTGTCAATGCGAAAGTTTGTGAGGATGGATGTATGTGTTATGTATGTATGTTTGTTACTCTTTAACGCAAATACTACTGAACCAATATTACAATGAAATTTAGCACACATATAGTGGGTAGGTAGGTTTTATCCCGGAAGTACCACGGGAACGGGAAATATGCGGGTTTTTCTTTGAAAACGCGGGCGAAGTCGCGAGCGGAAAGCTAGTAATGTTATAACTTATAAAGTATGCTATAAACAATAACGATGTAAAAGCTTTTTATATCAAGATTATATATATCTAGGTAGATTAGTATTTGAAGAACTGTATGAAAACTTTTAATTGTGAAGACTAAACTTGAGATATCGATAACATGAAAATATTTAAGGTTTTTTTAGCTAAATATTTCGTACGGATATAAACGAGGTGTGTAATATAGGCAGGAAGAATATTGTTTTTTAAATGTATTTCCCTGGCATACACATTAAGTAAGAAGCAGGTTTTAATGGAAATCTCGCTATAATAAGAGGGCAAAAGCTATTGTGATCAAATGTTGAACCTCGGCCAAAATAGTTTTATTACAGTCTACACTCTACAGTATAAGAGAAAGCTGTATTCTTAGTTATGACTCTAATCTGGTAGTATTATGTTTAGCTCTTGTATGAAATGAACTTTAGAGTGAAAGTGCTATATTGGCTATCAGAGACATTATCAAGAAGCCCTAAAATTAGCCCTTAATTGTGTAGTAATAGTGACTCGCGCTTATACTAGCCCAATTAGTAAAAGTAACAAAGAATATTTATTTTAGATGATATTTGTACATTCAATTTTACTCTACTAATTTGCATTAAATAAAACAATTGCATACAAAACTAACTAGTGTAACCATAGCCTTAAAACGTAATACAAGTTGTAGTTCTGTGACAGCTTTCACGGCCCATTTGTAGTTTCCTTGTAACGGAACGCAGCCAAACTGGAAGTCTTTGAGCCGTTTGAAAATCGAACTCCAGAGCGTCAATCAGCAAAATTAGAGCTTCACAAAGAACAGAACGCAGTCCATTCGCAATCTCAATTCGAATTTCAAATTCGCCCGTTTTGAATTTCGAATGAATAACTGAAACATGATGCGCCCCCTGTTTCGACGCTTCTTTTCGAATTTAAATATTTAGCCATAATTACGCTATTCATTCCCATCGACGAAAATCGTATAGAGATTGATACTCCAATCGCGGAGAGGCAAACTGTAATAATAATCGAAACTACATTTAATATCGCTATAAAAGATAAATTAACCGATAAAGTAATCCGCGAATATCTTTTCATTGAAAGAAATTAATCACTGGACAATTCGTCAGTGAAACCATTAAACAACCAATCCGCATTTTATGAACGCTTCCAAATCATTTTGCCGCGAAACGGCATTACAATTTATACTCTGTGGTGACGCAATACGGCCCGTAAATTTGGCGCGCGTTTTGACGTATGCGCCATATTTAATCACCTACAAAGAGCTTGCGTAGCTACATACGCATTGAAAACTAACAAAAGAAAAAAGCAATCTTCTCAGATTGGCATTTGGGGGCTAGGGCACAAAAGGGGCCTCCTTTTGGGGGAATATTGTTAGAAGATTGAAAAACGTTTTGTCGTCAACATGTTATTCGGTAATTTAGTGTTGCCCGGTTGAAATAACGAGGGTCCTGATTGGAAAGGAGGTTAGCATGTGTCTGATTGATTGCTTTTTGAGTTGCGCTTCAGTACTTGCTCTTTGAGAGTAATTAATTGAGTGTTGCTACGCGCTGGTCTAAACTCTAAATCTCTTGATTGAGTAATTACTTAGCCGTACGAATAAGATCATATTTTTAGGAACATCGAGCGACTTATATATTCTATGGTTATGTTCAAATGAAGATAAAATAAATGTCGATAATTATGAATCAATTAATCACTAGGTAGCTATAGGTTAGTATTGCGCACCTAATCATTTTTTTTTTCGTTCTTTTATTAAAAAATTCCCCGTACATTTTTATTTGTTTTTTGTCAAATAATATTTTACAAGAAAGATACAAGATTAAGTGCATTTTCATTTCCAAAAATGTTTCAATGGAACAGTTATAAAATAGTTCTGCCCCATACCAATATCCCCACTAGACCTCATACCAACTACGACAAAAGCAAACTCTAGAAGCCCATATTAAAAAAGACCTTTTAAAATCTCAAAATCCCATATTACAGGTGCAAATAACCGGCTGTTTAATGGAAGTTATTTATCTGGTATATCTATGATATAAAAATCTAAAGCCCCTCTAAAGGCATTTATTCGCAAACGTAATCAAAAATAGACATACAAATCATAGCTTTAAACAAACCTTTCTGATATCAAGTCATTTTCAATATAACACCGGGGAATACGTCTCTTGGATAACTTTTAATATGAAAAATGCCATTATCATAACCAGACAAATTTAACACTACATTAGAAAATACAAGCTGTATAAAGGAAACCTTATGAGTGGGTTATAAGGTTGGTTTTAAATAACACGCGTCGATAGAACTGCATTCGAATTTTGTCGGAAAACTGCGTTCCATTCTTATATTTGCAGTTTGTATTTGCATTATTGTCTTATTTTTGAAGGAATAAGGTCCAATTTCGCTTAACGTTTTATTTTCAGGGGCAAATAAACAGACATAATATCTTTAACGTAACTTGACATATCCACTGAGAAATTGTTTAACATTCGACGCGAACAGTTTTTTTCAATAAATATTAATGAGTTTCGGGCTATTGGATTTTCCTTTCCCGCGTTTTGATTAATAAACTTGGTGTTGCCTGTTATATGCGCTATGTACAATATTGCTATGTCTTTATGAATTTTCATTAAAGTTTTTTCGATTTGACGCATTCGATTTTTAAATTTTATGTAGGTATTATAATTATTGGGATTTTAGTCTCTGTAGTTGTTTAAAAATGGTAGCGAATGAAATTGAATTATGTTTAAACGCAAATGAATAAGAATAAGAGACATAATATTTTAAGATAATCTACAACTCTACATGTTAAAATAATAAGTTATAAAAAATTCTTCTAAAAAATAAAAATATCGAGTATCGAACTATCTGACGTCGGGAATTATATTTGAACATATTATGAATATGCGTAAGATCACAGACTAATAATAATATACTACGTATGTAAGATTAACATAAATATATTATATCATAAGAATTTGCTGCCCGTGCTTCCTCACAGATATGATACTCAAAACATTAATAAAACAACATTAAATTATAACCCCCACAAAAGCAATAAGAATAATATATAAAAGTTCCATTCCCCTCACCTAGCTGAACCCAAAGAAATCTCTCCAAAGCGCGAACTTCAATCAAAATGGAGCGCTATCTATTTTTTTTTTACTCGCACAACAAAGGCCTAGCCGTCAAATGCCATTGCTTAAATGAGAACGCAGTCATTCGCGAGCCTGGTGAAACGGAAAAATCATCGAGTGAGAAAAAAAAAAGTAAATGTCATCGGCTTTTGCCGCGAAAACACACTTCAATTTGAAACTGACAGTTGTTTTTTTTTTAATTTTTACTGGCACTGCATAATTAAATTTAATGTGATGTTTTTTTTTTTAATTTAATTTAACTTACATTTTGTGTTGAATGTTTTTAATAGATATATTTTCATGTTTGAAGGGCAGAATGTTCGAATGGATTTCGAAATTTGAAAACCAGAATGTTGTCTATGACTTTCTTAATTCAGATCGGCGATAACATCTCGAGGGAGCGGACCTAACATGAGTTAATGGTAATTAACGGGCTGATTAACGCTCTCCTTATAATTACTTAAAATTTACTTGTTAAGGGACTTTCTTGACGCGGGTTCAACTGAGATTTGAGATTTTATACCGTTGGAAA
The DNA here is from genome assembly GCF_905220415.1 of Colias croceus. NCBI lineage: Eukaryota > Metazoa > Arthropoda > Insecta > Lepidoptera > Pieridae > Colias > Colias croceus. Next base: position 1,677,493 of record NC_059560.1, read on the forward strand.
TAGTATAGATAAGCTAATAATCCATACTAATAATATTATAAATGCGAAAGTAACTCTGTCTGTCTGTCTGTTACTCAATCACGCCTAAACTACTGAACCAATTTGATATGGAGATATTTTGATACCCGAGAAAGGACATAGGCTACCTTTTATTGCGAAATATGTACCACGGGCGAAGCCGGGGCGGACCTCTAGTATTTTACAATACTTTTGTTGATGCTGAAATCTTAAGAGAATGAGATAAACTGTTTAAATATTGACTAATTTTATTGTATTATTGAGGACCATAATATTGAGATAAAACAACTTTTTGATTGTTACGCTAAAGTCATCATGATCAACATGAACAACAAGGGATTTTGTTTTATTAAAACCCTAGCAATCCCAGGCTGACTCTCAAAAGGAATATTTTTGCAACATTTTTCGTCGGTAAGTACCTAGACGAAACGACAAAATTTATTTAATTGGAGCCAGTATTAGACTATTCTTATAATAATAGTCATACGCGAAATACATAACACAAAAAATGACATTATAGGCACATAACCATTACCAAAAAACTTTTACAATGACATCCCTGATTCCCTGAAAACCTATCATGTACAGTCAAATACAGAAGCTTATTTTTAAAATAATATAATAATCCGGTTTATCCGCATTAATCCAGTGCTGGAGAGAGGTATGATACAAGATTTAAGCGTTAAGAAGCGGCGGACAAATTTGCGGGAGACAGACATCTTAGCGAATATAATGTACAGTCGGGTAGAAAAGTGCTTTACAATTGTTTTTATATTTTTAGTTTTTTTTTAGTAATTTTTTTTTTAAAGTAACTATGTTTTCATGTCCTGTTTATTGTATGTTTTACGTTGTATATGTGTAGCTGTGCTGTATAGTCAAAACAATGCAATTTTTTTCCATAATTAATAAGTATAAGGACCGTAACGATTTTATGCTACATCATGTTAATTGAAAAAAAAAAGAAATATACCTTAAATGTAATGACAATAAAACGTTACTCTTTCCTTTCTACAGTCACTTTCAACTATCAAACTATAATTATTATGTCAAGTATAAGTAAGAAGAGATTTAATAAACTCAATCGACTGTAATAAGTTATCTCCTTTCATATGTGAGCCAGCATCTGCACATTTAAGCTCATTACTCATAGTATAGAAATTAATATAAGATTAATTTTCAATATAAATTCTACTTAAAAATATGAAAGTTTATATTGTGTGTTCCTCAATCGAGAACTACTGGACTGTTATAGTTAGATTTTATCTGTATCACTCATAGATTTTTTTGGGATAATGCCTTTTTGACTGTAACATATTAAATGTAACAAAATAAAATTATGTAGTATTTTACACAGGGAATCGAACCCAGGACACCTTGTTTCTTCATTAACTAACGAACCATAGTGGCAAGCATTAGTATATTTATTATAGTAAGTTTATTAATTTTCATATGAATTAATATTGGAAATTTAATTTACAATTTTTCACACAACTGTCCACCATATTGTAACTTAGCTCTACACCTTTGATATATTCTTCTTAAGAGCATGAATAAACTCTTATACTTTAAATTATAATGTTGATACTTTATCATTTATTTTTTTGTACAATATTTTGTTGGTAAAGAACCATGATAAGGAATTGGATATATCTACAAACAATTCTAATTTCTAAGATAAAATAATTAAATTTGTAATTACTTAATGATTTTTGAAATGTATAATTTATGTTATTCTATGCTTATATTATAAAGCTGAAGAGTTTGTTTGTTTGTTTGAACGCGCTGCGCTAATCTCGGGAACTACGGGTCCGATTTGAAAAATTCTTTCGGTGTTAGATAGCCCATTTATCGAGGAAGGCTATAGGCTATATATATATTATCACGCTACGACCAACAGGAGTGGAGCCACGGGGGTGAAACCGCGCGGAGCAGCTAGTTGAAATATATATCGAATTATGTGAATTATGATTAATGTTCTAATTCCATCTCCCTACTATTTTTACCATCCTATCACAGCTTAACATTCGTTTGAACCGAACATATTCAGAATTTACATTATCGTACCTACTTAAAAAAACTACTACCTACTAATAAAACCACCATAATATAAGAAATAATGAAGTAATATCAAGATGAGTCATCACGCTATCAAGAAATATAGTAAAAATACTTAAAGTATCAAGACTCCCCATCCACGTATACCTCTTAAATGAAAGCTTTGAAATAAATAAAGTTGCGTCACGACTCCGGTCCTCTAATTAACTGTGAGAGTTATGTTTGTGTGTTCGCAGACGTATCTTCAGAGTTATTGCGAAAACTTTCTTATCGGGCGTGTTCTTAAATACAACAAGAATCCCTTGCAAATTATTTTGGGTGTGTTTTTAAATTAAAATATTAAAACTCGTAAAACCACAGATACTATAATATTTAAGACGTTATTAGTTCAATCATTGCTACAACAAAATGCCTCTTCGTTAATGTAATTGATAATTTTCTCTAAAAATTAATAATTCAATATACTTATATCTATAGAAATACGTATCTTGCCAATGCTGGTTGCTCATTTTTAACCAATATCGCCATACCAAAATGGTATCAAACCTGAGGTGAACGGAAAAAGCGGGAAATAATTAGCCGTGACAGTTCGCGCTTTTGCCGCCCGAAGCTAAGGAAACTTGCTATACAGCCACTGCATTCTATTGTCATGGAATTTAACTCACGATTTTCAAAATTGGAATAACTCGTTCGTTCGGAAACGCTTATCGGGTGCGGGAAACGGAAAGGCGGGAAGTAATTAGCCGCGTCCCGCGCTCCCAGCCTCGGGCGAAGGAAACTTGCCATACAGCCACAGTATAACTTATATGGCCAGTGATAAAATAATATTGGCAGTTTTATTCGTATTCAGAATATAGTTTGGTAACATTCTAATAAGTAAAATATAATATCTATTAATGACGAAGGATAGCTTTTGATGCTTTGATTCGTAGATGTAGGCGTAGGCGCCTACGCCGTAGCCCGTAGCTTATTGAAAATAAAATAATTTTATTAAAATAATATTAGTTGGTTATTTACGATAAATATAGATTTTATCTTGATTGTTATTATATGTCTTCATATTTAGTTCAGTTATTGATTCTGTAAAGAGGGAATAAATATTATGAAATAATAGATGGAAAGTGTGTAACATAATATAATTATCTACACTAATATTATAAAGAGGAAAACTTTGATTGTAATGAATAGGCTCATAAACTACTGGACCGATTTTGATGAAATTTGGCACAGACAATCTTTAGACCCTGAGAAAGAACATAGGCTATCTTTTATTACGAAATACTTATGTTCCACGGGCGAAGCCGCCGCTAGTTTCTTATATAAATGAATCTTCGATGTGTACTGCTAAAACAACTATTAATAAAACTATACTAAAACACAATTAAATTATACAACCTTTATGCAGGCAACACCGCGGTCTCTAAATAGTCCTTCCAAGCTATAACTAACAAACCTCATTACCTCATAAGTCGCTAATACTAAAGGGACATAGACAAAAAATAGAGTTAACGGCGGTCATAAAAAACGCGTTTAACAACCGTGTTGCCAGATTCAAGAAGGAAATTACCCCACCAACGCAATTTTCCCAAACCCTTATACGGAATTACGGACCGAGTTCCAATTTAGCAGGTAATGTGAAAGCTTTAAGGGAAATCAGAGGTGTTGTTTTATAGACCTGTGCGTGTACAGATAAGGAATATTTTTTTCTTTTAATTATCATGTATGTAGTATATTGTGGGAAATGTTTTATGTTGGTATGGTAAAAGAGTTAAAAAAAATTTATAACTAACATTCCAATTCCATCATGCTTATACATATTAGAAATACAAATAATGTTTGAATATATGAATAGGAAACATGAAAAAATATAATAGACCTATTTAACCGTAGAGATTTATTTTAGTATTTATTAACATCATCATCACCTTTTTTTCATACTGTAATAAAAAATAGGAAAAAATACGTACAGGATTCTACGAGTCATCAAATACTGTCGTCCTAAGTTATTATAAATATAAATTATTATGTATGTATACTAATATTATAAAGCTGAAGAGTTTGTTTGTTTGTTTGTTTGAACGCGCTAATCTCGGGAACTACTGGTCCGATTTGAAAAATTCTTTCGGTGTTAGATAGCTCATTTATCGAGGAAGGCTATAATTCTACATATTATCACGCTACGACCAACAGGAGAGGAGCCACGGGGGTGAAACTGCGCGGAGCAGCTAGTGAGGTATATGAGTCGCTAAAGAGTTTACAATTTTCGTTATAATATGTACGAACATGTAGAAACCAATGCTTAGAAACTTGTCTGATTATAACAATTTTTAAGAACAAAATACCAAGTGTATTATATAGTAAGTAGTAGTAACAGCTTTTTTTTGTAGTTACCTATGTAGAGAAGTTTTAAATAAATGAAGATTGTGTACGTTTAACAACATACCTAAGTATAATTTTTAGTAGTATAGAACGACTTCAATGGGTATTTACTATTTAATGTTCTTATTATTAGAAAATTGAACGTCAAGTTTATGAAATACCTAGGTATTTTACTAAGCTAAGATTGTAACTTTCAGCTCTATTGAAATGTTACCACTAATGAAACGTCAACAAAATCGAATCCCGCTAAGTTGATTATAAAAATATTCGATTTGAAAAATATTAATATTTAGAGCTCGGATACAAATGGAATACAGAAAGCAATATCATTTCTACACTTTGTGAACATCTAATAAAATGCGAATCAAATAAATTCCGAGCCAACCGAGCGGCGACGGTGAAAGTTAATTTGAAAATGGAATAAACAGAGGCGAGCCAATGGCGTGCGATCTCGAGGGACGGTCAGCCAATCGGGAGCGAGGGATTTTCGCGCGCTGAATTTTTATTAGCACAGATAATAACACCATTTTGTGACAGCTCCCTTTTTCGTTTTTACGCATTCGGTGTTGCTATACGTGAAATGGAAAATAAATGGGCAAACGTGACTGTTCCTTTATTTAGATATTTGTACTATTGGTGATATTGTTGGAGGGTGGAAAGCGATTCGGGGATTGTTTTAATAAAGAGGCTTTGAGGTTTGCCGCGTCGAGATGGATTCGTAAAGAAGTTTGGGATCTGTTCTCTAATGCAATGCGAGGGGAAATGTTGTTTGTTTTTATAGGGAACTAGTCTGTTCAAATGGGGTATAAATATATGACTGTGATTAGGGATTATCATCATACAAGACTTACTATGACTTTATATGTGAAGTCTTCTTAAGAATGATGTCAAGCAGTGCCGTCTTTACCATAGGGGCACAGGGGGCCAGTGCCCAGGGCCCCCCATCGTCAGGGGGCCCCCCTGGAGGAAATGTAGGACTGACAATTTTTCTCACATAAATCTCAAAATATTTTATTAAAAAGCAATACAGCTTTTTAATGCCAGAACGTCAGATCATTTTCAGATTTATTCGAATCAAAACATCTATGTTATTACAAGGTTATTACATGGAATAATTCGAGTGATTCGAACACCATTATAATTAACTTATCAGACATTTACTCGAATTATTTATTTACTTATTAACGTAATCTAATATATATTATAAAGGCGAAAGTTTGTATGGATGTATGGATGTATGGATGCATGGATGTATGGATGTATGGATGTTTGTTACTCTTTCACGTAAAAACTACTGAACCGATTACAATGAAATTTAGCACACATATAGAGGGTAACTTGGATTAACACATAGGATAGTTTTTATCCCGGAAATCCCACGGGAACGGGAACTATGCGGGTTTTCCTTTGCAAACGCGGGCGAAGCCGCGGGCGGAAATCTAGTATAATATATTTTTACTTGAATTATTTTGAGATTTATGAAAATTACTAACAAGTCTAAGTTTACAGAATAGCAAACAAGGGCGTTGTGACAAAACTTTAATCTCTGGGCCTCTAGACAAGTGGCAGAAACGCTAGAGAATAGAATCAACTATTGATACTAATTGATATAAGCTTATGACGTTTTGCTAATGTTTCGGTCACACTTCCAAGGACGACGACGACCACGACCAAAATTCCCATCCAGCCGAAATTTGGTGAAATTATTAAAAACACAATCTATACTTAATATAATAAAGCTGAAGAGTTTGTTTTTTTGTTTGAACGCGCTAATCTCGGGAACTACTGGTCCGATTTGAAAAATTATTTCGGTGCTAAATAGTCCACTTCTTTGGCAAGATTATAAGATACCAAAATCGTTGAATTACTCCATGACGTTACGGTATTGTTATGATGCAACCTTGAAATTTTACTCTCAACGCGCCTAAAGAAGTTTCACTTCAAAAATATATTAAAATTTCCTGACCTTCTGTTACTACGAAAAAATTTTTTCCTAAAAGTCAACAGATATTATAGGTTTTTCGTGATTTTTACCGAAACGGTAAGTTTTATCATATAACTACTTTTACCCAAATTGTAGATCATAAAATTATCTATACAAAAGAATCAATACATTATTTTCCTAAGATGTAGCTTCCTACCATTTTCTAAGATATAACGATTTATAAACTCATTCCATCCTTATAATATGCACACGTTTCTTAAATCACTTCACACCCAAATGATTTTATGATAAAACTTATCGTTTCAGTATAAATCGCGAAATCACCTATTTTTTTATTTATTTATAACCTGGAATATGTTTTTTAATTCACGTACCGGAATGACAGTTAATTTTGAATTTTATTTTTAGTAATCCTTATTCCTTTGAACAATTTTACTAATTTTCTGCTGGATATGAAATTTTGTAGTTTTAAAGGTCCTAGAATTTAGTGAACTCTGTTCACACCGGACCATTTCTATACGAATAGATGACAAGCGTTTTGACTTTTGCCATTTGCCTAGGCTTTGAATAAATTATGATAATAACGCACGCAATAATTTTGATCAATATGAAACGGCTACGAAAGAAAAAATCCAGATGCAAATTAAAAAGATAAATTTGAAAAAGAGAAAGGTATAAATTTATAAAAGAACCGAACCGACTCGAACCCGCATCCTTCGCGCCATTCCGGGGCGGATGCTTGACCAACTCAGCCACTCGTGACCCGCCGCCGGAGCAATCGAATTTATTCTATTCCTTCAGTTTTATGTGTCTTAAGGGACACACCGCGCGCCATCTATTGAGATGATTTAACAACCATCTCAACCAATATGAAGCACTTTTCAGTGAATACAATATTGTAACGATGGAACACGACCTTTTTTGTTGAATTTATATTTTATTTATAAAGCATTTGAGTGCCATAAAACCTAAAATATAAATTCAAAGAGAAAGGTAATTTGAAAAAGTAATTCTTAAAATATTTCTTAATTAAATTTAATTAAAGTCAACTTTGGAGCGCCATTACAGCAGCAGCGTTTCAAATGAATTATATAAAAAAAAATAAGGAAAAAAAGTTTCCTCAAAAGACCATATTATTATAATACAACATTGGTCAGAAGTAACTTTTTTGTAAAATGTATAAAAAAATGGAGCAAAAATTTTACATAGAAATTTTCTTTAAGTTTTCTTATTACTTCTTTAAGTTTCAATTTAGGGCAAAAACATAATATATAATTGTGGGAAAAAATTTGCGTACCTAGTTTGATTTCTTTATATTTCAAAGGGCATATTTATTTTATATTCTTGTGTGCCCAAGGGCCCCGGCATAGTCTAAGACGGCCCTGATGTCAAGCCTTCAATAAAAGGTCAATCCAAGTCATCATCCATCTACAAACGTTACCTATACGTCATGTAAATACTTTCTTAGCTTTTTTAAAAAACACATTAGGTACTTACTTCTTCAAAGAATATTCTAAAGTATAATATAAATAATACGTAGGTAGGCTAAAAACTTAATGAGTATGCCAAAGTTTTACCAAATCGGTTCAGTAGTTTTCATTGAAAAAATATAAACTTTTTAGCTGATATATCAATACCCGGTATTATATTTTCAGTTATAGAAGAATTATTAACAAAAATATTTAGCTCTACATAAATTATAACATGTCTTCAAGTCACTTCTCACATTCACATCTAGATTGTATATAGGTATCTAGATCTTTTAAAGATAAATAAAATGTATATAGGTTATGAATTGGGCAAATAACGAAAATTCCAAACTAATATCTCGAGATAATTATAAAAATGTTATGTAGAATATTTTGCTTAGACTTATGAGTAAAAATCTAAATAATCCTTTGAACCCCCCTACACCCTTAGCTCACCCCCACCCTTGAGGACTTTCGATATGATCATCTGGACATATCTAGGAATAACTCTTTTTTAAACTTTATTTCCGCTATAAATTTTGTCTTATAGTTCGAGAAAATTCACTAATTTTCTCGAACTATAAGACAATAGTTAGTTACAATTAAAATAAACGAAAAAGAACTGAATTTTGTTAAATTGAAAATTATTTTAAGGTTCTCAAAAAACTCAAACGCTGTATTAAAATAAAAATGTTTTCCCATAAAATGCTACCCATTATACATATTGTTAACATCAAGTACTATTAGTTAAGTATGGTTGCGGCACGCGGCATTGCTTCACCAAGGGGTTGTAATTGTATAAATAATGTTGTAACGGGAATAAATCCTGTTTAATAATTATGCCGGATATAAATCGGGGCTTAAGTATTGTTTTACTTATAAAAAATATGTTTATATTGTTCAATAGAGCAATAAAATATGATCATTAGATATATTATGTTTGTCACAATCTAAATATAATTCTACATACAAATAACAATATATTAATTTCCAACTTATAAATCTATGTGATTGGTAGAATCTCCATTTAATAAGATCAAGACAATCCATAATAACTAAGCTCTAGGTTCTTGTATGTGGATTTAAATTATCACAAGCCTATCAATAGGTAATGCAGATAAACCATGACAATCCTTTTCCCTTTAATCATCGAAAAATTTGGATCGCTAATAATACAATTTGCCTAAAAAACTCTTCCACCATAGGTAACATAAAACCTCTCAACTCAGTATAAGTTACGGTTGCCATGCCAAATAATAGCCAGAATTGAGGCTAAGGGTAGTTCACACGGGCATATTGAGTTCATTAAATTAGGACGCTAATGGGCGGCGCGTGACCACTCACCCTATATAAGTACCATAGAGTGCATAGAGTGGATTGTTTTTTTTTAATAACGTAGCAAAGGTCTTTGTTATTTTTGGTATCATAGAAATTGGAATTATTTTGATTAAGTATTTAAAGAAAAAAATTGACGGTATTTTTTATGAAATCTTCTTATATATAAAAATCAATCGTAAAATGTGTTGGTAAGCGCATAACTCGAGAACGGCTGAACCGATTTCGATAATTCTTTTTTTATTATATTCTTTGAAGTACGAGGATGGTTCTTATGTAGAGGAAACGTAAACACGTACCACGGGCGAAGCCGGGGCGGACCGCTAATAGATAATATAAATAAGTTGGAAGCAAAATTATTTTTTGTCTTTCAGGTCCTCAAAAATATTATTTTATTTTGTTAGAGTTAAAATACAAATCCTACTAATATTATAAATGCGAAAGTTTGTGAGGTGAGATGAGAGTGTGTGTGTGTGTGTTTGTAAGTCTTACACGCAAAAACTACTGAACCGATTACAATGAAATTAAGCATACATATAGAGGGTAACTTGGATTAACACATAGGATAGGTTTTTTCCCGGAAATCCCACGGGGACGGGAACTAAATGCGGGTTTTTTTAGAAAACGCGGGCGGAAAGCTAGTATGGTAAATATTATGAAAACGAATAAAAACTTAATTTGTACCCCACAGGGCATAATCCAAAGTGTCCCTACATAGATTTAAAGGCCTCGTTAATTTGAAAAACGATATGAAGAGGGGGAAAACTGAAAGTTAATTGTAAAACATTAAGTTATAAAGGTTTTGGCCTCGAAAGATCACTACGATATTATTTTAATCAACAAAAGACCATATTTTTCATTCGTTATTTGTTCATGACTTGAAGATATGATAAATTTCTTAAAGTTTGTTCTGAAACTTTGTACTTACAAAAAGTGTTTTTCAGTTGAGTTTATAATATAGGTATTTAAAGCTAACCTAGACTCTTGATTGAATAGCGCCGTTTAATTAACTCTATGATTAATAATAAATCAGCCTTATCTATATGTATATAAAACTCAAAGATGACTGATATAGTGATCTATCAACGCACAGCCCAAACCACTGGACGTATCGGGCTGAAATTTGGCATGCAGGCAGATGTTTGGACGTAGGCATACGTAGGCAGGACGTAGACGTAGGCCAGTTATCGTTTAAGAAAATAATAATTGGTGATGTTTAGTAAAAAGCTTAGGCTTTTAATCGACCTGCTGCGTCTTATACTTACTTACATCTTCAAACTTAATCCAAACATAATGAGCTATGGTCTCTAAAGTGCAATAAAAACATAAGTAATTTAATTTTAAAATAATTGATTGATTGATTTTCTTCCTTTCTTATGCGTATTAGTAAGGAGTGGAACAATCTTCTGGCTTCTAACAAACTACAATCTGGATTTATTCAAGAGAAATGTGAATAGTCATTTATTAGAAAAACATGCTCCATCCTAGACCACGCTTGTCGCTTTCCATCCGGCGAAGCGATGGTCAAATGCTTGCCTAATCCTAACTTAAAAATAAAAAAATTGAAACACATATTCTAGAAATTATTTTTTATTAATACTGTCCATTGTCCAATCTCCACTTCATTTTCTTACAAATTCCTTATCATTTACATAAACCATCAAATATCGATTCACGTATTCCTGGAACTCAAGGACTTGCGTCACACTAAAATATATTCATTTAAACATAACGTGATTACTCATCCATGATAATCTAAGCACTTTTAGTTAATCCCAAAAAAAACATGACAATGTGACATTCACGAATTTTTAGAAATGGTGTTGCCTTACTGAATAATGTCGTCAGTAAAAGTGTTTCTGGTAACACTGATGGTTAGATTGTTAATACCTTGAAAAGATTATTGAGATATTTTTTTTGGTTCCGTATGTTTTTAGAGGTTTTACTTTGAAGTACTTAGATGTAATATAGATGTTAGATATACCTAATGTTTGTGTGTATTATATTATTTAGATACATTTTTTTATGTTAGATGTAGGTTTATCAATAAAAGTTCAAAATGTAGCTGCTATGTTAAAAAAATGAAAATTGCCTGCAATTAATAAATAAAACGCCGTATTGACAATATGAATTTTTCTAAATGTTAGTTAAAAATTACATTTAAAATTACTTACCTTGTAACATACACCAACATAAATGATCATGCTAGCTGTGCTCCGCAGTTTCACCCGCATTTCTCCGCTCCTGTTGGTTTTAGCGTGATGATAGCCTTCCTCGATAAAAGGGCTACCTAACACCGAAAGAATTTTTCAAATCGGACCAATAGTTCCTGAGATTAGTGCATTCAATCAAACAAACTCTTCAGCTTTATAATATAAGTACCTATAGAAGTATAAAACTTACTCTCACCTGCGGATCTCTAAAGCCTATCAAAGTGTAGAATCGCATCACTTTATGTTCGCGCGCGGGAGCGTTATCAATGTTTAGCAAACTCCATCTTAAAGATAACATTGTGTTTTGCGTCACACAGATCTGAGGATTAACTAATCTCTTGTTTGCACAAGTTTTGTGATGTAAAACTTTTGACACAAATAATAGGTACAATATTTTTTTCTAGGTATAGAAAATAAAACAATTGTTCGAATCATATTATTCGTAAAAAAGCTTATCATTTATTTACTAAGTGTTAGGAATATGTATGTATTTGCCTCGAAAATAAATGAAATTAATTTATTCGCACGAAAAGAAAAACATAATATGTTAAGTACTTACCCATTAAAAGTCTTGGGTAAAATAATTTTTAAAATCGATAGAGTCATTTGGAGTTTATTACAAAAATACACATATTTCCTCTTTATTTTTATTTATTTATTTATTATTTATTTATTTATAATAAGGTACCTTACAGCTAGTGATACAATTTTTGAGATGAATAAATACTAAGCTACGCCAATTAAAAGGTACACCAATAGGTAGTGAAATACCTAATATACGTATGTGAACAAAGACTAATATAAGAATTTTACAAAATATGATATTACTTACAGAGAAGGGATTTTAATTTTAATTTTAATTTTAATTTATAATAATAATGTAGATGTAGATTAAATGGAATTACGTTTGCAGAGAGATTATAACATGGAATGACATAATATTATGAGCTTTTATAGTTAACACGCAAGCGGCGCCATATAAAGGTGATATTAAAAGAAACTCAGATTGGTTATTAACTTATTAAATAAAAAAATGTTCATGAATTCATTTGCTTATAATAAACATTATATAACTTAATCCAAGAAATTATATTAGAACTATAGTGGTCCGCCCCGGCTTCGCCCGTGATACATTTTTCGCAATAAAAGGTAGCCTATGTCCTTTCTCGGGTATCAAAATATCTCCATACCAAATTTCATGCAAATTCGTTCAGTAGTTTAGGCGTGATCGAGTAACAGACAGACAGACAGAGTTACTTTCGCATTTATAATATTAGTATGGATTAGTAGCATTATAGATACGAAAACAAAGCACAGGTTAACATCAACTATGTTTTATATTATACAGAGGTCGTGGGTTCGATTCCCACCCGGGGCAAATATTTGTGTGATGAACATAGATGTTTGTTCTGTGTCTGGGTGGTAATTATCTATATATTTAAAATTATATATATGTATGTTTATCAGCCATCTGGTTTCCATAACACAAGCGAAAAGATTAGTATGGGATCAGATCGTGCCGTGTGTGAAAGGAGAATGGCAAACTCCCATAGGACTCTGGGCCTGATCGTTACACTGATGATTTATGGGTGATTAAATAGATAAAAATATACAGACTCTAGGAATATAATAATTATAGATCTTTTCTATGGGATAGCAGAGATATTGGGATATTGATTAAGATCAATTTTGAATATAACGTTACTAAGGCCCTTCTGCCATTAGGTACGATACTTCTAGAAGATATTTGCTGGCTACCCGATGCTCGCATATTATGCGACTGAAAAATGACTAAATTCATCATTATTGTGCCTCGTTTTTGTGGACCGACGTTATAATAATAATAATTCATTTATTTATTGCAACAACAGTTACGTCGTTATGTCGAGCAATCAGCAATTCCAGTGACGAAGAAGCTCTTGCAGTTTTTCTTTTTTATAGAAATAGAAGACGCCAACGTAAGAGTAAGAAGTACTGGATTCATCCATATATTGAAAGAAACATAAATTGTAGAGTTTTTGTAGCCGAACGAGAACTACAACATGATGATTAGATATTTTTATCTTTCTAACGAAGAGATACGCGCGAGAGTCGAGACGCGATGCAAAAGCGACCGACACGGTGAGTAGTGCTATACTAGTCGCGGACGTGTAGGATACCAGTAGCGTAGTGTGCGAGCCTACATAAAAATGTATGTGAGATACTCCGCGGCGACTAGTCTCCGAGACTTGCAGGATACTTGAATCGCCTATGCGTATCGTAATGGGAGAAGGGCCTAAAGCTTCACTCAAATGTCAAACAACAAACATAAACAAATCACTCATCACTGACACAATTATGATTAATAATTTGACATTTTATTAATGGCCAGCTACCTAAATAAAAATGTTATAATTATTATTGATTAATATAACATGATTTTATTTTATAGAATGATCTAAATAAATTAAGATATGTGTTAAAAATAAGTTAAGTTTTGCTTCTGATTTATAAAGCATTTGAATTCAATAAAATTAAAAATAAAATATAGACATTCATTCGTATTAATCGATATATTCGACTTTTTTACTCCTGACAACACTGACAATCTCTGCTTGATAAGACCGGTAGTCATAGAAATCTAAATAACAATGCCGGTAGTGAACACATTATCTTTTTTTTCAAAGATTTGCTCTCCCATAGAATCAGAAGTAAATATTTTACCAAGAATTACTAAAAATAACATAATGAATTTTAAATATATTATGATTTCTGTAACAGTTAGGCCCAGTTTCGCCATTCTCCTTTGTCCTGAAATAATTACTTATTTATTTATTTATTTTTAATTGTGCTTCTAAGGTTCTAGTACATAAGAATTATTTTAATATAGCTTTCACTTTGTTAATAAGAATAAATATTAAACGTATTTCATTAATAATTCAGTATATTAATTATTAATTATTATTATTTTGTATAATTTTGTATAAAAATAGCTAAATTACCTAAATCATTATTTAAGTTAATATTATGCTGTAGTTCTGTTATTATTGTGTCATTAAGGAAGGTGGACCCCAAAATACAGGCTGTCCTAGTTTGGGGTCCAAATGTTACATGTTTGTACCTAACCCACAAATTGTTCAATAAATGATTTTTATTTTTTTAATTTTTTTTTTATTTTATTTTTTATTATGTACTTATATCTTTATCTCCAGTAATGAGAATAACTAACATGAGAATAATCCATTCTTTCGTTGATAGAGTTTTTATTATTAATACTTTTTTATTTAAAAACAAATTAAAAGATTATAAAGTAATTCTTATTATGGCTCTTGAAAGTTACTTTGGAGTAGTGCAAAAAAAGCTTAATGTGTAAGTATATGTACATTTTTTTGTTTAAAATTCGTTGTCAAAATTTTTGCACTAATAAATTAAAACACCTCTACAATATGCGTCGAACTTATTTTATTCGCTTACACGAAGTAGTCTCATGCCTACAGTCTACAGATCTATAGAACCGCATCCATTGTGGCTCAGCCGGCGGACACTGCTGTCCGGTAATCCGCACAATCTTATTGATTCGCTTTTTTTTGTTATGCCCTTTTCACACGGACGGCGGTTTTGATGCGTTTTTGTAACATGTTGGGATTAAATATTATATGAAATTCAAGTTGAAAGTTCTATTATTGTTATTACATCTCTGAAGTAAAGATTGAAACAGGTATAACAAATTAATGAATACACGGTACAACCATGTAATATTTTTTCGTTTTAATATTTGATTGAATCAAGAAGTGTTTGTAAATTTATTCCCGCAACAAAAACACAAGTATGCTATGTATGAGGTAGTCATCCACATAACTTTTCAAGGCCTAGGTTTACATCCAACCTTACAATTCCAGAACATTCATTTCTCACGCTGTTTTCCTTCACTAATTTGAGCAGTGGTGAAAAATACATATAACTATGTACTTACAGATAAAATAATTTTTTTTTATTTATCACTACATACTATAAAACAAAGTCGCTTTCTCTGTCCCTATGTCCCTATATGTCCCTTTGTATGCTTAAATCTTTATAACTACGCAACGGATTTTGATGCGGTTTTTTCCGTATTTTGAACGGACTTTAGATAGAGTGATTCAAGAGGAAGGTTTTAGTATATAATTTATTAGGTTTTAGACGAAGCGGGCGAAGCCGCGGGCGGTAAGCTAGTTATATATAATATGTGTAACATACAAATAAATTCAACAATCTGAAAATACTATGTAAAAATACACAAACAATTTAAAATACACTAAAGACACTTCACAAAACGCTACTAACTACCGCGTCTCGTGTGAAGTACCCTTACATTCCTCACACAATTCCCATTGTTACCGTGACCACTCGAGTGTGGGTTTAATACGATAAAACCACTTAAGTCCCATTCACGATTCTTAAGCTTTTATACACTTTACACCAACCGAAGGTAATTTATAATCTGACTATTTGCTGTTAAAACCATGGATTGACCGTTGGTGAAAAAAATTGGATCTTGGAATTATAGTGTCGTGGTTGATAAATATTATATAACAATTGAAATGATGAATGAAGAATTAAATATTTTGTGTAAAGGCGATGACGACGACGATGTTGAGTAAGACTGCAGGTCTAGAGTCTACTGCGACTTTTACGAAATAAGGTGATTATAATGATAAATAGTACTGTAGATACTGTAATTTGTGATAATGGTAATCTTATTGCTATTATATATTAAGATATCTTACTAATCGTTACGTATACCTACTTATATTTTTCATGAATCTTTTTATCACGCTTAAAAGCTCTACTTCGAGGCTTCACTCGCGTTTTACCCGGTAGAAACTACATACCTATTTACTTTATTAATTATTGCATATCTCATATCTATTAAAAATATGTCTAAACAGCTTTTATTGCATTTAGATTAAACAAACTTCCAACCATCCATTCTGATAAACTTTCGGGTTTTTTAGCATTACTAGCTGCAATCCGCGGTTTCACCCGCGTGGCTCCGATCCTGTTGGTCTTAGCGTGATGATATATACCCTATAGCCTTCCTCGATGAATGGGCTATCTAACAGCGAAAGAATTTTTCAAATCGGACCAGTAGTTCCTAAGATTAGCGTGTTCAAACAAACTCTTCAGCTTTATAATATTAGTATAGATTAACGTAGTTACTATTTAGTAATCTGTGGTATTTTTATAAACAAGAGAGATAAGTACAAGTGAAATTATTCGTAGATGGTAGGATAGGAAAAACATGATGAATAAAACGCATTATAAATCCGTTATATTTTTATTTACTAAAAAAATATTCTATTAGAAATGAAAAAGTGAAGTCCCGTGTCCCCGTAGTGGGGTAAGGGGCAGATGCATTATGCATACATCTGTTTCACTGATCGATTTTCTTTAGGGACAAGTAGGTGATCAGCCTTCTGTGTCCTACCAGACCGAGACATTTTTTTTTTCTTCGTCTCCACCGGGAATCGAACCCAGGACCCCTCGGTTGTACGCTCACGCGTCAACCACTGTACCAAAGAGGTGGTATTAGAAATGATATCTATCTTAATTTATTTATTTCATAAAATATCTCGAAATACAAAACATCGATTTTAAAGCTACGTAAAAGATTAGGTACTTAACCTAAGCAGGCGAGCTAATTACTAACATACTTTGATTCAATTACTAACTTAAAATAATAATATCTTACATAATCACATTCATATTATGTATGTATATCCATCTAAACACACTGAAAAGTAAAGGAGATAAGTCAAGAAGCAGATTTGTGCGTGAAATTCTTGAGGGGTGACTCCACGAGCCTTGATGGGGTGTGTGAATGTGGTAGCTAGTGTGGAGACGGCTTTATTTTATTGTTAAAAAAGACAAATATAAAAAATATTTACACGAAGAGAAGACATATAATTGTACACATATGGTTTTGTAAAAGGAAACTATTTCGCTTTGTATGTTTAAAGATTACAGTAAAAAAATTATTCTTACTGCTTCCATTTTGCTTTCGCCCAACTGTGGTGAAGTACCGGTACGTGCCTACATCTGTAGTTGACACATTATTAAATTGGATTAAATTCTGTCATTATATTTATTATATTATATTAATTAGCGATTTTGTGTGATAATAAAAATATATGTCCTATTTACTTATTTAATCTTTATTTAAGTGAATTTTCAATACCTATAGTAATAAATGAAAATTACCTATGGGTTGTCTAGTCACTACAGTAAGAAAATGATGAGCTTTTTAATAGAAACAAAAGGTTAAAAAAAAACAATTTTTTAAAGTTCAAGTTAAATAAATAAATATAAATATTCAGGACAGTTTTCTGTTTTCGCTCACGGCACGATCCGCTTTCGCTTGTGTTATGGAAACCAGTTGGCTGATAAACATACATATATAATTTTAAATAAATACTTATATATAATTAACACCCAGACACTGAGCAAACATCTACGTTCATCACACAAATTTTTGCCCCGGGTGGGAATCGAACCCACGACCTCTGACTTGGAAGGCAGGGCCATTACCAACCAAGCCAACCGGTCAGTCAAAACCACAGTAAAACCTATAAGAAGGTCTGAACTCTGAAATGATCTGATATTAAAAGCCTAATCCATACTTAGCCAGCCCTTACGCGTCACCTCACTTCATCTATTTTTTCACGTCATCAGTAAATATAATAAAACCGACCCTCGTATGAAGGTATTTCGTGTTATCATATCATGTATATTATATTATATTTATATAATGTGATGTATCGTTGGATATATCACTCACGCATTCTTTTTGTAGGAATTTTCTTTTTGATGTAGGGTGTAGAATTTTGTTTTTAGGATTTATTATGTTTGTAATTAAACGGATTTTAGTTTGCGCTGACATTGCGTAGTAACAACTAATAAAGAAAACAATATTTTCGTAAATATGATACTGAAATTTGTACAATTGTGCATAATGCGCCATATTGTTCCATTTTGGACTTGAAAAGTTACCAAGAAATATTTTAGTCATAAATATGCGTACAACATTATTTACATTTTCCATTATTTAATTCTTGAAATATGCGTACAACACTATTTTCTTTTATTTAATTCATAATCCACTAAACTCTACACAATACTGACCTAGCGCCATCTAGTACATAAAACACAAAACAAAGTACACAATTCTGTGCCTCCAGTGAATAAGGGAGTAAGACGAGTTATTCCCTTTGGTTTTTATTGCACCATTGGATTCAGCTCGTCAAAATACACAACATATCAAAAGGTCATATCTCTAGCTGCATCCTAACCCAGTTTTTCGAATGACCCAAACGGTATAAGTAGGGTGTGATAAACGGTATAAGTTACCTTATCCATCATTTTAGGCAATCGCAAAGGAACTATTCGTCTCGAGTCAAAATAACCCACGAACACAAAGACATATGTGTAGTTATACTTTTTGAATAAAGACTTAATTCATTTTGTTCCATCCGTGCTAACACTATTTTAGTATAAACGCAGTTGTGTCATTTTTCTAACATGAGCATAAAGGAACAACTCTTAGTGTCATTGGTTCACATGAGACAGTTTTGCATTAATGCCGTGTTACTATTGGTCTATTTGAATACTGCACGGAAACAACGGACACTATTCCTTTTTGCTTTATAATATTTTTCAATCTTTTTTTATTTATCAGTTAACTTGGGATACTAATAATATTTCTATGGAAATGAACTATTTTTTGCAATAGATATTAAAAATACAGTTTTAATTAACACATTAAGTGCTAATATTATACTCCTTGTTTATATAAATACAGAACGATAATTGAATCATCTAAAAAAAGCCAACAAAAATGTTAAACTTATAATATTTTCTTCTTATATTTGGGTAAGTTTTATAAAAAATAACTAGTTTTTAATCTTTTTTTTTATTTAATCTAACTACAATAATACTATAATTATAGACGCATAGAAAAAAAAATTTATAACCAGTCTTGACAATTATGAATATTGTGTTCTCTCACATATAGCGTTTTAGCCACTGTAATTTGCCTTTTTATAGGAAAAAAATCCGCAATATCGAAACTATTTTGGTCCTGCATTATCGTAAACATATTATGGATACTCTGGTACCATATATTTTGAAAAAATTAGGATATTGTCACGTAGAGTCTCTTCAAGTCGTATTTGCATCCAAGGCACCTTCAAATCTGTGCTTAATTTTTTCATAAAATCTTTGCGGATCATTGTTTTTTCTTTATTTATCTATATTATTTTGATATTATAAGATATAGAAATTGTTAAAATTCCATATCATGCCGTAAAATATTGCCACTGACCACCTATAACTTTCCCTGTAAGGTAACTGAACATACCTACAGGAATATGGTTTTCGAGCTTCTCTTATCTCTTAATAGTGCTTGTATCCTCAATGTATAACCACCATGACATATTCGGTTTTTCTCCAGACAACATCTTCAGCCACCCAATCCTCTTGCTTGGAGTCCAAATCCAGCGGAGGACAATAATCGTTATTTACCTACTAAAATTGAAGGTTTTTCGTCCTAGTGTTAAAGTTTTCTGGATCCTATTTTATACTCAATATATAGTATATAATACTATATCATGTAAAACGTGACTTGGAAAAAAAATATTCAAATAAATCAACACAAAATATTTTTTTTAAACAATCGTAAAAGTTACGAAAAGCCCAATTATACGTCAAAATGACGTACAACATCCTCTTTACTACAAAATGGCGGAATTTACCGGGATGAGCCAACTATGTACTGCTAGGTCTCGATGGCTTAATGAGTTGTTTCTGGATTTCGAAGCGATTCGATGGTAAATATAGAAAAGACAAAGTTATTTCGCCGCGGTGTACATTAAATTTACGTAGATTGGACTTCTAGGGTTAAATTACATGTTGTTTTGTTTTTATTATATCTAATAACGTTAAAAAATCCGTTGATTTTATTCGTTTTTCAAACTACGTGCATGGTTGTTCCACTAAAAGGCCTCAATTGAGTCATAAAGTACACAAATTTCAAGCATAATAAGTCGCATCATTTCTATAAAACCAAAACTGGCAATAATTTAAGTCGTGTTATGCGACTATGAACATAGTGCATTAGGGCATAAGTCGTTATATTGCAAAGAGCAAAAAAAACCTTATGTGAATACATTGAGTTATTCCATGAAGTACTCGTTCATAAGGGCACAACTACAAAAAAACACGAAAAAAGTATATTTATGGGGTTGTTACAATATCTGTTCTTATGTAAAACTAAAGTCTAACATCATATCTTACCCATACAAGCTTAAAAATTTGAAGTTATAAAGATTTAGTGTTGATAAATAGTTTTTTGTCTCTCCTGAAAAGTGCTGTTTTTGAGTTATTCCCTTATTCACTGGAGGCACAGAATTAAAACTAGACAATTAGCGATACTTTTATCCAAATATACATAACCATAACAAAACATCAAATAAAACGCTTCGTCATAAACAAGAAAATAGGGGTTAAAACTATTCAAGTACATCGATAGTTACATAACATGTATCCAATTACGACACAAATTCGCGCAGCTTAAAAGATTACGTAACACACATTTACATCGTACGACAACAATGCATTATCCAATTTTTACACTTATTATTCACGGTGTTTAGTCATTTACAACGTCCGACAAAAACGAACGGAGGGGGCACGATAAAAAATCGCAGATCTTCAAACAGACTCCGCGGGTGGCAGTATCAATATTATAAACAATTGTCTGTAAATGTGTGTGGAGAAATACACTTTAATAATGTAGTTTTAAAGTCTTTATTGCTTTATATGTATTAGGACAATGGCTTTACAAAACAACTCGACTGTAATGGCTACCGTAAGAGTGTTGCAATCAGATTTGATTTTCTCTGGTATGTTAAATCGGTAATAACTTTGATACCGAATCTAAGATGTTATTATCTTGAGGGTTTATAGAAAAGATACTCTTCACTAAGGCCAAAGTACCATATTTATCTAATGACACAAGTTACTAAAGTATACGAAAAAAATGTTAACGTACCTAAGACAATAATATTATGTCCTTCCCTCTGCTGCGTAGGTACCTACTAGATATGGAAATAAAACTTACTCATATTATGTAAAGTTGATACATACTCGCTGACAGTGAGCAGGAGTTTGTATTTTGGCAAATAGATTTAGATTATTTTATTAAAATTATATTATTAAAATTATTTTGTATCGCGCGTACGGCATAATTTTATATAGCGACTAGCTATGTCCTGTTGTTTCACCCGCAGTGCTCCATTCCTGTTGGTCTTAGCGTGATGATATATAGCCTATAGCCTGCCTCGATGAATGGGCTATCTAACACCGAAAGAATTTTTCAAATCGGACCAGTAGTTCCTGAGATTAGCGCGTTCAAACAAACAAAATCTTCAGCTTTATAATATTACATTACTATAGATTTCGAATTTCCGTTTCTAAAAATTAAATATAAACCTATATCAAACTCAGTTCTCCTTTTTTTTAAAGATTGACTAAGCAACAATAACGCTAGGTATTTCCTTCCTTCCTCGATATATGGGCTATTTAACACCGAATGAATTTTTCAAATCGGACCGGTTGTTCCCGAGATTAGCGCGTTCAAACAAACAAACAACAAACAATCAAACAAACAAACTCTTCAGCTTTATAATATTAGTATAGATTTACACAAATAATAATATAGTTTATGTACCCATTGCAAGAAGAAAACACGTAAAGGTTCCATGGATGGATTTATAATTGTTTACTTGTTTTTATAAGGATTATCAGTATCATAAATATATAAAAAAGGACAATAATTAATTTGGCTAAAATCTGGTGTTCAGATAGGCCACCAATCCCTTTGTAAAGTAGGGTCATTGCGCCTGTTCGCGTCCACATGCCTATTCGCGTCCATTTTGCGGATATCTTTTAGAAAATTCACGAAAATAAGTATACTTTAAGTAAAATTGTACTAAAAAAAATTTCCGATAATACCTCAATGTATAAGAGACATGCACACATATTCAAAAAAAGCCTGCGCACCGCCTATCCTATTTAAAAAAAATATTTAATTTTGGCTATTAAACGAAAGAGCTAAAACGCGCGGGATTTAGAGAAAAAAATAGTGCGCAGCGTCGCGTTCGACGGTAAGTATCTTATTGTTAAATGTGAATTTTTGAATATGTAACTGTTTCTTTGCTTTGCTAACAAAACATGGAATAGTATGGATTATAAATCAGCTTATTTCTTTTACAATTAATAGCTAAAATAAGGTGGACGCGAATTACTACACCGAATTTGTACAACTTCCATTTTGCGTCCACGGTGGACGCAAACTACACCTATAGGGCATAACAATAGAACATATTGCGTCCACATTGCTTTTCATTACGTAGCAATGAATTGTTTGTTAAAATATGTAATTTAAAATATATTGTAAATTTTTGACTAAGACTACAAGTTGATAATTTAAATTTTCATTCAAATTAGCAAATTTTTATGCTATTTTTTCATTTTAAAATGGGTATTCTAAGAATGAGACTAGTATCTTTGAGAATGAGAGTCAATAAGTCTGTGGTTAAGAAAATAAAAAAAGAGATTTAATTCATTAGAAACTAAAAAATAGGGTAGGTAGGTAATCTTAATAGAACTGATTATTATTTATTTACATAACGTTACTTTGTTTTTTGTTAATTTTTAGTTCTATTAATGATGAGAAGAATATAAATAAATGTTGATTTTAGGGTTCCGAACCTCAAAAGGAAAAACCGGAATCCTTGTAGGATCACTTTGATATCCGTCCGTCTGTATGTCCGTCTGCCGCGGCCGGTCTGTCTTTCTGTCAAGACCCTTTTTCTCAGTAACGCGTGGAGGTATAAAACTGAAATTTATATTGAATACTTAAGTCTACGGTCCCTTGAAGCAGTGAAAAAATCAAACTTACAAGCCAAAGTAATCAAAAGATACAGCCGTTTATGCTGCAAATTTTCGCAAATTTCGACATTCGCAAGGGAATCAAAACCTACAGGGTACTTTACGTAAACACAGACACTTGAAGTTTGGTACGAAGCAATGTCTTATAGCACAAATAAGGGAAACAATGAAAAAATAATCATTTGCAGTTAAAACATGAAAAAAAAACAGGTTAATACGGAACCCTCGGTGTGCGAGTCTCACTCACATTTGACCGGTTTTTATTAAATAACTATATTCGTAAATAGATAACTTATTAAAATCTAATTTTTATTTGCATTTATCTGATAAAAAATCACCCAATACACTCTTAATTCCTTTTCTAAGCTGGTGGACGCGAACTGGTCCACAGGTGGACGCAAACTGGAATTTTTGGACGCGAACTGGGTAAAACGCCTAATTCTGCTATTTGTCTAGATAAATAAAAACCACATGATATTTCCAAGACAATTGAAAGTAAATCTTAAAATAGACTATGTAATGAACACGTTACATAAATTTTGCGTTGAAATTTGTTCTGGAACATTTTTATTTTCTCCTTTAAACTTTCCAAGTGCACTAAGTGGACGCGAACTGGCGCAATGACCCTACTTACTTTACCGCCACACGAGTCGTGAATTTTGGTATTCATTTTGTTTAGATTACATGAATATTTTTCTATGTAATAAATACAAATTATTATACAATTTATGTGGTTTTATTTTAATAACTTTTTTAAGAACTTATTTTTGTCAAATCAACAATTTCAGGATTCGCAATAATTTTAACACAGTGAAACCACGTGAAACGCCATCTGTAGATTATTATATGTTTTTTTTTTCGTACTTGAACCAAATTAAACTCTTCCCAAAAATATGTCTTAAACCTTTCATTACATTTTTAGCATAGTTAGATTGCATTGTTACTACTATGAGGCTCGAAATATAAGTTTTTAATATATTTTAAGAGTACAATTGCTATAATCGCCGCTTGTATAAGCTATATTTTATAAAAGCGCCATCTATGGTATAGTAGCAAAAATGCGTCCATGGCAGAAAATTAACGCATTAGTTAATAGTGTTGCTATTCCTCAACAGATGGCGCTTTAACAAAATTATCATAAATTCGTTAGATTATGTAACTTTACATAATTTAACTTCGTATGTCTGTTGATTCATTATGAATTTAATAATCCGTGCGCCTAGTAGTTTGCAATGGAAGGATCATAATTATTTGTTTTTTTTTTACATTTGCATTTTTAAAATAATTAGGTGACGGACAAATTTTTTATTCCTTTTTTTCATGAGATTTATACTGAGAAACAGTTTACATTGATATAATATTAGTGTGACATAGTGATAAAATTGCTTTTCTCTTCGGTAACGGCTTGACCGATTTAATAAAATTTTCTTTGTAGTTTCGGCTGGGGATACCCCATATTATATTTTATGCCCGCCCTACCTTTTATTATACCCGTAAATGACTAGGATGTTTTAGCAAGAAATCGCTTACCGAGTCAACTAGATATTATTTTGTTGGATTTCTAGTGTTTAGTTTTAAGCGAGTATTTATTACATTATTGCCTCAGCCCCCGGAATCACAGACACAATAGAAAATCTATTGTGTCGTGGTGACACTGGGTGGTCAATGGGTTATTATCTGATAATCAGAAACAGTGACTACGCTCTCTGAAAAGTATCCATTGAATCTTTAATTTCTAAATATAATCTGTTTTTTCCTATTAAATTGCGTATAATCTACTACATCTGTCTGTTTACACTAACCGCTGAAATATATGCCAGTAAGCATGAATTTCGATGTAAAGGTAGCTTAGTAGGTAGGTAGTTGAATCCTGGATTTTTACTTTTACTCTTATGATGGTATATTGAGTTCTATAACACCTTTTTGAAGTTTTGTTTTTTTCTCATTCTATTAAATTTTGTTTAGTAAATGGCGGATAATGAAATAAAACAAAATCAATTTATTGCAACACTTTATTTAATAAAAAGTTATAAAAGTAACAAATAAAAAAAGCATAAATATATTTTATTAAATACATGGTTTTGCTTTTAGTTTTTTGATAACAACATGTATACCATTTTTTGTTTTTAATAAATAAATACTCATAAATGCAAAATTATCACATTTTTAACAAACTTCTTAAATTACAAATAAAAATTGAAACATTTTTGATACATTTGTGTAATTACTTTAAATACACCTACATATACATTATACAATACATTATTTTTATTATTTTTACAATACATTATTATAAACAAACAAGAATAAAAAAGCAAAAAATTACATTAATAACCACGGCTACGATAAAATACCTACATTGATAGTGTCGAAGGAAAATAAAGAAGTGCTAAATTAATAGTGAAAAATCACTACATAGTATAAAACAAAGACGCAAGTTAGTAGGTATATAATTTATTAGGTTTTAGACAAAGCGGGCGAAGCCGCGGGCGGTAAGCTAGTGACTTATAAACACGCTTAAATAAAAATAAACTCATGACATTTTTGTATGTATTTTTACTGATCCTTGATAAGTGTACAAAATATGAAATTGGAATAATATCCGTCCACTTAAAGTGGGTCAAATCGAAACTAAATGGGTCGGTTACATACAAACATACAGGTAATAATTAAAAGCGTGTTAAAAATTATCACATGAACCCCAAAAAAACCTAAAAAAATTATAATAATTTTATAATTTTACAAAAAATCGATTACAAAATACAAATCAAAATATTATTTTACAAAAAATTGGTTATAAGTCAACAGATTTTACAAAAAATCGATTACAAGTCAACAATTTTACAAAAAATCTATCACAAGTCGGTACATTTCGCAAAAAATCGATTGCAAGTCCAGCATAAGTACATATTTTCCCTACAAAAAGACTTATAATTCCTCTTTCTCCTTGTCACTTTTCAAATGTCCGGTAGACAGGCATTCTCTACAATTCTCTTCTAGATAAAACGTATATTTTCAAAAATGACACGTTTATACCTACATATTTTTTATTTAAAATGATGATTTACATTATTAACAACAAAAAAGTTTTATATATATCTATACATAAAAATCTATCATAAGTACATAATACATATCTAGTTATCTCTAAATGTGTTGGTAAGCGCAAAACTCGAGAACGGCTGAACCGATTTCGTTAATTATTTTTTTATAATATTCCTCGAAGTACGAGGATGGTTTTTAATGGAAAACATATGTACCACGATTGAAGCCGGGGCGGACAGCGAGTTAATCATGAAAAAGACTTATAATTCTTCTCTTTCCTTCTCAATTTTCCAATTGTCCGGTAGCCAGTCATTCTCTACTATTCTCTTCTCGATAATACGCTTATATACAAGAGCTGATAATCTTGCTGTTCTCTTCTTGTCTTTTGAATCGAAGTCCACTTCGTAAAGACCGAAGCGTTCGCTGAAACATTTATTATTTAATTATTAATTATTTATTTGTTTTTGTATTGTATTATTGATAGAATTTTGTTAAAAATAATTAATTGGTTGCCATTTAACAATAACTAATATATAATAATATATCTTACTAGCAACTAAGGTGCAAGTAGCAACTTGGTAAGTAAACTCAGGGTTGCCACCTACTGATAACTTTCCTCTATATTTATTATACTATAATATTAAAAAATTTTGTATGTTTTCTTTCTACTTAAGGGCATTGAAACTTTCTGGCATATCAAACCCGCCGCCATTTTGATTTTTTTTCAAAATCGCGGCGCACGATTAAAGTGGTATGTATGGATAGAGGATACATAGACGAACAAAAAAATGTCTAATAACATAGTACCCTAAAGCGTCACATTACCGAGATATTTGGAGGTAAATAACGGTTTATTGGAAGAAAGTAGGTAGATTCATTACATAAAAACATACATACATTACATAAAAATGTAAGTAATGTAATGAATACCTACTTTCTTCCTGTAATAATAATAATCTACCTGGGAGTGATTATTTGGAGATAATATTATGCATATAGACACGTATTATGTCTATTTTTAGTGTTTGTCGTACTCATAAGTGAATATTTACCTCCAAATATCTCGGTAATGTGACGCTTTAGGGTACTATGTTATGAGACATTTTTTGTTCGTCTATGTGTCCTCTATCCATACATACCACTTTAATCGTGAGCCGCGATTTTGAAAAAAAATCAAAATGGCGGCGGGTCGATATGCCAGCGTCCATACAAAAAGTTTCAAACCCCTTTGAACACTACCTATCTTATACTTATCTAATAGAAAAATCCTATTCAAAGGTTGTCTAGCAGAGATCGTTTATAAGCGAAGGCTGCCATTTAAACGTAATAAATATTTCTCGTATTTTTTTATAATTTTCTGTGTATGTTAAATAAAGGTTATTGTATTGTACTGTATTTTATTGTAATGTACTGTATTGTATTGTACTGTACTGTACTGTACTGTATTGTAATGTACTGTACTGTATTGTATTTACTCACCTAGTCCCCGCAATCCATTCAACATTATCCATCAAACTCCACACGGTATAACCTTTTATATCCGTACCGTCTTCTATTGCAAACAAAATGGCGGACAAATAATCCCGTAGAGTGGTAACCCTGGATTTATCGTTTAAACCCGTGGTAGTTGACCAACCGTGCTCGGTTATATATATTTGCGGGTATTTGTATACTTTGTTGAGATATAAGCATAAACGGTATATGCCGTAGGGCGCGCTCTGAAAATAAAAAAATAAATTAAATACATGTAAATTATAATTAAACTAGCTGCTCAGCTCCTGTTTGTCTTAGCATGATGATATATAGCCTTCCTCGATAAATGGGCTATCTAACACAGAAAGAATTTTTCAAATCGGACCAGTAGTTCTTGAGATTAGCACGTTCAAACAAACAATCAAACAAACAAACTCTTCAGCTTTATAATGTTAGTATAGTTAAAACTGTTAAAACATGGAAGCTTATTATTTTATTAGTATGCTTGTTTTACTATTTTTCGAACCAAAAAATCAGGATTTTACATGATAAAGGGCCGATTTTTCAATCCTTAGTTAAAACTAATTCATCGATCGTATTAAACAACCATTTTAAAAATGTGTTACTTGTCCACTTTTTGACAGGTTTTAGGTGACATCTGTATATTATTGTGTAATACTATATTGGACGGATAAGAACCAAGGATTGAAAAATCAGCCCTAAGTATCAAAATTCTGTATTAGGCAAATAAAATAAAATAAATAAGGCTGTAATAAAATTATTGACATTCCACTTGCATAAGGTATTGATTCCATTCAATTAGATTTACCATCAACCAGACGAAATACTGACGGTTTTTGCCTTTACAAGTTTAACAAGTTACACAGAATTATACGAATTATATTTGACTAGCTTTCCTCCCGCGGCTCCGCCCGCGTTTTCAAAGAAAAACCCGCATAGTTCCCGTTCCCGTGGGATTTCCGGGATAAAACCTATCCTATGTGTTAATCCAAGTTATCCTCTATATGTGTGCTAAATTTCATTGTAATCGGTTCAGTAGTATTTGCGTGAAAGAGTAACAAACATACACACACATACACATACACCCAACCCCACAAACTTTCGCATTTATAATATGAGTAGGATAGGATTTGATTATTTTTTTAAAAAACTCTACTGAAATTTGATTTGATTTACCTTCACCCAGACGAAATATTGACAGTACTTGCTCACAAGTTTATCACAAGTTACACAGAATGATACAAATCAAATTTGATTTTTAATTTGATTTGATTTGATTATGAATTTGATTTGATTTACCTTCAACCACATAGACTGCGAGGATCTCCACTCCTTATTATGTGATATCTTCACGCCCATATCATCATCGATTGATGGAGAATCATATTGTTGACCTGACGGTTCCACGAGGAATGATGTATAGTGGTTGATTCCGAGGAAATCCGCTGAGCCTGGATGTGACATATTTTAAAACTTAATATAAAGTATTTAATGGTATCAATCCAACTAAGAATAGGATCGACACAGGATCATGTTTTGAATTGTGACGTCATTAGTGTTCATCGGGCAAAGCGCAATAAAAAGTTAATGATATGCAAAAAGGTTTTCCTACTTTATCTTATACTCTTGATACTTGACACAAAATTTATTTCTACAAGCCATTCCTATACTTGATTGGATAGCCTAGTTATAGCATAAAGTGTTGAATATTTTCTAGTATTGGGTCGGGATATCCCAATTAATTATTTACCTACTCAATTATTCATTGGTGTTTTTTGTTTATTTTATTTGTTTCGGATAAATTTAAAGTCGCGATAAAACTTCTAAAAGGGGTCAAATTGACATAAGAATATTTTATTTATAGATTTCATGAATAAGAACCACAGAGAAAGAATACCTTTAAAAAATTAAATAAACCATACCTTTCAATAGTTTAATTTCCTCTTTGCTCAATGTAGGTAACCTAGATTCCTTGAAGCCCTGTTCCTTGCTCTTTTTAGCAATTCTTTCTTTCACTGTACGCGGGAATCCGCCATCTTCCGACCATATGGGGTCCATGTATAGACCAATCTAAAAAAAAAACAATAATAATAACTTTTTAGATTTAATCGAAAATTTACTGTTACAAGTGATAACTGCGTTAAAAACAACCGACTTCAAACTTGCACTTGCAACATTTACAAATACAGACAAAAATGCTCATAAAATAAAAACTACTGGGCTTATCCGAATTAAATTTTTATGGGACCAATTCGACACCATCCCGCATCGAAAAAATAAAGAATCACGTAAATCGGTTCAGAAACCTCGGAGTAATCGGTGTACATACATTCAAAAAAAACATACCGGCCGAATTGATAACCTCCTCCTTTTTTTGAAGTCGGTTAAAAACATTATCAGCACAGCACACAACTTTCAACAAATAAACACATTGTGTATAAAATATTTTCTTGTGTTTTAATGACTCGCTGCTTATCCTGAATCTGCCCGGATTATACCCGGGATAAATATATAAATAAAATATAACCTAACATAGGTAATTACTAATTATTAACATATTAAGGAATGATGTATCTTTCTGTCAATGGAAATCTTTTCAAAATTAGTTCAGTAATTACAGAATCTATTCGGTATAAACAAATAAACATTTCCAAAATTTTCACACAAATTTTATATCTTTTATCAAATAAACATACATATAATATAAATAAATGTTTACTAACCGTAAAGTCTCTATAAATGGCCGCTGCCTCTTCATTCTCTGTTGCATTTGTCTTACCATGCGCCCAATTTAAACCTAACGAAATTCCTACTTGACCTGTAATTAATAAAATATTACTGTTGATTTATAAATTAATACAAATTTAATAAACTATGTTTCCCGTAAAACAAATTAAGTGCGTGTGTGCACACGTGTGTCAGAAGCGAAACTTCTTTGGCAAGATTAAAATATACCAAATTCCTCGCCTCACTCCATGACGTGACAGTATTGCCATGACGCGACCTTGAAATTTTACTGTCAACGCGCCTAAAGAAGTTTCCCTTCAAAAATATGTACTTACCGTTATATTTCTTCTTATATTCTCTCTCATACAATCTATACGCTTTCGCGTGAGCGAGCATAACATTTTTCACACATATGTAATCTCCGACTCCTTTGGAAACTATGCCTGGCGCCATTAAACCACTGTAACCTGTAATAATATAGAAAATAGCTTAAAATTAATGACTATTATGGTTTATTTTAAGATTAATATTTTGGTTTGTATATTAACACAATTATTCAATAATATTACTTTTTAAATTTCATTCCCCATATAACATATTATTATAATAAAAGGGATGTCAAGCCTTATTAAGAAAGACTTTAATAACTCAGGCCCCGGAACTACAGACACAATAGTAGTTTGAGTTTGAAAAAAACAAGTAATAACTGCGTTAAAAACAACCGACTTCAAACTTGCACTTGCAAAATTCACAAATACCTACAGACAAAAATGCTCATAAAATAAAAACTACTGGGCCTATCCGAATAAAATTTTTATGGGACCAATTCGACACCATCCCGCATCGAACAAAAAAAAGAATCACGTAAATCGGTTCAGAAACCTCGGAGTAATCGGTGTACATACATAAAAAAAAAAACATACCGGCCGAATTGATAACCTCCTCCTTTTTTTGAAGTCGGTTAAAAATAGAAAATCTATTGTGTCTTGGACCGATCGGGCCGCTTGGGGCTCAATGGGTTAATGTAATTAATCAATAAAAAATAATTTATTTATCATTGGTCTTAGGGTGATGATATATAATTATATAGCCTATAACCTTCCTCGATGTATGGGCTATCTAACAGTGAAATAATTTTTCAAATCAGACCAGTAGTTCCCGAGATTAGCGCGTTCAAACAAACAAACAAACAAACTCTTCAGCTTTATAATATTAGTATAGATTTAACATGATTTATTCTTTGTCCACAGGTTTCCATGCAAAGTGAATTTACCTAAAACAAAACAGACAGACAGACGCAAACACAAAAAAATAAATATAACTGACCTTGAATACAAACATCATTAGGTTGGTTTATTGTGATCCAATATTTGACCCTATCTCCGTACTTATCAAACACAACCCTTGCGAAGTCTTCAAACCACTCAACAGATAAAGGGTTGATCCAACCCCCAAGATCTTGTAAGGGTTGCGGTAAATCAAAATGGTATAGTGTCACCATGGGCTGAATATTGTACTTTAATAGTTCATTGATTAAATTGTCATAGTATTGTATGCCTTTTTCGTTAATTATGTTGGGGTATCCTGAAAAAGATGTGATAAAAATGAAGCCTTTGATTACCTTATCAGGTACCTATATTATCCCGACGTTCTGCACACTTTGCAGACTCACACTTGGCCGGTTTTATTTTTTATTACAGTATATAACATTAAGGGCCGATTTTTCAATGCTTGGATAAAACTTATCCGTCCAATAAAGTATAACAGGATAATATTAAAATGTCACGTAAACTGTCAAATGCGGGCAATTAGAATACGTTTTTAAAATGGTAGTTTTATACATTATTCGACGAATAAGTTTTAACCAAGGATTGAAAAATCAGCCCTAAATTTAAATATATACTAATTGGGTTAATGATAAACGTTTAATGAATTGCTTTAGTTTTCCTGTACATGCTAAGCCAAAAAAGATGTGATTACACTTCATAAAAGATTTAAAAAAATAACTTACTAAATAGAAATTTTTTGAAACATTGTTAGTTTATAAAATACTATTTATATATAACTAGCTTATACATATATTTCGTTCAAGCGTAAGTGGTGTAGTATAGTTTGGAACATGCAAACAACGTTGTAGTATACATAATACAACATATACACAATCAGTATGAAAAATGGGTGTCCCACTATTGGTATACTAAGCGCGAAGGGACTTGTAGTTTTCCATACACTGATCACGTAAAAAATACTTAAACGACAAAATTACGCTAAATATTTTTTGCTTAATTTTTCCTTAAAATCCACGTTTTCGTCTGTAGCTTCTTGCAGCCGGCATATATACTGCTTCGCTAATAGTTCAGGATCCATTGCCCATTTTTGCAAGTGACTACTATCAAGCTAATTTTCCGTGAGTAGCTTTATTTTGATAAGACGCCCAATAATTTCGTGTACGAAACTCTCGATTGTGGTAGCTAACAGAGGTAACAAGGATAAAATTTTTTGATTTTATGTTTCTCAAATATTTATTACGCAATTTGTAGGACAATATGTCTGTTGAATTATATAAACATTAACTAAGTGAAAACAAAAAAATCAGCTGGTTAGTAATCATTTATGAATTATGATGACATCGTTATCGATACACATTGGAAAGAGGGGACTCTTTGATCAAACCATAGATTTTGTAGGACAAATATTTTTTCGAATAATTTAGATAATTATCTTGAGATTGAAAAAAAAAATTCAGTTAGTAATAAATATTTGAGAAGCGATAAAATTATATTTTGAAAGTAAATAAATTGATTAACCTCATTAATTATTTTAATAATAATCAATTGGATAACAGTATTACCAAACATTTAATAACCAAGTAATAATAATGTTTTATGTCATATTCATAATAACGACCAAAACAACAACATCTGCGCTGACTCACACAGTCACACCACTCAAATAATTGTTTTGATCATTATTTTGAACATGACAGGAAATTATTATAAATAAAAACTTATAAAAGTATTATTATTTGATAATTAAATGTTTGTTAATATTGTTATCCAATTGATTGTTATTAAAATAATTAATTAAGTGAATCAATTTATTTACTTTTAAAATATAATTTTATCGTTAAATTAAACGCGCTAACATATATAAAAATGAAACCCGGTTTTCCTTGGTCACGGCATCACGCGTGAACGGGTGGACCAATGTCGATAATTCTTTTTTTATTATATTTAACTTGAAGTACGAGGATGGTTCTTATGGATAGAAAACATAAAAATGTACCACGGGCGAAGCCGGGGCGGACCGCTAGTTACTATATAATTAAAAATACACAAATTACCAGAGGGAAGAATCCTCGGCCAGGATATAGAGAATCTGTAATGATCAACGCCCAGCTCTCTCAACATTTCTACATCTCGCTTATACTGATGATAAGAGTTGCAGGCTTCATCACCATTCCTCCCGTCGGCAATCACCTCTGGGTAATTATGGAGGAATCTATCCCATATGCTTTCGCCTTTGCCTAGGAAATAGATGAAAAGAAATTAAAAGTGGTTTATTTAATGGGATTAATTAGATATGTAAGTAGGGAACAAGTTAACTGCTTGATGGCTTTATTTGCATAAATGAATGACAGTTTTATAATTTACTAGCTGTGCCGCGTGGTTTCACCCGCGTGGCTCCGCTCCTGTTGGTCTTAGCGTGATAATATATAGCCTATATTACTCGTGGATAGTGTAGCTTTCGAATGGTGAAAGAATTTTTAAAATCGGTCCAGTAGTTTATGGGCCTATTCATTACAATCAAACAAAGTTTTCCTCTTTATAATATTAGTGTAGATTAGTTTTGCTGAAGAATATCTATAGTTATATATAATAATGGAACCTGTTTTCCTTGGTCACGGCATCACACTTGAACGGGTGGACCAATTGCGATAATTATTTTTTTATTATATTCCTCAAAATGTGAGGATGGTACTTATGTAGAGAAGATGTAAATATGTACCATGGGCGAAGGTGTGGCGGATCACTAGTATATAACTAATTTTGTAACTATTTATTGCTTAGTTTTTTTTTTATTACAATTTTTTTTATTTAGTTATACCATACATAATTATTGATATTACAAGTTTAGTGGCAGTTTCATTAGATATGCTAATAACTACGATTATTATTACAATTGATCACATAGCAAGTTTCTTTCAACTAATAAATATGTGACCAAGTTGTTATCTATTCCAATTTTCAATTAACATATTAATTATTTTAAACCATGATAAGAACTTCAATGTTAAATAATTACCTACTGCTACATATTATGTAATCCATACTAATCCATACTAATATTATAAATGCGAAAGTAACTCTGTCTGTCTGTTTGTTACTCAATCACGCCTAAACTACTGAACCAATTTGCATGAAATTTGGTATGGAGATATTTTGATACCCGAGAAAGGACATAGGCTACTTTTTATTGCGAAATATGTACCACGGGCGAAGCCGGGGCGGACCTCTAGTAATTCATATATTTCATTTAAAATATTGTTTTTTTTTTATTGTAAGTTTTAAATACGGAATGTGTGTCTTTCTAAAAATAAAATATGTAAATTAATTGACCATATAAGTATTCTTTTTTTAGAGAGGTAACATAAGAGAACCGGAACATTCTGTGCAATGGGGAAAGGGGAGAAAGAAAAGAAAAATATTCATAAAGGAGATTCATATTTCGCATTTATAATATCCATACTAATATTATAAATGCGAAAGTAACTCTGTCTGTCTGTCTGTCTGTTACTCAATCACGCCTAAACTACTGAACCAATTTGCATGAAATTTGGTATGGAGATATTTTGATACCCGAGAAAGGACATAGGCTACCTTTTATTGTGAAATATGTACCACGGGCGAAGCCGGGGCGGACCACTAGTAAAGCCATAAAGTAAATAAATAGTATTTTTACTTACCATCAATATTCCAGGCACCTTCAATTTGATATGCAGAAGTGGATACACCAAATGAGAAATCATCTTTGAATTTCCGAATCCTGTTATCTGACCATCCATACACACATAAAACACTGAAAAATTATATACAATAAAATTAAAACTTGAAAAAAAATTTTTTTCTGGATTTAAATTGCATTAATTTAATATATATTACGTACCAACACGATAGAAATTGTATTAAACGTAAATACATTTTCATTACTAAAATACAAGGATAACCAAATTATTGACAGGATGGTTGTTTTTTGATAAAGTTATAAAATACAAATTACTCATGCAAAGTCGGTATTTTACCGACAATATGTACACTGATAAAAACACA
Source organism: Colias croceus (assembly GCF_905220415.1). Taxonomy (NCBI): domain Eukaryota; kingdom Metazoa; phylum Arthropoda; class Insecta; order Lepidoptera; family Pieridae; genus Colias; species Colias croceus. Next base: position 1,713,470 of record NC_059560.1, read on the forward strand.
CACTTTCATATATCTACGATAAAGGTAGATAGTAAATTAATAGTTAATACATAATAATTATTATTAGTGCTTAGTATTCATCGACTCCACCACTGCACCCCGTATATTCAACGTACTCTATGTGGACTGTGGGTGTGCCGTTTGTGTGCTGTGTGAACTCCACTGACAGTTTTCCGCAAAGATAATTTAAATCACTACGTTTTAGTTTAGTTTTCCGCCTGCCGGTTTCGAGAACCAAAACATAAATCCACCATAAATCGAAATGTCAAATGTGAAATGATCGAAATTGACAAACAGTGTTGCCAACTCAATAGGCTATTTGACAAGGTTTTGATAACTGTCTCAAATTATTAAGATACGTTTATAGAACACACAAAACACATGTTTCTTAATTTTTTGTAGTTATTCATTGAGAAAATGGAAAATAAAAACATGATATTCAAATATGCCGCCAAAACACAATTTTGAAGAATATGGCGGCTCGCGACCATGGTGACGTCACAGCGGCGTAAACATCAACTTGCTCCTAGTACCTACTTATTGTTCGTATTTGTTTTAATTATAGTATAGTTAAGTTAATCTGTTTAAAAACCAGAAAATGAGTTCTTATTGGTGTGTAGTTCCTGGATGCAGAAATACAACTATTAAAACTCCTAGGTATTTATATGTGCTCCAAAAGATATAAAAATGCGTAGAAAGTGGTTGCAGTTAGCTCGCAGAAATCCAAGTGATATAACTGATTGTTAAAAAAATATAACTGTTTTAATAGATATATCAATTAAAACAGTTATATTTTTTTGTGAAGACCACTTCGATGTAAGTATGGTGTTGAATACCTAGTAGGCAGTTTATTTTATTTGCAATACATAGTATAAATCGTCTCATTACTTAGGTACCTGCTTGAGGTAAGATAATGATAATATATATTATATAAATTGATGATGACGTGTTTGTATTGATATTGAAAATAATCAATACAAACACGTCAATCCTATAAACTGGATGGCTGAAATGAAAAACAAAGGAACCTAAAAAATGTATACTTCATAATTATTGTGCTATTGTCATTCATGTTTGTAGGTACATTTAACTAAAAAGGTTCAATGACGATTGAAATATTAACTTACGTAGCTGTTTTCACATTTTTCAATTATTGAGGAGCGTAAAAATCTGGATTGTTTTTAAAGAACATGCCAACCATTATAGCGTCCACTTTAGGTAGATTTCGACTGCCTGCTTTTTCGAAATTAGGTTCCATGACAAACAAAATTAACACATAAAGAACAAAACTGATTACAGACACCTTGAATCACAAGAAATAAGTTATACAAGAAACAAAACCAAAAGCGAAATTCAGCAACTACGTGAATAAACGTTGGGATCATTTGTTATTTACGCCGCTGTGACGTCATAGCAGATGCAGCCAATCATGGATGTTTTCGGTCACGTGGTAATTTTAAAAAATATGATGTTTTTTCTCGACGATTTATAAATAAATAAATTATTATTTATATCATTTATTAATTAAAATCGCTTCAAATCGCTTATATATATATGGATTACACAAAAAAGTAATTTATTTTTTATACTGTCAAATAGCCTATTATCGAGAAGGCACTATAATGGGCACTAGTCACTACCACGCACTAGGTACCCAGTACAACAGCACTACCAATTACAGCTGGCAACTGCAAAAAAAGCACTAGTTTTAAGGTCACTTGTAAAATGTCATAACTCATAATATACGGACAATATTAATAGATGAGAATTATAGTGGAATTCAAGGTGGAATTATACATTAATAAGTTTTAACCAAGGATTGAAAAATCAGCCCTTAGAAATAATTTTTCTGGCCGAGGGGAGGTGACAGACAAATGAATAAATTAAACAATCTAAATCATGGATTTTGATTAAATTTCCCAGCTTATGTATGATGCTGACAAAAGATGTGTTTATAAGGAAAATTTAAAAACAAAATATAAAAAAAACTAATGCGGAACTAACAAAACAAAATTAGGCCCTATACCCTAATTAAATTAGGGTATAGGCCTAAACCTAGACATAAACTATACCTATAACACATCGATTGAGGTCATTTTGGACCAATCTTTATTGATGGTGTGTATATTTGAGGTCAAAAATCGAGTTTGAACCAACAGATACATTTTTTTTAAAGATCGGACTAAGAATATTGAAAAGGAAATAACATTGTAATACTGTGATTGAGGCAAGTGAGTGTTATTTATTGCAATAAGAAGATACGTGAGAAAACAAAGTTCTTTTAAAGATCATTTTAAAGTCATGACACTTTTTTATTTGTATGAAGATATACCGTGTCGTTATGAGGTCAAATATCCAATTTCACACCGGTTTTATTAGGACATCCTTTATTATATGACGAAGGTCATAATTTACAAGGCAACCACACCTACGAACTAATTTATAAATTCATAACGTATTCAGTGTTCTGTTTTTTTTTTTTTTTTGTATAGATGTCTTATCAATGATTCTGTGTATATCTATAGGATATAATTTGAAACCTTATTCTTATTGCTTTTAATTTTTATTATGTTTTGATATTATTTATGAAAAGATAAAACTCATGAAATTATTTATTATTACGTAGGTAGTTACCTATTATATATTTACTCTACAAATCTTAAATTACATCTGTACGTTAAGTGGGTCAAAATCCGTTGCGTAGTTTTAAAGATTTAAGCATACAAAGGGACATAGGGACAGAGAAAGCGACTTTGTTTTATACTATGTAGTGATATACAATTGTTATACAAACATAGTTCTGTCTGTGTGCAATAAAGCTTATAAATAAACAAATAAATAAATAGTTTTGTTGGTCGTCAAACCTCATCGGGTTTTGATGAAATACATGTTTTTGCGGGTACCTACCTACTTCCGCGGGTGAAACCACGCGACTCAGTTAGTACCTAAACTGTATTTTACATAGTCGTATCCAATAATGTATCCAAACATGTCCATTTTAATATTATACCTATCTATATTCTATACTTAATATAATCTATAATATAAAAATGAATCCCAAAATGTGTTGGTAAGCGCATAACTTGAGAACGGCTTAACCGATTTCGTTAATTCTTTTTTTATAATATTCCTTGAAGTTCGAGGATGGTTCTTATGTAGAAAAATGTGAATATGTACCACGGGCGAAGCCGGGGCGGACCGCTAGTAATATTATAAAGCTGAAGAGTTTGTTACTTTGAACGCGCTAATTATTGGTCCGATTTGAAAAACTCTTTCGATGTTAGATAGCCCATATATCGAGGAAGGCAATTTATCATCATGCTAAGACCAACAGGAGCGTAGCACTGCGGGTAGAACCTCGGAGCACAGCTAGTTTTCTATAATATACAGAACCCTCGCGCTTACAAGTCGCACTGTCCTATCATAGTGACTCATACCTACGTATAATAAATCACCTGTGATCATAGAATTTATCTATTTATTTACCAGTAGCTCCTTACCTTGGTGATATCATTGCATGTGAGTTGTGTTATTTAGATGTGCTTGTTGTGTTTACTTTAATTATAATGAAGGCGATAATCTTGAGGTAAATTTTATATCCATTTAGCAATGTACATATTAATATATTGTTTATAATAAATAAATAATGATATTTAAATAATACGTCATCGATTTTACTTGGGAACGATGAAATTTAAGATTGTTCTTTCATGTCTATATACTTCGAAATATTATTTAATTATTTATATGCCATATTTGAATCATAAAAAGGATTTTTATTATTAAAAAAATATATCTTTACTAATATTATAAAGCTGAAGAGTTTGTTTGTTGGTTTGAACGCGCTTATCTCGGGAACTAGGTACTGAATCGATTTGAACAATTCTTTCGGTGATAGCCCATTTATCAATGAAGGCTATACAATATACATAATATTATAATATTATCATCTCGCTAAGACCAACAGAAGCGGAGTACTGCGGGTAAAACCGCGGAGCTAGTTTAAAATATGTAGCAGTTTGTCAACATTAGAAAGATGTTGTTAGTTAAAATCATGATCTCTATTTGCGATGGCAATTATGGATTACTTTTACTATTACAGTTGTCTTTTTGTATACTGCTGTGCTTTGCCAAATCATGACAGAGAGTTTCCCAGTGACTTTCTGTTTGGAACTGCTACTGCATCTTACCAGATTGAAGGAGGCTGGAACGTTGATGGTATGTACTGTGTTTTCGATGATATTTTAAGCTATTGCATAGCTTATCTATCGCGGGCCTTGAGCGCGGGGACCGAATCTAGAAATTCCGTAACGAAAAAACCTCACGCTCTCCACTCCGACGGGTGGAGGTGTGGCTTGAAGGCATAGGCCATAGCTTTACCGCGCCCGCGGCAGTCCCCGAGTGCCACACGTCGTTTTTTTATTAATTTACTTATTTTAGTATCTAACTCAGCCCCGGAATCACAGACACAATAGAAAATCTATTGTGTCGTGGTCCAATCGGGCCGCTCGGGGCTCAATGGGTTAATATCTTATATATAAAATTCTCGTGTCACAATGTTAGTCTGCATACTCCTCCGAAACGGCTGGACCGATTCTCATGAAATTTTCTGTGCATATCGGGTAAGTCTGAGAATCGGCCAACATCTATTTTTCATATGTACCACGGGCGAAGCCGGGGCGGACCGCTAGTATAAAATATTATAGTTAGTTACTTACCAAAAAATCACTGCGGTCTTTGGTGTCCAATTTTTATAAGATTAAATTCAAATTTTAACGTTTTCTTTAGTTAATGTTTCGAATTTCGAATATTTGTTTGTAACTACGTAAGTACTTACAAATGATATTTTTTTCATTAAAATAGAGTAACGGAAGTAAATGTTGATTACAGTTATAATTGTTGCTTGAATATATTGGATTATATAATGTTAATTGTTACTATGCTCCAGATAATAAAACAAATTAATAAAAACATGACGTGTTAGGTACACTCAGGTGTTTTATTATTTATTTTAGCTGGCAACTATTCACATAATTTAATACCTACATCTACATGCAAAATAAATATAGGAATGTTGTTTATGTAAACCTATTGTCCAGTTCATGAATATTAATGTTTTTTCTCGTAGGTCCGAAATTACTTTTGGTAATGTGACCGCTCTTTTTATTGTCCTACACTTATTTTGATTATGATAATGGAACATAATCTATCCTTAGGTTTATAAGGATATTTTATTATTAAAAAAATAAAAATAAACGTTTAATTTAAAGAGCGAAGTTGTGCTTAATAGTTTACAAAATTTAAAGCAATTGTGCAAAAACATTTCATATCTATATAGTTACTTACTAATATTATAAAGCTGAAGAGTTAGTTTGTTTGTTTGTTTGAACGCGCTAATCTCGGAAACGACTGTTCCGATTTGAAAAATTCTCTCGGTGTTAGATAGCCCATTTATCAAGGAAGGATCATCAAGCTTAGACCAACAGGAGCGGAGCCACGCGGGTGAAACCGCGCGGCACACCTATCTAACAGCTAGCAGCTAGCTATAATCCATACTAATATTATAAATGCGAAAGTAACTCTGTTTGTCTATCTGTCTGTTACTGATTGAGTAACAGACGCCTAAACTACTGAACCAATTGGCATGAAATTTGGTATGGAGATATTTTGATACCCGAGAAAGGACATAGGATAGGTTTCATCCCGGAAATCCCACGGGAACGTGAACTATGCGGGTGTTTCTTTGACTGCGCGGGCGATGCCGCGGGTGGAAAGCTAGTAATACCTTTCTGCTATCAAATTAATTATTGGTTACAATGTTTAACTGAAGTGTTTGATTTTATCTAGAAACGCGTCTAAGTACCTAATAAAATTTACATAGTTGTTATTATGACATTTACATTTTAGAGATTCTCAATGCACGAGAACCAAGACACAAGGAAATGTAAGTAGTTAAATATAATATGTGTTACAAAAACACGAATAAAATCATAACTTATCCATCCCAAGAAAAATTTATTTGCGTTTCTTAGCTCCTAACTCTCAATCTCTTCTGAATTAAAGGTTGGAGTCGATATTAGCTTAATAAATTAAAATAGAATTATACACATTTGAACCAGTAAAATAATGTATACTTACGTTAGAAAAGCAGTTTTACAACAGAAAACTCAGGATATACTTACTAGTTCAATTTCATTAAACTAAACATCGCATCGCTCATTTCAGGCAAAGGTGAAAACATTTGGGACCATATGACACACACCCGACCTGACGTTGTCGCGGACAAGAGCAATGGAGACGAAGCAGCCGACACCTATCACAATTACAAACGTGACGTCGAAATGATGCGAGAACTTGGCCTAGACGCTTACAGATTCTCCCTCTCCTGGTCTAGGATCCTTCCCAACGGCCTCACCAATGAGATCAACGAAAAAGGCATCGAATTCTACAATAACTACATCAACGAAATGCTCAAATACAACATTACGCCGATGGTAACTTTGTACCACTGGGATTTGCCACAAAAGCTTCAAGATTTAGGTGGTTTCACCAACCCTCTATTCCCAGAATGGTTTGAAGATTACGCTCGAATTGTGTTTGAGAAATTTGGTGATAGGGTGAAACATTGGATCACCTTCAACGAGCCAAGAGAAATATGTTATGAAGGGTATGGATCTAATACCAAAGCTCCGATCCTTAACGCTACAGATGTTGGTGTTTACCTCTGTGCTAAATATTTAGTTCTGGCTCATGCTAGAGCATACAAGGTATATGACAACGATTTCCGTGCAAGTCAAGATGGAGTATGTGGCATTACGATTAGTATCAATTGGATAGGACCTCTGACAGATTCAGAAGAGGACCAATTTGCTGCTGAAATTAAACGTCAGGCTGAGGTAAAAATATTTTTGAGATAAAAGGAAATCATCATCAAAGTAATCGTTTACAAAATAATTATTCACGTTTCGACATTTATGGAATTGCAGACGCTATAGTTCTGGTCGATATAGTAGTTTTTGTTAGGTACTCGCAAACCAATCTTCTGAATAACCATGTATATAATTATTTAGTACAAAATCCAACTAAATATAAGATCATTAATTACGTTATGCACTTTTCGTTGTTTTTTCAAGAAAATTCTCTGCATTTCAGTGGGGCCTGTACGCTGAGCCAATTTTCTCGCAAGACGGTGGTTTTCCCAAAGAGTTTTCTGAGATCGTCGCAAAGAAAAGTAAAGAGCAAGGTTACCCGAGATCCCGTATGCCAGAGTTCACTGAAGAAGAGAATAAATTCGCTCGTGGAACTGCAGATTTCTTCGGTGTTAACCATTATACTGCCATTTTGATATCAGCCAATGATTATAAGAGATGGAATCCCGTACCATCCTTAATTGATGATGCTGGTGTAGGTGTATATACCCCGCCTGAATGGCCGACATCAGCGTCCCGATGGTTGAAGGTAAGAAATACCTATGTAGCATTATATTTTAATAATTAAATTAGAAATATCAAATAGTTAACCATCTACTCTACAAATGAATACAATATTATAGCACATAGAACGGATTTTTTACTCAATAAAACTAAAATTCAATTCGGAGGAGACACATAGATTATAATAATATATTTATTACAATAATTATACCTAATAGTTAATACTTTTAAAATTTAAACTAATTTTTCTAAAAAAATCTCAGCAACTTATAAACATTTTTTTCCAGCAAGCACCAAACAGTATCTACAACGCTCTAACACACTTGCACAAGAAATACAATGCACCAGATATCTACATTACAGAAAACGGCTGGTCCTCGACCCCAGAAGCTGGATTGGAAGATGATGACAGGATTAGATATTATAGAGCAGCTCTAAATAGTGTCCTGGATGCTTTGGAAGCCGGTGTAAACATTAGAGGTTATATGGCCTGGAGCTTGATGGACAACTTTGAATGGATGGAGGGTTATCTGTAAGATCCATTTTTGTTATTAATTTTTCTTGAATTTCCGTTCCATCTTGAACTAAATATAATAAGCTAAAAAAGTTGATTGTTTATGGATCAATTGTTTAATGTATACAGTTCTATTTGTATATATTCCAATTTGCAGCTGGCAATATTATGTTTAAAATTTAAAAAAACAACGTTACCAAAAAGCTTTTTTATTTTTACACTAGATGGTGTTATAATCAATCCCACCAAAAACATAAATGTAAAAATTGGAGCCGAGTTCAATCGTTGACTTAATTTGCCAAAAAAAGAAATGAGATCTAAATGTGTGCCAAGTTCTGCAGACAGTCCAGAAATTTATTTACAAAGATGTATTAAGTTCTTAGGTTGACTGAAAACTCAATTGTTTTATTTTCCCTTAGAGAACAATGTTTATTCCAAAATATAACTTTTTTAATTTGAATAATATAATTATTTTCACAAAGCAAACAACTAATGACCTATTGAACCCCATAATTTGATGAGGCTAGTTTTACATACTGTTTATATTTTGTGAGGTTCTAAAAACTAGCCTCATCAAATTATGGGGTTCAATAGGTCATTAGTTGTTTGCTTTGTGAAAATAATTATATTATTCAAATTAAAAAAGTTATATTTTGGAATAAACATTGTTCTCTAAGGGAAAATAAAACAATTGAGTTTTCAGTCAACCTAAGAACTTAATACATCTTTGTAAATAAATTTCTGGACTGTCTGCAGAACTTGGCACACATTTAGATCTCATTTCTTTTTTTGGCAAATTAAGTCAACGATTGAACTCGGCTCCAATTTTTACATTTATGTTTTTGGTGGGATATCATTACTTTTTGTACAGAAAATTACTCTGCAAATTTGATTTACTTTATAAATATAATACTTTTTATATACGATTTTTTTTTCTTGCGGTTTCTCTGTATGGTTTGTTTAGTATTATTTTCTATATTTTCTTGTATGTTATGAATGTCAGCGCACATTGCCCCGTCATTATCTGCAATTTTTTAAACTCGTTTTCTGTTTAAAAGATTACATGATTTTCTAAACATCCAGCGTGAATTTGTACACACACTATTACCAAGATGCAAAGATCGTTGGATCGTTGTAGAAGAATCGTCGCCTTACTCCATGACGTTACGGTATTGCCATGACGCGATCTTGAAATTTTACTCTAAACGCGCCTAAAGAAGTTTCACTCATATTAATATTACACAAATTAAATCATTTCAACCTTCGACGAAGCCTTCTTCCATTACACCATTTATGGTAATTATTTTTGCATGCTTGTATTGGCTAAACATGTTTGTGCTTTATTAATATAATTGTATCACCATCGAATACCATGTTTAAAGCAAAATAAAGATTTTATTTATTTATTTATTTATTTACACTGAAATTAAAACTAAACTAAACACTCATAAATAAAGAATAAATAAATGTGAAAATGTAAAATTATATATTATTTTTAACTGTATGAGCAATATTTTTATTACAATTTTCTTTTATTTTACGTTTAATAACAGTTTTGAATAAAGAAATCATGCAATCGAAGTAATCCGCCCTAGCGATACTAGCGCGAGTGAGTGTGATGTCAGAGGCGCATCGAATCTACCTACAGATGTTTCGTCCTAAAATATGTAAACTTCAATAATCTATATCTAAGTCATTTATTGATGGATTTCAAAATTTCTTTCGGCCACTGATTAGTTTTGATCTATTTTTTAAGACTAGTAAGGTGAATATACTATTTTCTTTTTTTTTAAACTTTTCCATTTTTCCATACAAACAAAATTTATGTCATTGAAAAAAAAATTAAATACAAATAAATTCAGTATTTTCTGATTTTTTCCTTTGTACACTCACTATTACCTAGTTGATTACAAAATTTGAACTTTCTAGGTCATCTGGAAGTGGGTTAGGTTTTGTATATGTCTATAAGTCAGTCAGTCTTAAAAATTGCGATTTTTGGATATGAATATCTACGCAACCGTTTAATCTGTATTTATGAAATTTGAGGTTCTTGTTTATCTTGAGGTCTTCTTGATATGTACCAAATTTGGTTTATATAACTTAAATAGTTTTCGAGTTATAAGGGGGTGAAAAGTGGCTCGAAATGGTTCGTGTAAATATACACACGGCTGCTGCTCGCCAGTTCTCTTCGCTTGAACTCGGCTTGACACGCTGCCGCGTGTCTAGATGACTACCTGCTTATGAAATATACATTTTTCGTGATCGAGTTTTTTCTATTCTTTATAATGTTTATAAGAATTTTCTTTTTCTTTTCAGTGAACGCTTCGGATTATATGAAGTTGACTTCAATAGTGCTGAAAAAACTCGTACGCCAAAGAAGTCTGCTTTCATATACAAAGAAATAGTAAGAAGCAGAACTATTAACCCTGACTATGAACCACATAATAGAACAATGTGGATTGATGAAGGACACTAATTTTAGATTATTTTTTTACTGTTATTTAATAAAGTTTTTATAAATTAGTAAAATGATTTTCATATTCCCGCTTAAAATTATATCTCTCGTTTTAATATAGATATTACTACCTATCTAATAGTTACCTATTAGTTATTTATTGATAGTGTTGCCTGTTACTACTATAAACATATTTTATCGGCCCATTTTTTACCGGTGCTTTTGAGATAAAAATATCTATTTATTAAAATATTCCACTTTTGAATTAACAAAATTTATTATGAAACAATAGCGCATTACCACAGGCATTACCTTACGCATTACTTATTCAAATCTGTAGGTTTTAAATATTATATGACTATTAAATAAATTTGCATAATAAAATAATATATTATATGTTTTATACTTTGTAGTGATTACCTTGTATAAAACAAAGTCGCTTTCTCTGTCCCTATGTCCCTTTGTATGCTTAAATCTTTAAAACTACGCAACGGATTTTGATGCGTTTTTTTAATAGATAGAGTGATTTAAGAGGAAGGTTTTAGTATATAATATTTTGATATTATGTTTTAGACAAAGCGGGCGAAGCCGCGGGCGGTAAGCTAGTAAGTAATAATTATTAGTATAGCATATATATTCATCATTATTTAATATTTGTTATCATATTGTTGTTATAAGATTGTTATATTAACCTCTCAATTAGTAATAAATAATTATTTATTGGCCTTCTTGTTAGAGCAAGGGTAACTTGGATAAGCACATAGAATAGATTTTATTCCGGAAATCCCAAGGTAAAGGAACTATGCGGGTTCTTTGAAAACGCGGGCGAAGTCGCGGGCGGAAAGCTTGTAGGTAATAAATAATAATTATACCACTTTTTTGTGTAGGTAATAGGTATCTCACGAAGGGCAATAACAATTGAATATAAAAAACCCCGCTAGATTACTTTTTTTTAAATCGATTTAAATTTGATTAGAAATGTTACGCTCTAGCGAAATCGTTCAAAAATTGTAATTAACTAACTTTCCGCCCGCGGCTTCGTCCGCGTTTTCAAAGAAAAACCTGCATAGTTCCCGTTCCCTCGGGATTTCCGGGATAAAACCTATCCTATGTGTTAATCCAAGTTACCCTCTATATGTGTGCTAAATTTCATTTTAATTGGTTCAGTACAGTTCAGCTAATACCTACTAGCTGTTCCCCGCGGTTTCACCCGCATTGCTCCGCTCCTGTTGTTCTTAGCGTGATACTATATTATAGCCTTCCTCGATAAATGGGCTATCTAACACCGAAAGAATTTATCAAATCGCTATTCCCGAGATTAGCGCGTACAAACAAACAAACAAACAAACTCTTCAGCTTTATAATATGTATATTAGTATCAGAGATTAGCAGAAACGTCTTTCTTGAATTCTGTTTTATATAAACCTAAACTTGAAGTGTAGGTACTTGAATAGTAGATATCTTATCAAAAATATATACCTAGGTATATGTTCTAGATTTGTATACGCGTATATAAAGGTTAACCGTGCATCTTTCAAAATATCTGATGATAATAATCTTGAATTGATACTACATATAATCTAAGAGTACTATTTTTGTTGTTGATGTTGGTGGTTGTTGATAGGGCCATGGGCGTAGCCACGGTGGGGCAGGGTGGGGCACGTGCCCCACTCTAGCTTTAACCTGGAAGGTGGGTAGATACCTAACCAAATCTAAAAATTGAAGTAAGTACCTAACTACTAACTCTTTTGACTGACTAACACCTAACAAGTGTCATACGCCCAGCGACCAAACGGCTGAAGATTTTTGGATCTATTTCGTGGTGTGGTAGGTGAACAATAAGGTGTTTTGAATAAGAATAATTCGAATAACGAATTACACACGAAAAAAGAAAATAGCTGAGGTTTCTATGTTACATGAACTGTAAGAAAAATGAGTATAGTACCCCAATTAGTTACCCCACTAACTTATCCAATTTCACTTTTGTTGTTTTACACGTTCTACAACTCACTGATACTTTTTACTTTACACTTATTCGCAAATGCCTTCGCAAATGCCTTCGCGAATGCCTTCGCAAATGCCTTCGGAAATGCCGGCGCGGGCGGTACAGCCGCCGGCATTTGAAGACCTGGATATAACTTTGGGTACATACTTGGTACATACAGTTGCTAGTTACATATTATTTTTTATTGTTGCCCCACCTTGAGCCCATGGCTAGCTAAGCCCATGGATAGGGCTGTATATTTATGTTGGAGGCCCTGCATATTAGGGCTGTAGGTATATACTGGGGCCCTTAACTCTATAGACACAGACAACGTAATATATTCTATAGATTTTTGAAGTGAAACTTCTTTAGGTACATTGAGAGAAAAACAAGTTCGCGTAAAGCCAATAGTGTCACGTGTCATAGAAACGATTTGAATTTGCCAAAGAAGTTTCACTTCTGACCCATGTGTTTAGCAGACACGCTCATACAGAGATGATGAAGAGACAGATTAATGATGAAGAGCAAAAAGCCATACATCCGGGCCCCAAACAAATTTTGATACAGGGCTCCTCTATCGACTATCATAGACTACCTTATAGACTACCTACGACACTTAGGTACTTAAAAAATAATACATTTTAATTGGCTGATAAATTCAAGAAACATGCAGAATGCAGATATTGATCACAGTTATAGACAGATGAAAATATCACATATTTGTAGACACATGTTATTATTTAAGAATTATCTAATTCCTCGTGTAGGGTACACGAGGAATATGATAATTCTATTAATTACTAGCTTACTAATAAGATTATTCTATTTATTTAATGCGGGCTTACCGCCCGCGGCTTCGCCCGCTTTCTCTAAAATCCTATCTCTCAAGTTGGATCGAACTGCACATGGTGTGCGAATTTTATTATAATCGGGGAGTCCATTGAGGACAAACATTGTGACACGAGATTTATATTATAATATATTAAGATAAGATAAGATTAAGATAAGATAAGATTATATACTAAAACCTTCCTCTTGAATCACTCTATCTATTAAAAAAAACCATTCATCCAATTCCATCCATTGCGTAGTTTTAAATATTTAAGCATAGGTATTATACAAAGGGACATAGGGACTGAGAAAGCGACTTTGTTTTATATCAAATCTGTTTATACATTATACTACCTATTATGTAGTCACAGATCTATGTAGTGATATTGATTGTTATGTGGAATTCTCCGTTTAATGCTCTAAGAGAAACATAGTTTGGTTTTATGGCATTTATATATAGAAATTTATAAAGAATAGGTAGAAAAAGAAATCCATCACTAGGCGAGATTCGAACCCCATAATTACTACAACAGAAATAGGTATACTTACTTTATTATATTTTTGTAAAAAATATTTATTACTACATCAAGTAGGTACACTGTTCTCGTTTATACATCCATACAGATAATATTATTATAAATGCGAAAGTAACTCTGTCTGTCTGTCTGTTACTCAATCACGCCACTTATTTGCATGACATTTGGTATAGAGATATTTTGATACCCGAGAAAGGACATAAGAGGGCTTATTCAATTTAACGCAAGTCAAAATCTCCGCGATCTATTACGATAGATCGCGGCTTGCGCTATCCTTTTACTATGAACAGCATAGGTCCACAGGAGAGCGCCGAGCAACATGTCCTCTCTCTGGAAAGGCTCGCTGCCGACTGATTTTAATCGGGTCGCGCGCAGTGTTTTATAGTACTTTAAAAAAAATTGTAGAAAAATAATAGAGGTACCTTAGTTGATTTTTTAAATTTTATCTTATAAGTAAGACGTTCTTTTATTGCAATATGTATAAATTATATTCAACTAAGTCAAATATCTTGGTGAAAATAATCATTTTGTCGACTATAATTTCTAAAAAAATTCACATTGTTCGGATTTTAATTTCGTAAGTTAGGAGTCCAAAATAAAAAAATCTCTTAACTAACTATTTTAATAAGGATATTTGCAGTTAGTTAAAAAAAATGTGTGTTAGATCTGTCAGCAATTTCAGATATTTTTAGCTTCGAAATTGACACTAAAAGTGAAATCAAGTAATCATCGGCTCAGTTATCTTGATGGTATTCACAAATACTGTATTAATTGAAAAAAACTCTTAACTAACTATATAGACAATAAAATTTCCTAAAATTATTAGTAATCCATATGTTTGTAAGATAAGTGGTTGATGGACAATCTGGTTTGAAAAATCACATATTTGAGCCAAACAGCGCACGGACCGCGTACACGGCCTTAACTCGGAAATCCCACGGGAACGGGAACTATGCGGGTTTTTCTTTGACTGCGCGGGCGATGCCGCGGATGGAAAGCTAGTAGTTAGTACTTAGGCTATAAAGCAGTTATTGAGATAATATATCCTTGCAATAACCTCATCTACCAAGGCACTGACGCCTTTGAAATAATCCGTGCATTGAATAAAAACCTCAGTCAAGGAATATTCGTAGAAACGGGCACAAGATCAGCATTCTAATCACAGGCGACATCCTTTCACTTCACAAATCTATAAACACAAATAAAACAAATGGTCATATTGTTAGTAGATCTTCTGAACCTAGCCGTAGTTATAAAGTATTTTTCTACCTCTAAAGTCTAAGCAATTATATAATGAGTAAAAAGGACACAGATTACCAACACAACATTCGATCTTCAAAAACGGCACAATAACGCAAAAATGAAAGCGAAAAAATATTACTGTAGTAATTGGCCACATTTAATCGTGCCCCCTGAACACTGATAACTTATAGTGACTTGATAACCTATCTAAACCTTTTTACTTATAATCTAATATATAAAAATCAATGCCACTTTTCGTTGTAATTCCATAACTCGAGAACGGCTGAACCGATTTCGATAATTCTTTTTTTATTATATTCCTTGAAGTACGAGGATGGTTCTTATGTAGAGAAAACGTTAATATGTACCACGGGCGAAGCCGGGGCGGACCGCTAGTATCATTATAATATCAATGCCTCTAAGTGATAAAAGTGATATAACTATCCTGGACAGCTATACAGCATCAATATCACAAATTCTGATAATGATTTCTAAGAATTTGAAACAAACTTATTTCTACTTATTTGAATCACACCATATACACTACCACCTACTTCGTGTTATTTAATTTTATTGGAAATTCGTTATAAACTATCTAGTTTATTCACAATTCGACAAGGTTCAGCCCCGGTTAGTTTCGGATCAAAATCAAATATAGGTAAATAAATAGCATGTGTGTTCCAAAGGTCTTATGGCTATCAATGATCAAGTCGGCTATATGATAATATTTTATTTTCCTCAAATACTCCATTTCAATTTAATACAAATAATTATTAAGCTAACATAAAATATTTAAGCAAACTAAAAATATATACTACTGACTACTGAGTTCCGGTTCAAGTATCAAATTAGGCAATTTAATGAATACCTATGTAGCCTGTAAGTTCTTCTTATTATTTTCAGTTTTAAAACACGAGGTATAATACAAAGTCGCTGTCTATCCGTACCTAGGCATATAAGTAGCCTAAATCTGTAAAACTATGCAATGGATTTTGATGAGGTTTTTTTATAGATATACTTCAGTAAGATTTAGGATATTATAATTTGTAAAGTATCTTACAAAGGTTGCGAAGCCGCGGGCGGAATGCTAGTCTATATATATAAAACTCAAAGGTGACTGATATAGTGATCTATCAACGCACAGCCCAAACCAAGGCCCAAACCACTGGACGTATCGGGCTGAAATTTGGCATGCAGGTAGATGTTAGGACGGCCGCGGCGTAGGCATCCGCTAAGAAAGGATTTCCCGAAATTCTTGCGGAAACGGGGAAAAACGGGGATGCACGTACAAAGTCGTGGGCAGAAGCTAGTTATTTATAAAAATTATCTTTACGGTTCAACTTCTATAATTGAGAAAAATATAGAGTTTAAAAATATAATGGTTTTTCCTTAGTTTTATTTTAAAGTAACGAGTATGAAATTAGATTTTATAACTTAGGTCGCCAACTAGTAGTTCGATATTTTAGTTTAAGTGGTGAGTGGCTATTTAGGAATTAGTAACTAATATTGTATTTATTGAAGTGAAACTTCTGAATAAAATTCCAAGGTCTCGTCACGGCAATATGGTCACGTCATGGAGTAAGGCGACAATTTTTTTATCTTTGAATTTTGCCGAAGAAGTTTCAGTTCTGACACGTGCTCGGCACACACGCCGTTCTTTTCCATTTCAATGAAATCAATATTTATAATAATAATAAAACAATTAATTAATGGGCCATTATAGTTTTAAGTACATGTCAATAAATATTGATAAAGCGTGTTATTTTTACACTAGAGGCAGGCCATTAAAATCTTGAAGGGTAGGTACCATTTTCAAGTACAATTTCGCTGTTCACAGTACTTGTTGTTTTATTATTTGAGACAGATTCGTATCGGATTGGCAGAAAAATCTCGATTGTTAACATTTATCATTTTATCGATTATCTATTGATGAATAGTCACATATATAAGACTCCCGATGCTGTTTCTTTGCATAGTTACAAGATGAGGGCGGTTATACTAAGGTAAATATTATTTCTCTTTTTTTAATGCCATTTTCGTGTTATTTAAATGTTCTCGCTTGTTATCAATTTGAATATTAAATGAGATGAGAGTAACTAGCTTTTTGTACATATTATATGTTACCTAATAGCCGTATATAGCGCCTAATACTTTTATTTATTTGTTAATTGATAAGTTTATTGAATAATATATGTTTTTTACAGTGTTTTACTGGTGGCGAGCTGCTACGCTCTACCAAAACAAGAAAGGAAGTTCCCAGATGACTTCCTTTTCGGTACCGCCACAGCATCTTACCAAATAGAGGGAGCATGGAATGCTGATGGTATGTTATAGCATTTTTTACTTTTGGATTGAAGTCAGGGTCTGTTTATCTACCATTGTCTACACATTTAATGTACCTACTAGGGATAAGATCTTTCAAAGGGATAAGACCTATCCTAGTGTAAATCTAAGTTACCATCTAATATGTGTGCTAAATTTCATAGTAATCGGTTCAATAGTATTTGCGTATGAAGGAGTAACAAATATACACATACACATCCATCCACACAAACTTTCGCATTTATTATATTAGTAGGATAGGATAGGTCCAGTAGGAAGTAGGCAAGTAGCATTCTATATATCCCATTATGCATATGTCAATATAGTTGTAGTAATATTGAGCTTACTCTTTAGGTAAGGGTGAAAATATTTGGGATCGCATGACACATACCAAACCCGAAGTTATTCGCGATCTAAGCAATGGGGACGAAGCTGCTGACTCCTACAACAATTACAAACGCGACGTGGAAATGATGAGAGAACTCGGCTTAGATGCCTATAGATTCTCCCTTTCCTGGGCCAGAATCTTACCCAACGGTATAGCCAATCAAATCAACCAACCAGGCGTTGATTTCTACAACAACTACATCAACGAAATGCTCAAATATAATATTACGCCCATGGTAACTTTGTACCACTGGGACTTGCCACAGAAGCTTCAAGATTTGGGTGGTTTCACCAGCCCTCTATTCCCCGAATGGTTTGAGGATTACGCAAGGGTTGTGTTTGACAGTTTTGGCGACCGTGTCAAGCATTGGATTACTTTCAACGAACCTAGAGAAGTATGTTATGAAGGTTATGGTGCTGCCACAAAAGCTCCCATTCTAAATGCCACTGACGTGGGCGTCTACTTATGCGCTAAGCACTTAGTTCTCGGTCACGCTAGAGCGTACCACGTGTACGACAAAGAGTTCCGTGCATCACAAGGAGGAAACTGTGGTATTACGATAAGTGTCAATTGGTTTGGACCTTTGACTGATTCTGAAGAGGATCAGATGGCTGCGGAGATAAGAAGACAGGCGGAGGTAAGATAAAATTATATAACATTGCAGAATTTGATAAACATATCAACGTTATCATAATGTTTACGAGCATTACTATCAGACAAGTTCAAGTGTAAGCCTTGGGTATAAATCGGCTCAGTTAGTTTGTTTACAAACTTATCTAGGAACAAGTATTATCAAGTATTATATATTTTGACACTTGATAATGATTACCAACCAAAATAAACTATAGTCGAGCCAATTTAATAGGCAACATTTGACGTCTATCAATTTTATCTTCGAAGAGAGGTAACCTGCTTAAAAACATCGATTAAAGTGAATTAATCGATACGGATTTGAAACATTTGTCAATCGAATTTATTAATTTATGATGATTTTTATTCACAAGTAATCAATGCATTCGATTCTAGATGTCAGATTTTGATTTTTAGAGTAACGTCTCTGGTATTTAAAAAGAAAAAAGGTTTATTGACACAAAATTGTAGCGACGTCAGTTCTTGAATTCAGAAATTATTAATTATGTTCAGTATGGTTTATCAGTAAAATGAAATCTTAAAATTAATTGTATTGGTCATTATTATTATTAATATGTAATCATAATTGAAAAAAGTTAAGCAAATGTGCAGTTCTAACAAAACGAAATATCACGTTATTCTATGTCGTCGTTACTAGGTTACGTTGTTGAATTTTGTTGAACTGTCAAATGTTGCCTATTAAAATGGCTCTACTATAGTAGGTATGTATATTATTATTAGTCTGTGCTAGTATCTTCCTATATGACATGACAACTATTATTTATTTTTATCATGAAACATGATGACAGATTTTTGTTTTGAATTTCTTAGATAGCAATGTTATTATCGTCAAGATAAATCACTTCAAAATAAAATAGTAAATCAAACAACGAGGCACACTTATGAAATTTTTAATACAAATTTCAGTGGGGCTTATATGCGGAGCCTATCTTCTCAGAAGAAGGTGGATTCCCCAAGGAATTATCTGAAAGAGTAGCACAAAACAGCAAGGAGCAGGGTTACCCTAGATCACGTATGCCAGAATTCACTGAAGAAGAGAAAGATTTAGTTCGAGGAGCATCTGATTTCTTTGGCGTTAACCATTACACAGCCGTTTTAATATCGGCAGAAGAACAGTATAAGACTTGGTACCCTACACCCTCTTTGTATGCTGATGCTGACGTTGGTAGCTATACACCTCCAGAATGGCCGCAATCTGCCTCAAGTTGGTTAAAGGTGAGATTTAAATTACATTAATATCTATAATATTAGAACTGTTTCGTTTCGTAGCTTACTTCGCCCACGTATTTAAAGGAAATTCCCAGCAATGAGATATTCCACCCCGGTAATATAGCCTATATACTACTCTACAGACTCCAGACTTCTAAGAAAAATGGTAATGTAAAATTGCTCCATTGCGACGTGAAAGAAATACAAAGAAACCTACAACCACACTTTCGCATTTATAATATTGGTATTTAATAGAGAGGATAGTATAGATAGTCAAACCCCGAAGCTCGGGCACTCGTAGGTTAGTTTGGTCAATCCTCAGGTCTGACATAATGACTTTGTTAAAGCCCAAATAAATGTAATATTTCGGCCTTTTACCAAACAATTTTCGTCAAACCTAGGAGAGACTAATTTGGTCAGGCAAACATCAAAGCACAATTTTATTAAATCAGGGATTGACCAGTCAAAATTGTATTAGGTATGAAATGTCTTATTTCCGTATATTTGAAAGCATTTTATCATTTAAGCAGCTAACAAAGCTTCAAGTCTTAAGAACCGCTTAATTCTGCCAGTTCTGAAACCTGATTGTTCTTTGGAATATCGGAGGTTAGTTTCTAAGAATAGGTATGAAAAAAAATTATATTAAGCTATTGCATAGCTTCTATCGCGGGGGTTGAGCGCGGGGACCGAATCGAGAAATTCCGTAACGAAAAAACCTCACGCTCCCCACTCCGACAGGCTCGGAGGTGTGGCTTGAAGGCATGCTATGCAAATATGCAATAGCTTTACCGCGGCAGTCCCCGAGTGCCACACGTCTTTTTTTAAGCTATTGCATAGTTTCTATCGCGGGCCTTCAGCGCAGGGACCGAATCGAGAAATTCCGTAACGAAAAAACCTCACGCTCCCCGAGTGACACACGCCTTTTTTTTAAATTTTAATGTTTGTTTTAATAATTTAAAATAAAAAATTCACAATTTTTCTGATTTGGTGAAGCATTTATTTTAATGTTTATTGTTTCAATAAAAAACTCAAAAATCGACGTAGGTATGACCGAGTCTTGCAAGTCGCTTCTAGAATTGAATATGACAAAACCGAATAATTTACGTTCGATGTTTGACTGAAAAGTTAGGAACTCCTAGGTTTGAGTAAACTAGGTTTGAGTAAAAATTCGAGGATAAATATTTAGAGATAAATATTTCGAGGATTGCCCCGTGCCCGATTTCTTTTGCCAAACCTAAGATAAACCAGTCCTTTCGCGAAGAGATTGTGTTTAGGGATTTGACTATAACATAGAGATATCGTCTATATCGAGTACCTGCAATGAGCATAATACAGTGTAGGTACGTATACTATACGATCCAAGTAAGAATAGGAACGTCGACAACAACAATTATTTTTTTAAATATAATTTGAAAATACGATTAATATTATGACTTTAATACAGTACTTAAATACAAACGTTATTTCTTAACTTTCAAACTCAAACATTCATTTATTCAATTAGACTACTATTTAGTAGCACTTTCGAATCGTCATTACATAGGTAAGTATTTTTAACATTTACCACCGATTCGGAAAGCAGTATCTATGGAGAAGAATCGGCAAGAAACTCCATAGTTGCTCTTTTAACATCATGTAAATATTACAATATAATATGAAACTTATATCTAACTACATAATATATCATAATATGCCAATGAACTGTCTTGTGGTTTTTACGCGACAACCCTCCATGGGTTTTTATCGTCCATATATTCCTGAATACTGTAGTACGCTCTCTGAACTAATACATTTTTTATATAAGTTTTAAATTTAGAACTACTAAACTCTTTAATATTGTGAGGAATTCTATTGTAAAAGCGTATACCTTGACCCATAAATGAATTTTTAACTTTAGCTAATCGGAAAAATGGCATTTCAATTCTATTCCTGTTCCTTGTGCCATAATCGTAAACTTAAATAGTTAATCCAATAATTTCAATTAAAACTTAGGTAGTTATGACATCTCAAAATGGCGCAGAATAAATTATATTCTTTGTTGGATTACATAGAAATAATAACGTTATTTATTATTATTACCGAGCCAGTCATTTTCTATCACAATATCCACTCAAGTTATATTTAGCGGAAAAACCACCTATGTACCTTGTGTCCTTTTCAATACTTTTTTCCTTCAGTCATAACTTCAAAATCCAATCAAAATCTGTTCAACTGCACGGTATGACGGTACTTGCACATAAGCACAATAGATACCTACATATGAAAATTTTAAATAGTAATATCGTGTTTACTGGTTTCCCTGTAGTAAATCCAATTTATTTCACTTCAAGCCCAATTAAAATGTTAATAAAAATTAATTTAAAAAAATATTATTCGTAAGGTACTTACGGTCTACTTATATCTTAATACCACGTAATATGTACGTAATGGTTTGTTAATTTATGTTATTAACCGACTTAAAAAAAAGGAGGAGGTTATCAATTCGGCCGGTATGTTCTTTTTTATGTAGGTATGTACACCGATTACTCCGAGGTTTCTGAACCGATTTACGTGATTCTTTTTTTGTTCGATGCGGGATGGTGTCGAATTGGTCCCATAAAAATAATTTTATTCGGATAAGCCCAGTAGTTTTTATTTTATGAGCATTTTTGTCTGTAGGTACATGGGCGTAGCTAGCCATGGGCTCAAGGTGGGGCAACAATAAAAAATAATATGTAACTAGCAACTGTATGTACCAAGTATGTACCCAAAGTTATATCCAGGTCTTCAAATGCCGGCGGCTGTACCGCCGGCATTTCCGAAGGCATTCGCGAAGGCATTTGCGAAGGCATTCGCGAAGGCACTCGCGAAGGCATTCGCGATGGCATTCGCAAAGGCACTCGCGAAGGCATTTGCGATGGCGAATAAGTGTAAAGTAAAAAGTATCAGTGAGTTTTAGAACGTGTAAAACAACAAAAGTGAAATTGGATAAGTTATAAGTGGGGTAACTAATTGGGGTACTATACTCATTTTTCTTACAGTTCATGTAACATAGAAACCTCAGCTATTTTCTTTTTTCGTGTGTAATTCGTTATTCGAATTATTCTTATTCAAAACACCTTATTGTTCACCTACCACACCGGAATAGATCCAAAAATCTTCAGCCGTTTGGTCGCTGGGCGTATGACACTTGTTAGGTGTTAGTCAGTCAAAAGAGTTAGTAGGTACTTACTTCAATTTTTAGATTTGGTAAGGTATCTACCTACCTTCCAGGTTAAAGCTAGAGTGGGGCACGTGCCCCACCCTGCCCCATCGTAGCTACGCCCATGTGTAGGTATTTGTCAATGTTGCAAGTGCAAGTTTGAAGTCGGTTGTTTTTAACGCAGTTATCACTTGTTAATTTCGCTTTTACACATTTCTTTGATTTATTTAAACTAAATATACAATATTTAACCATTAATAATAATATCTTACTTGCTCTGTGTTAATATCAGCTAATTACCTACCTGAATCGTAAACAGCGCGGGAATTTTTTTTTTTTTTTTAATAATTTATTCATAACCATGGATACAAGTCCTTCAGTCGCAATCTTAAAGTAGCGCGGGAAAATAGTGTTGAGTGTTGACACTGACAGAACACTTTCTCATTGTTGCCATAGACGAAATACATATTTCTGCAATAATCATTTTGTCTCAATTTCAGCAAGCACCGAATAGCATTTACAATTCACTCACTTTTCTTAGCGAAAAATATAATCATCCAGTTTTTTACATCACTGAAAATGGCTGGTCCAGTGATCCCGACTCAGGGTTGGAGGATGATGACAGAATTAATTATTATCGAGCTGCTTTGAACAGCGTGCTTGATACTTTAGAAGCTGGTGTCAACCTTAAGGGTTATATGGCTTGGAGTTTGATGGATAACTTCGAATGGATGGAAGGTTATTTGTAAGTATTGGAACGATGTAATTATTGTGCAATTTATTTTATTAAAGTATTATCATTAAAATAATATTACTACGTATGGAGGAGACACCACAAACAAAATCTGTGCGCCATTTTTTTGCTCTAACTAAGTTTTAAAAATTATTATCTAGTTAGGTACTTACCGATGAAAGTTATTCCTTTGCACTTTTCCGTATTATTTGTATTATTTGTGCAATATCGTAACACACACGAAGGCATATTTGATGCGTTTCACTTTAAAACAAATTAAAAATGAGCGTGCAGTTACGCCATATGGCGTATGTTGAGCGGAACATAAGTGATGTAGGCGGTGTCGTCTCCATATGTATATCTCAATGAGTATTATCCTTTTAAATAAAGGCAGCTGATGTTATGTGTATTATAAAATGATAAAAGCACACACACATTTATTTAGATCTTACCAATCCAAATATTATTAATTTGATTCTTATGATTTACTTATTTATATTTACAGAGAACGTTTCGGTCTATACCATGTCGACTTCGAAAGTGCAGAAAAAACACGTACACCAAGAAAATCAGCTTTTGTATACAAAGAGATTATTAGAAGTCGCACGATTGACCCCGACTACGAACCTTCATCTAGAACTATGTGGATCGACGAAGGACATTAATTTATATATTTTCAAAAATTATATATTTCTGATGATTAAATAAAGACAAACAAGAGATTACCAATAATAAATATTTAAAATATAGAATATGTTTTCGTTTTATTTATTTCAATCCAATTTTATAAACACTACAATCGGTTTCACCCTCTAACTAGACGAACCTTCGGGAAAAACCAGTAAATTTCATGAGATTAACACTTTAGAAAACACATTATATTGTGTTTTTCGGATGTATAGCTTATACAAACTCTAAAGTTTTATCCAAATCCGTCCACTAGTTTTTTTCATGAGAGCGTAAAAAATAGGTATAATATATCCTCCCGCACAAACTTCGCATTTATAATATTCAAGAAGCTTATATCTAATACACTGGAGATTTCGGTATGAGCATTGACGTGTAACAAGAAAATATTGCCCAGTTCATGTTTTTTATCACTTTCACACCTAACTTGGTATTGCCACTGTTAATACGAAGTTTTCCCAAGGCTACGTATATGCTGTAATATTCTGTGCAAAAGGTTAGTTTTTGTACATGAGTTTGTTGAAAAATTGCCAAAAACGTCATTCAGAAGCATTGTTGGATTAGACAATTATTATTTATGCTAAATAAAATAAGTATCTGAACCAATTATTAAAAAGCGATACTCCCTGATTATGGGTAGTCACCATAATAAAATTGTAGCAACTCTCACTTTGTCAATATGGCATGTGTGTCAAAAAAATTGCGTCGCTTCGAATATTTAAGTTAATATTGTTGCTTATTTAATGAATATTTTCCGAATATAAAGAATGCATTGTATTGTGCAAAATTGCAGAAGTGTTTGGATACCAAATTCTGGCATAGAATTTCACAGGCAAGTGTATATTTACGTTATTTACAATACGCCTCAATACTCCTGCATTTACCTGTTTAGAATCATTTCAATGGCAAAAATTGTCTAATTTAGCATCATTTTAGTAAGCAGTCATGTTAAATTTGTTATTTCCCCAATACTTTATCATTTTTCAACAAGTTTTCAATAAACAAATTTAACAAGTAAGGTAACCATGATGACGAGTTTTTATGGATAGCGAGGAGAATATATTATTGTAATAACAATATTATGATGAAAATTTAGAACACCATTTTAAAGATTGTTATTAGTAATGAAACAACACACGACATCGGTGTTGCACTCACATGTAGTTATAAGATTGTTCGTTTTTACATTGAAATTTATACTTTTTTAACTTACCTTATATTTTTTTGTTTTACGTATTTCAGCTTTCCAAAAAGTAAAATAAAAAGAAATATATGTGCCCATCAAGGTTACTGAGGATTACGACCCAGAAAAAAATACCTTTTGAAAAATAAACTTTGTAAAGTTAGCTGAAATTTGTGCAAGGCAGCTAAACAGTTTTTCTTTGATGATTTTGGCTTGAAATTGACCAGTCGAAGCAACGCGTTTAAAAAGAAGATCTGAGTAGCTTACAATTTGGTAAACAGCATCTGATGCAAAACACAACTTTCCTCTATTTACAAAGGATGTTAATGCTATATATCGGTTCATATCCAAGCTTTGTAGCCAAAAGTTATTTAAAACTATCATTCTATACCAATTAAAATTGTATGTACCTATAAAGTATGACCATAATATTATAATATAAATACTGTTAAAAATATACCTATGTCGTTATTATTTATAGACCATGATTTTTAGTTTTTTCTATTTTGAAAAATCCTGAATTTACAAACCAGCGTGGTCACTCAACAGAAAGAGACAAAAAGCATGACTGACGTCATTCTAGGTCATATTTTCTTGTTACAAGTTAATGATCATAGTGCAATCTCCAGTGTATTAGATATAAGCTTCTTGATAATATTAGAAGGATTTGGCATTTATTAAGTCAAATTAAAATATATAAAAGTTTGCAGTCTACAATATTACTAGTGCTAGGATCATACTAAGAATTTTAATGAATGAACACTAACGCCTTAAAAATGTTAATTATAAATCTAAGTGAAGCAAAATTTGAAGTACAATTCAGGCACAATACCTTATTTTTTTGCTTCTCAGCAGGTCAGGGCCAGTAAAACATATCTTTTCAAAAAGATCGCTAACTGGGCATTTTCGCCAAAATGTCTACAATCCAATTCACGGGATGTCCCACACATAAAAATTGCAATAAACTCAGGATTTTATGATTTAGAAGTGTTGAATTAATTTTAAATAGTTTAGGATGACTTAAGATTTCTTGTTTTAATTTTACTATATGAGAAAATTAAACCAAAGTTCCAAAATTTAATCCTGAAAACTGACATCTTACGGACTGCAGTACTGTCCCCTTTTCGAAATGTGATCTTTATTTAACAATTTCTCAGCAATTTCGCTATTTATTACTTACTGCAAACGTTTAAATTATTGTAATTTCGTTGTAGTTTTCAAGTGTAATAAACTCATAATACATTTTAATACAATTATATTATTTTAAATTAGTTTTAATCGTGTCCCCTTGGTATCTGTTAACTGGACATGTCCTGCACCGTTACCGTAAATGCTCAATAATTTCGTTCGGTTTTTGTTCTACCGTCCACAATTTTTTTATACAAATAGCAACACCAAATCGAACACGAGCTATATGTATTGTATGTCAGAAGCCATTTCAAGTGTCAGACATTTTAGCGTTCATTTTTGACAGTGTTGTGAGCGGTAACGGTCATTTTGCAAAGTTTTCACTCATACTGGGCGGTAAATGTTTCACGATTCTAGAACGATTTTGTAATGTTAATGTTAAAACAAAGGTAGTTTCACATGGTGACATTATTTGTGGTTTTATATAGATTAAAGATATTTAATTATCTTAACATATATTCAGTTAATGATTAAAAATCTAAGAAAAGATGTGCGACCGTTACGTCCTTTTCGTTACCAAATGGCTGGTAACGTATTAGCTGGACCAAAAAAGTAACGAACAGGACAGCGTAAACATATGGATACACTGAGAGAATTTTTAGTACTATAAAATTGCTCTGCTTATTAGCCACCTGCCAAATTTAACTTGAGGTTTATAAATTTGCTTTTGTTCTGAATTTAAATCTAAAACAAATTGCATGTCAACTATGAGATAAATATGCTAGCTACAAAACTACAACAAGTAAGAGCTTAAAGTAGTCATTCTTAATTAGTCCCAGTATGTCCTCAACTTTACTATGTCAGGACCGTTGGTCAACTGATTGGTCAGATATACGTGACTGTCCCCTGAAATATTGAAGAGTTTTGATAGTTTTTCTTTATTTTGTGAAAAAAAATTAATATTTTTTTATATAATTTCGAAACAAATGCACTCTCAAGTACTGATTGGTATTGTAATTCTAGATTTGCCCCTAGTTACCTATTTCATTAATAAAATAAAAGTTAAGTATTGCAATTTCGTAAAAGTAACGGTCATGACAATTTGTTACAAGTTACAATAAGTAATTATTTCGTTTTTAACTAGAGTTTATGTTCATTTGCTACACAAGAGAATTATTAAGCTACTACATGCCAAAAAAACCCAATTCTAACTTTAGTTTTATTTCAAAAGCAAAATATTCTTAGGTAACGTTATGGACCAAAAAACGTGCCTAAGTTACTATTTTTCACTATTTCATATAAAATCGGGGTTTAAAATAAAATTCAAAAACATTTTTAGTAAAATTTATTTTTCATATCCAACTCAACAGAAAACTTGAAGTGGTATTTTCTCTAACAGATAATTACAAATTTTTCCCTCACACCGCACCGGGGTGTTTGAATTGTGATTCCTTATTCATTGGAATTGAATGATACTGGCAATATTATTTAAGACACCGGCACTCACCCACAGATGAAAATGAAAAATGAAAAAAAAAATGAAAAATTTCTTTATTAGTTTCCAAAAATGTTATACATAATATAGTTGCATTCTGCATTGAACCCCACACTAGGATCCCCTGTGTTGTGGGGCTCAATCTCTTTCATCGTTTTACATTAAAAATATTTCAAACTTTACTTGCCATTTTAAGTAATAAGTGTGTGTATATATGCGTGTGTGTATGCCTTAGATTATACACCTATAGATGTAACCACTAAAATGACTTTCCTTGAAAGAGCGAGATCGTTAATTGTCAAACCCATGCAAAGAAACAGGACAGAATATATAGTTTTTGTCTTTGTCGACATGGCCGGTTTTATTGTTTGGCAAGATCTGAGTTGTGACAAACAAACTTGGCGTCTTTTGGATTTTTCTGTGATTGTGTGAATTTACAGTGTTTATTGCGTATAAAAATTGGATAATACAGAATATTTAGTGTACGTGCGATGGTGGGTTGCAGTGTTTTGGGTTGTAAAAGCCGGAGTGAGCGAAAAATTGAAGGAATAACATTTCACACGTAAGTAGGCGAAATTATCATTTCTTTCGTTATTACAACGCCAGATGATCATCGATTATGATGTTTTGTGATGAATTCAGTGCTGTGATGCCAAGAATATTGAGTTGTGATACGTGTTTTCACTATCTTAAAATAAAATAACGATTAACGATGAACAGTTCAGGGTTGCCATAATGGCTACTTTAATTTACCCAAATAAATCATATTTCTTTATTGTTAGTACATACATACGATTCGAGGTCTTGTTTTGTGAAGAGAAAATAAAGATTATGATTATAATTAAAGATTATGATTGTTGGGTTTGCTTATCATGGCAGGTACTCATCCTACTTATATTATAAATTCGATGGTTTGGATGTTTGTTTGTTACTCAATCACACAATAACGTCTGGATGGATTTCAATGATATTTTGCACATGAGTAGTTTATTACCTGGATTAACACGCGTATGAAGTCGCGGGTAAAAGCTAGTAGTATAATATTTTTATTGAGAGGAAATTAATTCTTCTGTACGTAAATTTTAATTTTAGTTACATTTATTTAAGGGCTTTATTGTAGTTTATTTAACTTATTACTCAATAAAGATAAACTTTCGTAACATGCGAATAAAATCTTCTTTTTTCAGGTTTCCATCCAATATTGATAAGAGAAATGGCTGGATGCCACTGGACGAGAAAATTGGCTGCCAACAAAATATTCAAAAATTTGTTCCATTCATTTTGATGATGATTCATTACTGTATAAAAATAAACAAGTACAATTAAAACCTCACTCAAGCCTGCCAAGCTGTACTTATTTCATTATGTATATAGTAATAAATAATAAACATGTTTATGTTATAGACTGGTTTTATTTCATCATTGAACGTGTCGTGTGTGTTTTATGTCGTGTCGGTCGATAGATGTCCATCATTGAGGTATTATTATAGAGAGGACACCACGAACAAAAACGAATTTTCCTTACTGTATATATCTGTATATTGTGATACAATTCTCCTTACCTACCTTACGGAGGTTTTATTAAAGTATTTCGTACGACTACGACATAAGAGTTACATTATTGAAGCTGGCATTTAAAATATGCAAATTCAGAATTTTTAGTTTGCGAAGTACTTACAGGTATTTATAAAGTCTGTTCGCGATCAAGTAAGATTCATAATATTTTTTACCTAATATGTGGGAATTGCCAACTTATTAGGCAACACCACAAAATTCTATTTCTGTTTCAAGTGCGGCCACGCCATGGTTACATCTATAGGTGTATAATCTAAGGTGTATGCGAACGTGTATATGGGTGTGTGTATATGTTGATGTTTTATGAGTGTTTATTTTAACAGTAAATGTTTAAGGCCGTGTACGCGGTCCGTGCGCTGTTTGGCTCAAATATGTGATTTTTCAAACCAGATTGTCCATCAACCACTTATCTTACAAACATATGGATTACTAATAATTTTAGGAAATTTTATTGTCTATATAGTTAGTTAAGAGTTTTTTTCAATTAATACAGTATTTGTGAATACCATCAAGATAACTGAGCCGATGATTACTTGATTTCACTTTTAGTGTCAATTTCGAAGCTAAAAATATCTGAAATTGCTGACAGATCTAACACACATTTTTTTTAACTAACTGCAAATATCCTTATTAAAATAGTTAGTTAAGAGATTTTTTTATTTTGGACTCCTAACTTACGAAATTAAAATCCGAACAATGTGAATTTTTTTAGAAATTATAGTCGACAAAATGATTATTTTCACCAAGATATTTGACTTAGTTGAATATAATTTATACATATTGCAATAAAAGAACGTCTTACTTATAAGATAAAATTTAAAAAATCAACTAAGGTACCTCTATTATTTTTCTACAATTTTTTTTAAAGTACTATAAAACACTGCGCGCGACCCGATTAAAATCAGTCGGCAGCGAGCCTTTCCAGAGAGAGGACATGTTGCTCGGCGCTCTCCTGTGGACCTATGCTGTTCATAGTAAAAGGATAGCGCAAGCCGCGATCTATCGTAATAGATCGCGGAGATTTTGACTTGCGTTAAATTGAATAAGCCCTCTTAAGTTTATATTTTAATTATGATATTATGGTAGGTAACGAGATTTTCAGTTTCTAAGTTTGCGCCCGAGTCAAAGGGCACGAAGTTACCTGAAGTTCGTTCTGAATATGAACGTATGCGCTCCTCGCGAAGTTGAACGAGTGTGTAGTGTAGCACCGCGGACTTCAGTCAACTTCGGCCGAGTACTTCGCCGAGGAACTTCGCGAGTAGTGTGGAGGAGGCATTAAAGTTTATGTGGCATGAAATATGATGACAGTTTTTAGTAGACTTTGTGGTACATATTAGTAATCTGTGGTAGCTTTCAATGCCAAAGAGAAAAGTCACAGAGAAAAGTAAATTATTATTTTCAGTATTCTGTGATCTGTCATCTGTGGCTTATGTCCGATGGGTCCGATGTTGATTCATTGTCGAGTTTCAGATTGGGATTTGAGAGCAAAAAATATGATAAACATTTATTGATAATATTGTGATATAGTTCGCGTTGTACTCTGTGATTCAATATTCAATATAGTAAACGATTGTTTACTCACTATAAATAAAAATGCATGCCAGACGAAGAGGACCGAATTTTACCTATGTCAGTGGATGTGTTAAATACATGATTTTTGTATTAAATTTCATATTTTGGGTGAGTTATTATGAATATTTATGTTATATTTTATTTCATATATGCGGTTTCTAATGGGATTTCTATCATTGTGTTTAAACAATGTGTGAATCGGAGTTCCTATCTTTTGTTCTTCGTGTGAATCATCTGAAAGCGATTGTATATAGGTATATTTACATAGCATAGGATGTGGATTTATGTCCAATTATCAGCTTCCGTTTGCACACATAATAATGTTTAACCCACATGCCGCTGAATTGGCGAAATTAAATATTCATTATTCATTTATTGTTGCTATTGTCATGAGTCATGGAATGTACATGGAACATACAATGCAAATTTATTTTCAAATAAAAAAAAGACATCAAAATTAATAACTCCTGAAGATGTTAGTGGGAAGCCCTGAAGCCACTTGGTCCTCAAATACGCTTAAGTAATTGTTTACATAGATTAAATTTATATTTTAGTGTTATCTACTTACCAAGAGGAAAATGGATGTATTTTTGAATGTTTGTAACAATTAAATTCAAAAACTTCTGTATCACTTACAATATTATTACAACAGAGAGCTTTAAGTATTATTTTCAATCAATAATATATTTCAATACCTATTGTTTTTATCCTGGGATTAACTTGGGTGGAATTTATCCAGCACCTTGTGTCATATATATTACACATAAAAAGTATGATAATTATAATATTTGGTAGTGAATTATTTAACAAAAAAACCTACATTTAGTTTTGCACCTCTAAGTGAATATGTATATTGTATACCTACATAGAATCTAAATTTAAAGTGCCCATTTATTTTTGACTAGCTGTACCCTGCGGTTCCACCTGCGTGGCTCCGCTCCTGTTGGTCTTATCTTGAATATTTATAGCCTTCCACGATAAATGAGCTATCTAACACTGAAACAATTTTTCAAATCGGTCCAGTAGTTCCTTACATAGTGCGTTCAAACAAATAAACTCTTCAGCTTACATATAAACATGGTATAGATAACTTCAGTAATTTTACATTCATTTGTAGTTTAATAACAACTCAGTGCTTACAGCTAAATGGATTAAACCAAACTGATCAGATTATTACAGACTACAAGCTTAATTAGTGCATTGTTGCAACAAACTGGAAAAAAGCAGTTCATTCCATATTGCTAATTATGTCACTGGTATTTTTAGTTTCCCCATTTATCAATATCACATGTGTATGGGCTGCTGAGTTGATATGATATGATATCCCATACACTCCTTTATTTGATAAGTTGATAGATTGATAGTTTGATAGGATGATGTAAAACCAGATATAGCTTTTGATCACTACTTTATTGTTGATTGATACTCTAAACTAATGATGATATAAATGATTAATGATATTTGATAGTTGATGATATTAATTGATAGTTGATAATGATATTGATAGATGATATAGCGCATACACCCCGAGCGCTTTACACGAGCCGCGAGCGCAGACTGACTGGGTGAAGATGTTCTTGTCACCGTAATGAAATAGGATTGTGTAAAGCGCTGAGTCAGGATGTACGGCTAGCCCGTACAACATGTTTTTACACGCTTTATATTAGCTTCACCTGTATGTTTGTAACCGACTTCTTTGGGCGCGATTTTGACCCACTTTAAACGGCCAGATTTCGTTCAAACTTTGTAGATTTATTGAGGACCGATGACAATACACTAATTTGATAAAATTTTCTATTTTTTAGTTCGGTTTTCTATAAAAAGCGTGTTTTTTAGTTTTTTTAAACTATTATTATTAGCAACAATATTTTTGAGGATGTGATAATTTTATGTAATAAAGTTATTAAGTAATAATAATTAAATTATAATATTGTTGTGGCATTCATGCATAAAAAATGTAAATAAGTGAGTAATTTTAACAAACAGAAGCCAAAATTTTTTTTTTTATAAAATATGTATGTACTAGCTGTGCCGCACGGTTTCACCTGCAAAAGCAAGTGTCGCTATAACTTATGTGTTATTCTGATATATAACCTACATCATAGACAAGTATTATCAAAATCCGTAAAGCAGTTTTTGTGTAAGAGTGACATACATAAATCCTTATATATATTCTCCTTGTTATTAATTATAGTTTTAGTATGGTACGATAGGATAATGCATAATGTAAGTGCATATTATCTATCTGTAACTATATTAGTGCAAAAAGTATTTGATTAATGTTACACATGTTAAATGCACCAGTGACAAAACAGGAAGTTATTATTAACAGAACAATAATGGTTTATGTATTAATTATTTATTGTTATCTGTGGTTTAGGTAAGATAAATGCTTTTATTAAATAATATACTTTGTCCTCCAAGAGTCCATTTTTAAACAAGATTTATTACAAAAACAAAATATCCAACTGCATATTTTACTATTACTTTGAGCAATTTTTACTTTTTATGTACTCAGCTACTCTTATTACTAAGACAAATCAATTGACACCAATCTCATGAAAATACGACAAGCTGTTTAGACTCTAGGGCGTACCAAAGATACACACATAATATTATGCAAACACTTGAAAAAGATAATCATACTTCTGTCACAGTTGGGTAAAAATAAACATTATATTTTGTCCTTTTCAGTTGTTAGGAGGCTTGCTTGTTGCTATTGGCCTCTATGCATTTATTGACAAATGGCAGGCCACTGGAATGATAAAGGTAAGATGAAATAAACAATAATAATCTTGGTGCGTGAAATTCAATCATTAGTTGGGATTCGAACCCACGTCTTAAAGCCGTGGGTCACCATGATGGTGACGCCAGACCGAATTGAATTTTTAAACAATTTTTTAATAAAAAAAAGTGAAGTCCCATCTCATCTAGTGGGGTAAGGCCGGGCAGATGCGTTATACATCTGTTTCACTGATTGATTTTCTTAAGGTACGAGTAGGTGATCAGCTTTCTGTGTCCTACCAGACCGAGACATTTTTTTTTCTTCGCCTCCACCGGGAATTGAACCCAGGACCCCTCGGTGCTCACTGCTCACGCGTCAACCACTGCACCAAGGAAGCGGTCAACTAATTTTTTAATGCTCCTCAAAAAATAAAATGTTAAATATATCAGAAAGTAATAAAGTTTCGGCTAGGTAATGTTTTGTTTTTATTACTCCAAATACTTCTTATACTTTCACCCCTTTAAAACTAATTACATCTATATCAAGTCTGTATATATTAATAACTCAGGCCCCGGAATCACAGACACAATAGAAAATTATTGTGTCGTGGACCGATTGGGCCGCTTGGGGCTCAATGGGTTAATGATATGATTGATAATATATAAACTTTATACATTACAGCTGGACACAGTGTACGATTTGATCCTTAACATAAGTTTGCTCATAGCCCTGTTGGGTGGTGTTGTATTCATCGTTAGTTTTGCGGGATGCATCGGTGCCTTGCGTGAGAACACTTGCCTGTTGAAGTTTGTGAGTATTAAATAGTTTTATGGTGTTTAGGTTTAATATTTATTTATTTATGACACTTTATTGTACAAGTACCAGTAATAAAAACATAATTTAACAAGAAAACATGAATACGGTAAGTGCACAAAAGGCGGCCTCATTGGCTCATTGCTTAAAGCAATCTCTTCCAGGCAACCATATTAATAAAAGACATGTACGATGCTGGTTAAACGCGAAAGCGCAATCATAAAGAAAATAATTAAAATCAAGGTTATAAAAACAAAATCAAAAACTATGGGAAATAAACCTTAATATACAGGGATACAATAATTATAACATAGATAATTATGTACACAAAACTCATAATAGTGTGGTTGATAGTTGTAAGCTTTATAAAATAATAGCTTTTCGCTCGTTTATAGACATAGACTTTAGCGGTTGCAGTTAAATAAAAATCGAGGTTCAAAAATACTTTAAAAGTTTAGTTACATGAATAAAAGTTTTTGAGTTTGAGTTTGCAGCAATTATTAACAAAAATTCTCAGTTTATACAACTTTCATTTTAACTCCTAAATGCATGAAAATTTAAACTTAAAAGAGGTTATAAAATTATAATTTTTACCTTCTTTGTGTTAACGTGCCTGTTAGTGTAACTACATAGTACATAGGGAAAGTTATTAAATTTTTTAGCTTTTTGCTTTGTGGTTTGTGTGTGTTTTTTATAACCTGTCGGAAATAGACTAGTCTTTGAAACTAGTTATTTGTACCCTCAAAAAATAATAAAATATCTCTATATTTCAGTATTCGCTATGTCTCCTAATCCTATTCCTTGTGGAAATGGTCGGTGCGGTCTGCGGTTTTGTGTTCCCCAGATCGTTGCACGGCTTCATAGAGCTGAGCTTCACGGAACGTGTGGTGCACTCGTATAGAGACGATCCAGATCTGCAGAACTTTATCGACTTTGCTCAGAGTGATGTGAGTTTTTTTATTTATATTTTGGTTTAATTACACGTACACACTCTAACACTTACACACAAACACACTCGCACTCAAATAAACACACACACTCGCTTATACTCACGTCATAATGGCACTGTGTCTTATGGAGTGGAAAGCGTCGATCGCCTATAGCACAGGTCTAGTACCTAGTTTAGTCGATTGTCGTGTCTCATGTATGTAAACTTTTTATAATGTGGGTCCAAATAAATATTTATTCTTTTTCATTTCTTTTCATTTCATTTTCAATTGTGTTAGTTACTGTCTGCTGCCTGTGGTGTGTGTTATTTTTTATGGATTGAATAAAATCAGGCCTTGACGATGATTTTAACTGCGGTTGAAGCTATTTTGTCAAATACTGTGTTGTTAAATGTAAGGAATATGGGAGTATGTTAATTTAATTGATGCATTTGAACATCATAACTATTTAATAGCACAATTTAAAAAAAAGCTACTTAATTTAGATTTAAAAAAAAACACTTCAATTGTTCCACTTTAAATTCGATTTTTATTATAAAAAAATAAAATAAAGTATAATATCTTTACTAATTATACATTTAAAGGGAGAAGCCACCGATAACCGACACACAGTTTTCAACTAGTTTGGTTGTCAGTGGATCATTTATATATTGTACTGTATGATTTTATGTCAATAAATATTGTTTATTTTTTATTTTTTTATTCTTTGAAATCCCCAGTTCCATTGCTGTGGTCTCACCTCAGACGGCTACATGGACTGGTCGAAGAACGAATACTTCAACTGCTCATCACCCTCCGTAGAACGGTGTGGTGTTCCGTTCTCATGCTGTATCAATGCCACGGATATCAGCTCGGGCCTCGTGAATATTATGTGCGGGTACGGGGCGCAGAACTATCCTGTGAGTATACTCTGTGGTTTTATTTTTACGCCGTTAGTACACCGACGCATTCGCGTGTGGCAGCGAAACAACGAAAAATCTGTCAGTAGTATGGCAGGTTTTCGCATATGATATGTCTCACTCTAGCACATAGATAGATGATATAGTTGCGTCCTTGTTAGTATTGTTTTGCAAGGAACTGCGAAATGGCCGGTAATGCAGAATTTTAAGTTATATTTATTTAATAAGTCATTTCAAAATAGTATTTCTCAAATGAGTGTCAATTCAAGTGTACTTTAACATACACATAGAAAATACTGCTTTAGAGCAGAATCTATATAATATATAAAACTCAAAGGTATAGATATAGTGATCTATCAACGCACAGCCCAAACCACTGGACGTATCGGGCTGAAATTTGGCATGCAGGTAGATGTCATAACGTAGGCGTCCCCTAAGAAAGGATTTCCCGAAATTCTTGAGAGAACGGGGAAAAACGGGGATGCACGTACAAAGTCGTGAGCGGAAGCTAGTCTATACTAATATTAAAAAGCTGCAGAGTTTGTTTGTTTGTTTGAACGCGCTAATCTCGGGAACTACTGGTCCGATTTGAAAAATTCTTTCGGTGTTAGCCTATTTATCGAGGAAGGTTATAGGCTGTATATCATCACGCTACGACCAACAGGGGTGGAGCCACGGGGGTGAAACCGCCCGGAGCAGCTAGTGTTAACATAAGTTTTCATATCAATAATAACAATATCCATGTAATTTTCAGGTGGCAGAAGCGAGCAAACGTGTCTGGACCAGCGGGTGCATAGAAATAGTTAGATCCTGGGCCGAGAGGAATCTATATACTATAGCTTCCGTTGCTTTGGGCGTGGCTCTTTCACAGCTATTCGTTATCTATCTGGCTAAGACTCTGGAGGGACAGATTGAACTGCAGAAAGCTAGGTGAGTAATCTATATACTACTTTAAAATAAAAACGACGTGTGTCACTCGGGGACTGCCGCGGTAAAGCTATTGCATGCTATGCCTTCAAGCCACACCTCCGCCCGTCGGAGTGGGGAGCGTGAGGTTTTTTCGTTACGGAATTTCTCGATTCGGACCCGCGCTCAAGGCCCGCGATAGAAGCTATGCAATAGCTTAATTACTATAAATACTAAAAAATTTATTGATTTACAATGTATTAATTTATATTACTATTAATTTTTTACAGCATTTTTTCATAATGTCATATTTGTTAGTTTGGTCACTTTATAACATTCATTCATACGATAAAAAGACCATTATTTACGTAATTTTGTTGTGTGTTTTTCCTTATTTATGTATGTTGATTGTATTTGATTTAATATTTTAATTTGCAGATGGCAAACATGAAACCGGGGCTCAGCAGGCGCGTACCGCGACGAGTGCCGGCGCGCGCTGCTGTAGCGGCGGGACTCGAACCCGGGCCCGCTGGCGCACCACATGTAATGGAATATGGATAGTGTCAAGTGTATACACTAGTGTCAAGTGTCGTGTATACACTAGTGTCAAGTGTCGTGTATACACTAGTGGATAGTGTCAAGTGTGTTTACACTAGTGGAAAGTGTAAAGTGTGGTGTGGCCCGAAATGACGTTATTGTGGACTATATTGGTGTATTCGCTAGTGTAAAGTGTAAACACTAGTGTAGTACGGCTCGAAGTGACATTATTTCGTACTATATTGGTATATTCACAAGTGTGTTATGGGGCTTGAAGTGACTTGTTATCACACTCTAAAAGGTCAAATTTCTGTGCAATGTGAAGTATATACAATTACGAACATATGTGTGAGTAATGCAGTATGTAAAGAACAGGTTATGTGAAGTGTATACAACAGTTTATAATGTGATGGGACTCGGAATAATGTTTTAGTATCTACAAAGAACAGAGATGCATTAATCTACATGATGGTAATGCGGTATACACATAAGCGGAATGTTGTTCTTAAGTAACTTTAATGTTACTAAATAAAGGTCTACAAATGACTGGAGTTTGAAGTGTAGTATACACAATATACAAATGTTTGTTGTGCTTGAAGTGACGTTTTAGTGTCACACTATAACGATAAAGTGTATGGAGTAATGTTACTCTGTTAAATGACATAAACACTATAACGGTAAAGTGTATGGAGTAATGTCTATTTATAACGGAAAAGTGTCTATAAAATCAGACAATTGGAATTTAATGCTCAAAGTGATGCGGTAGTGTGTGCAGTGATATATTGCACACATATAACTGCTATGTTATGCTTGAAGTTATGTATTCATGTGTATAGTGACACACATTGTAGTGTCAAGTCTATACACATAGAATAATTTGATATTTAATGAACGGAAGAATGTGTATGAAATTGTATATTCATGCTTATTAATGAGGAAAAGTAACAAATTAACAAACAGAACTGAGAACATGCAGGAAAATACAACAATTTAGAAACATGCATTGATATGAGTTTTATAAGCCAACAGACATGACATCATAATATGTGTAAATATTTTTAATTGGCCAGTAATTTTAATCATTTATTGTACAATGTACATTCTTAAAGTAAAGAAAAAAAGCTGTCATTGTATATGATATGTATCTATTTGGTTTGAGTATTTCACTAAACACTGGGCATTAAAATAATACAAGTTATATAAGCCTTATGATATACTAGCTTTTCGCCCGCGTCTTCGCCCGCGTTTTCAAAGGAAAACCCGCATAGTTCCCGTTCCCGTGGGATTTCCGGGATAAAACCTATCTTATGTGTTAATCCAAGTTACCCTCTATATGTGTGCTAAATTTCATTATAATCGGTTCAGTAGTTTATGCGTGAAAACCATACATATTACATACATACATAAAACCTTTCCTCTTTATAATATTAGTATACATGAAAGTTATCAAATGGGTATACTCAGAATTTGTAATTTACCGACACATATAACAAGATTTTTAAGAAACTTGTGAAGGACGATGGATTAAAAGAAAAACCAGTTTTTATTCAGTAAGTGTTAGGCGATAGACTAACTATATTAATACAATCAATGATATTATAAGTAAAAAGGTGCATTTGCCTTGAGATGGGCACAATGCCCATTAGCTAGAATTTACTTCAGTTGTCCCTTTCGCTCACAATAATTGAATCATGCCATCTCACTTTGACGTCTAATCGTGTGTGCGTTAGTGTGCCGTGTTTGAATATAGAATGATATGTTGGTAACCTATCTACACCTTTTTATTAATAACATCATTGATTGCAATATAAATAAATGAGACCAGTAAAAAAAGACGTGTGTCACTCGGGGACTGCCGCGGTAAAGCTATTGCATGCTATGCCTTCAAGCCACACCTCCGCCCGTCGGAATGGGGAGCGTGAGGTTTTTTCGTTACGGAATTTCTGGATTCGGTCCCCGCGCTCAAGGCCCGCGATAGAAGCTATGCAATAGCTTAAAAATCCAACAAAACTTAGGTCTTCTAGTAATAAAAGTGCTTTTTTATTGCTACAAAACAAATGACTGTTATAATTTTTTATAAAATGCCATAACTTTAAAGTTCTAGTAGTATGTGGGTTTGTTGTTGAATATAATGTTCTGATAGTTAAGTAATAAGTAGTTATATTCCATTTTTGTAAGTGCCCACAATTAGATTTAAGTCTAAAATTCTAAACATGCATATATTTATATATTTCCTTCGTCAAAAGAACCATTTATAAATATATTATTATAATAGTGGCATTTATAATAACATTTAAAGTTTAATATTAAAAAGAAAAAAGAAAAATATCGATCGCGAGGCGGGATTCGAAGCCGCGTCATCCGACAAGGCTTTAAATCCCGGGTCGTAATCGAATTTTTTCTATTTAAAAATTTATATTTGTAAAGCATTTGAATGCCATTAAAGATCAAATTCAACATTTAAAGTTTGTAAAAAATAAATTAAAAATGATAAAACTTAAATGTTTTAATATTTTTTTTTTTTTTTACTATATTCAATAGAATATTAATATGAATTACATGCAGTTAAATTTATGAAACAGATTTTTGCATTTTTTCTTATATATACAATATCTGATCTGATGATGTCAGTATAATTTTCTTATTTTTTGTTATTTTAACCAAGTATT
Organism: Colias croceus; assembly: GCF_905220415.1. Taxonomy (NCBI): domain Eukaryota; kingdom Metazoa; phylum Arthropoda; class Insecta; order Lepidoptera; family Pieridae; genus Colias; species Colias croceus. Next base: position 1,754,085 of record NC_059560.1, read on the forward strand.
CAATGATTTTATTGCATTTATAGTTTAAGGAATCTCTTTTTTTCTCATATTTTCCTTGATCTCTAAAAATTACTTTTTTTATCGTCTTTTTTTAGTTAACTCATAAATTTTTAGTATTGGGACATAAAATTGAGTTATTTCATTAAAATGCCATTGATTTATTCAAATTCTGTATTAAATTAATCTATGTTTATCCTAATATTCCATCTATTTTATTGAAAATGTATTCTTAGTTTTATTCACCAAAATTTCAAAATGCCTGCTAACTATATATGAACCTAACACTGCCATGTATATATATTATTGTAAATAAAAATTATATACAGGACTTAGATTTCAATATGTAACCTTGAAGTTTGTTATAGAAAATAAATGTAAATAAGTATTACAATATCTTCGATTAGTATGTAATAATATTTTTTTATGTTATGGATTTTTTATCTAAATTCTAAAGGACATAATTTGAAACATATTTATATATATGTTTATTGAAAATTCCTTGTCTTTTTTTTTTTGGGCATTATAATTTACTTGATTTAATATTGAAGTGTTTGCAACTTCTCAGTTTGAAAAAATGTGTTTTTTTTATTCCATTTTCTGATTAATGATATTATTAATTGCTCAATATTGTCTGAAATAAGACCAAAATTTATGTGATTATGTAATAAATAAATAACCAAATGTAGTAAGTAATAGTTTATTAGTTTAGTGCAAATGTTCGTAAATAATTGTCTTTTTTATATGTAACACCTTGTATGTCAGGATTATTAAATATATTCAAAATACAGTTATCCAATTTGATATATTTATATAAGTTTTTCTTGTAGGGTTGTCACAATATTGTTTATAATTATTAATGTATGACTTTCGGCTTCGCCCGGGTTGACCCAGGGTATAAAACATAATACATAATATTATCATGGAATATTCGTCCATGATATTATGTAAATATATGTTTTTCAGTAAAGTTAATTTTTAATAGTATAATAATGAAAAAATATGAGACTCTAAATATCAATTTTATTTATTACATTTTAGCATGTTTGTTTACTTAAAAGTTAAAAGTGACAGCCCTAGTACTTCAAACTATGTTTTAGCTATTTGTTTTTTGATTGGATAACTGTATAGATAGATACACTGTGAAGAATTGTGTGGTGGCAATACTTTTATTTATCTTTTAGTTGCCTAAATAAAATAGCATTTAACATTCCATTTGAATTTTATAAAAATTCTTGACAGGTCGTGCCGCCATATTGAATTTTGTGACGTCACAACATTAGTACACACTCTTGGTACACACACAAGAGTAGTTGTTAAAATAAATGTATAATACTTTAATGTAATACTTATGTTAGTTTATTGAACTAATTGTAAATTAAAGTAAATTGCAACTCTTGAACTTGGTTGGTGCCAAAATATATTCATCAAACGTTGAACCTTTCATTCTCTGTTTTGTTTGTGATTTTTGGATCAATTTTATGTTCACAAATGCAGTAATAAAGCATGGTAAATAACTTTCTACAACATTTTATTCCTACTCTATACGTAGGTACCTACGTATTTATTTGTTTCAAAAGTATGAGGTTTTAATTTTTGATGAGTATTTTGTACATTCGTCTGGAACTGTTCTTTATTACAAGTAAACTCGAGTTTTTATATTATTCATTAGTATGAGTTATTGTAGATCTCATGCTGTCTTGCTTGCACTTTTACAAATTAAAATGTCCTACTTGAAGTTCAATCTACTTAGTTACTTCTAAAGACACGCATCGCGATGAAACACATAAAATACATAAATATAAATCTGTTCTTTCAAAGTTTCAAGATAATTATTTATTAATACCTAAACAACCTAAGAGAGATAGTGATGTAGACTATAATATATTGTGCAAGTGAGATAGCATGATATTTGTTACGCGTTGATTATTTTATGGAGTTTCAAAATTCACTATGTTGTGGTATTCTTGTAGTGAATAATGTCACAAAATAAATAATAAATTGTATAATGATAATCCAATATAGATAGGGAGGCGAAGAGGGGAATTTTCTGCAATACTCGAGCGTGGCAGTTTAAGATATGAGAGATACCTTAGACCTAATAGAACAACCTTGTTAACTATTTAGCTCTTTAAGTAGTGACGCGCGCCCAGGATAGACGATCAGATTAGTAAAAAAAAATCGATAGTCTGAAATACTCGAGCGCGTCAGATTAAGATATTGGGGGTTGATTTTAGTGTTTTAAGACTAAATTTAACTAATCTGACGATAAGTCCTTGACGCCGCCAAGTTATAGGGTCGCGAACTTGTAAAAAAAAAACGTTAATCCGGCATTCTCGAGCGCGATTGTTTTTATTTTTATTTTGAAGAATATAATCTAAAACTTACTAAAAATACAAAATCTGCCGGTTTCCGCGTGACCGGAAGTCTGGAGGAGCCATTTCGTCTTCCGAAATACGCGTTGCAGTATATAAGTCGCGAACGATACATTTTACAAAAAAAAAGTTTGAATAAACAAAAAAGGTAATTTTATTTTACACAAAAAAGGTCTCTTTACATTTTTGTCCAAAGTTAAAACTTTTTGACTTGAAGCATCATAAAAACTCAAACTCCCGGTTTTTTGAGTATATCTCGAAAACTGAGGGTGTTAAGAAAAATTGATATGAAATAACGATGATTAAAAAAAAGAAACTCTCAAACCTTTTTCAGTCAGATTAAGAGAACCCACCCACATTTTTGTCAGATTAAGAAAATATGCTTTCAGGAGACCGAGATAAACCTCCCCTATGAAAATCTGACGCGCTCGAGTATTTCAAAAGGACTTTTTTTTTCTGCATTTTCAAAAATTCATCGTAACTTATCGTCACGCCGAAATCGTCAGTTTTTTTAAGGGGAGCTTCCTTGGGGCCTACTTAACACCCCTTCCGAAAATCTGACGCGCTCGAGTAAATTTTTTTTTTGTGCATTTTTGACGAATTAATATGCCTAGCCCCACCACGCAAACCGGCAGATTAGTATACCGTTGTTATCAGAGGCACTTGGGGCATACGTAGTATGAATATCTGACGCGCTCGAGAATGCCCAAGTAACTATTTTTGTTTACATTTTTAAAAATCCGTACACGCCAAACCCACCGCTAAAATGGTTTTTACCATAGAAGCTTTTCTTTTCGAAATTATTTTATCTATCGATTTTGATAAGTCTCGACGGCGCCGTTTAATTACGCCATTTAGCTACCTCGCCTCCCTATCTAATATTGAATATGCGGTGTTCATAATATTATAATCGTATGTAGCTTACGTAACCATAATATTGTCTAATCTTTATAAAAAATAATATTCTTCTACATTGTATATGCTGTCGATAGAATAAATCTGATTAATATAATATGTTGGTTTTTTTCATTCACTGGACTATGTTTATATATTATAAATTGATTCCTTTTAAATTGCCATGAAAGGTATGAGAATAAAACGAAAATCATCAAAATTTAACAGTTTATTAGACACACTGGGATACAATCTATCACATACATTTATATTCTAGTTCCTAAAGTACACGCCATTAATTGAGCTAAAAGTCTTTGTTTCAGTCAGTATTCTTTGCACCTTGAATGCTTCTAGAATGTTCTATTTCTTTCTAGAAGCTTAGCAATAAACAATAGTTTATATTTTATTAGTTTATGGTAAACCATCAATTTGACTTCAGTTAAGGAATAAGGACAATTAATTATCTATACATATAATAAATCTGTAGAAGGGTCAATTCTGTACATTGAAAATATTGAAAAAATAAATAGCAGGGGGTATTACTGGATCGATACCAAACCCAAATATGTGATTAAAAAATTTTTTGTCTGTCTGTCTGTATGTTCAGGCATCACATGAAAACTAACGGTTCGATTTCGATGAAACTTGGTATAATTATACCTTAATATCCTGGGCATAAAATAGGATACTTTTTACCCCGGAAAAATACGTAGAAAAAAATAAATCTTAATGTTTCCGCGCGGACGGAGTCGCAGGCGGAAGCTAGTATCAAATATAAGTAACAAATGTGTGCAAGTGACACACACAGCTTAAATTAGCTTGTAGAATGTTCTAGATCCTTCTAGAAGCTACTTCTTTCCCTTCTTCTTGCCCTTGGGCTCCGGTTCGGGCTCGGGCTCAGGTTCTGGCGGTGGGGGAGGCCAGTACTTGTCAAAGAATTCGTCAGTCGCCGCAAAGCCCAGGGGTAGGATGTGGTTTCGACGGTGCCATTCTTCACGGTCCGCTTCTTCTTGCTCGTCGAGGAGACGCTCGTCTTTGGCGCGGAGCTGTAAGTCAGTAAGTAAGTAAGTGAGTTAATGAACCGGTAAAGCAGTAGGTTTAGATGGTAATGCGAATAGAGGTTATTTTACCTTGAAAACGTCGCATAATCAGAAAAATGAAACACTTTTTTTACTTATGCAACTGAGTAGAATAGTTTATTCTAATGATTGATAAGAGCTAGCGCGCAAGAGCAACTTTGTGTCCGCAACTATTTTGTCTCTCCCACCCATGGGCTAGTATGAAAGTGCGCGCACATAGCGACGCAACTCCCCATACAAAATGATGGGAGAGACAAAATAGTTGCGGAGACAAAGTTGCTCGTGCGTGCTGGCTCTAAGAAGATATTAGTGTAGTGTAATTTAACGTATTTGCACACCCAGATAGTGGGTAGAATGTATTAGCGCCTTAACAATGTAATAACACCTTTTTTTGTAAAGTCTACATTCTTGCCAATAAATGTAATTTGAATTTGAAGATAAAAAGTTTATTTTATTCTAATGGTGTAATATGAAACATGTAGGTTAGGTAAAACCGATTGAATCGATACGGTTGAAATTAAATTTGCTGATAATTAAAACTACCCATTAGCTGCTACGCATGGCATGAATATTTTATCGAACTACGTAATGAATAATATAAAGGCTCTTTTTTGATATCGATAAAACGAAATTTGCATTTAACGCTAGTCAATTAAATTTATCTTTAAAAAAGCAAAACATTTCAAACCTCAAGCAAAGCCAAATACTCCTCTGTATCCACTTCTTTCTTCTTCCCTTTTTGCTGCTTTTGTTCCTTTTTCGGTGATTTCTCTTTCTTCGGCTTTATCTTTAGAGGTGCGAATAATCTTTTAGGGTTCCGTATTTGGTATGGCGTGTCTATTAAAATATATTCTGGAGTGTGGGTAAACACCGAACGGACAAGGTCGTATTGATAGTCTGTACCGAACCTAAAAAAATATTAATTGGGTAAAGTTTTTCAGTTTGAAGCTAGATGGCGCTGTGTGAAATGGCAGGAAAATATTAAATACAAATCCCGCGTAACCCGTTAACTGCTAAGAATTCACATTATAAACACCTTATTTCAAGTTCTAGTTACATAACTACTTTCTTTGGCCAAAAATAAATTAAAATCTGTTTAACCGTTCAAGCGAAGCAAAAAGGACATTTCCCTTCACATCTTTATATTGAGTACTAGCTTACCGCCCGCGGCTTCGCCCGCTTTGTCTAAAACCTAATAAATTATATACTAAAACCTTCCTCTTGAATCACTCTATCTATTAAAAAAACCGCATCAAAATCCGTTGCGTAGTTTTAAAGATTTAAGCATACAAAGGGACATAGGGACAGAGAAAGCGACTTTGTTTTATACTTATGTAGTGATACTTAAATATATATTTAAAATACTAGAAAAAGACTACTAACAGATCATAAATATAATGTATAATATTGCTCAAATCCTTCAATGAGCACTCATAAGCGGCACCTTCAAACGTCACCAAATGTTTGGACATCGGCGAGGTTCTAGAACTATCTATGGATACAGTTTCCTGGGGTTTGTAGAACACCCCAGCGTCTATAGGGGTCGGGAGGTGTTCCTCTTCAGCTATGAACCTGGCTGCTGATAGCATGTTATCCTGGAAATGGTAAATACATTAAAAATATTATACATTTTTTATATCATCTCTCTATCTGTCCAGTAGTCCATTTATCGGAAAGGCTACAATATACCTATTATCATCACGTTAAGACCTATAGGAGCGGAGCAAATAGCAATGCAGGTAAAACGGGGGCATGGCTTGTTTTATCCTATTTTTTTACACAAAACGAGAACAATGCGATATAGTAAGTAAGAATAGAAGTATATAAATAATGCGCTAGATGGCATTTTTATCAATTATGCATAGTGGACTTTCATTTTCAAGCCAAGTTGGAAAAGTATTTTATAAAAGAACAATTTCTCTAAATTTAATTTAATAACGAACAGTTTTGTTTTTTTAGATAAGTACTGCTTTCCGAATCGGTGGTAAATGTTAAAAATATGTAATGACGTTTTTAAAAGTGCTTTTCGAAGAAGTCTAATTGAATAAATAAATGTTTGAGTTTACAACTGCATTAGTAGGTACCTACGTAAATATAGCAAAAAATTCAGAATCTATTGTTATAAAATATAATTTCAAAATTCAAATTTAAATTTAGAAATTTATTTATTTTTCACAAAATATATATTCAATAACTAAAAATATGAATTGGGGTTGGAGAATATAATATAATAGGTATAAAAGTAACCGAATAAAAAATACACCATTTATAATTATTTTTATTAAATTAACCAAACCTTGAATCTCTTCAGCATGCGTTGTCGATCAGCTGCATCGAACTGTTGCATTTCCTTCATCCATTCACAGAACCAAAGTATCAGAACTGCCTGGGATGCTACAGCACAGATTATTATAATTACTACACTAATAGTAATAATAATTATTAACTCTACTAAAAGCTAAATTGATAACTTTAATAGGTACCATTATTAAATTGTTTATTTGAGTTAACCATGTAGGTATGATGTAGGTAAGTAGTAGTAAAATCGAAAATTAAAACAATCTTAACTGTTACCTCTCTATTGATTTCGTATTTGAGAAGGCAACTATACCATCAGGCAATATCGTGGCCAAGCGCTCCCCTATTGTACAAAAAAAAACCTAACGTAAATTACCATAGGACATAGGTACTTTAAAAGCTTTGTTATTAATTGTTAACCAAGCTAATTAGTTGCTTTGTTAACCAAGCTGTTAGTTGCTTCTAGCGCGCAAGAGCAACTTTTGTCTCGGCAACTATTTTGTCTCTCCCATCAACTCTATAGGAAGTTGCGTTGCTACGTGCGCGCACTTTCTTACTAGCCCATAGAGTTGATGGGAGAGACAAAATAGTTGCGGAGACAAAAGTTGCTCTTGCACGCTAGCTCTAAATATTTACGTCGATCCATCTCATCATCTTGCGCACGCCTCAACAAATTGGCCAGGGTATCCAGGAACCAAAACTCAGCCAGACTTCCCTTATACTGCGTACACCCAGTAATCTCTGCCAAAACTTCAATATATTTCTGTGGAGGAGTCAGCCCTATTTTAGGAATTACAGACGGATCAATATCAGTTCTAAATTCTTCTGGCAGGACGTGGACTCTGTTATGTTTTTCTATTTCCCTCACTCTATCCGGAAGGACTCTGCGTAAAGATGGCGTTGGGAAGATCTCTGGTTCTTCCTCGATAATCTCTTCTTGTGTCTGCGTGTTTACATCCACCTCTGGTTCTGCTTCATGGATGTGTTCTTCTTCTACTACGATTGGACCTTAAAAATAAATTATGTAAGTACCTATCTATAGGTAGATAGATATCTATCATAGTTTTATACTACCTACGTATCTATGGTCTTTTAAACATTTTTTATCTCATAATGTGCCTCATTAGGGTGATAATAAATGGGCTATTTCTGCGTCAATAATTTTTCTACTATATACAAGCATTTAGGTATCTCTGTTTGGTTCATAGGAATGGAAGAGAAAGCTTCAAAATTCCATTATAAAATGATTGGTTTTCTTATAATAGTTTTTAAGAAATAGCTTACTTACACTAGCAATATTTTTTTAAAGGATAGAAAAAAATCGATTAGATACGAAGCGGGAATCGAAACCGTTTTTTCAATTCATTAAAATAAAATATTTCTTTTGAATGAAATAACTTAATCAAAGGCACAATCATATAGAAAAAAAAACGTCATCTACTTACCTAGTTCTTCAACTTCTACCGTAACAGATTCAGTTTCTTCTGAAGCCACTGGCGACCTGATGCAAACCAGCCCGGTGTCAGAGAACAACTGCTGCAGCCTCTCTTTGTGAGTCACCTCGATCCGACGGGATGTCATGATGTAGTGACTGAACTTCTTTTAAAATTAGACACTATAAAGCTTTTGAAAGTGTAAATAAGGATTGATGTTATAATATAATTATTTATATTTGTTTGTTTAGTGCTTTGGTTGAGAAATAATAAGTTGACGATGCGCCATTTGAAACATTTTGATCATTGTCGTTAATGTCAGTAGTAATGGACAATAGATATATGCAAATACTTATTTAAAAAGTTTTAATACATATTATTGCATTTAGTAGATAAGTAGGTAGATACCTACTTTCATACTCTTGTTATGTGTGCCTTTTTATTAATAAACTCGATGTACCTAAATGCACTAAATGAAATCTTATAAACATCTCAATTTTGAATTTATTATTTATTATTAAGACCTAAAACTATTATTTCTTAATTTAGTCCATACCTATTAAATAGACTCTTAACAATAAAAAAAAACCATTTTTGTGTGAATATGTAATATCAAAACTGAGTGAGATAATTTTGAAACACAATTCTTTAAAAGTTTATTAATTTCCTCACACAATTGAAAAATACAAAATATGGCTGTAGTTTAATGGATACACCTGCTCAAAAGTCATCTAAAATTTATAAAATAGGGTTTGCGCACTGTTGTTTGGCCCAAAACCCCAGACAAAAATAAGTGCCTATTGAATTACACCCCGCAGTGCGCAAGGGGTCTATGTAGTCTACAATCTGTCTCTTACATTCAGGATATAGGTATTAAAATGTTTTGAATAAACACAGATATTAGTTTTTGCCACGAGAAGGCAGTTTTTTTTTTTATATTGGTAATTTATTTTTAACTAGCTGTGTCCCGGTGTCAAAATTAAAGCACCTATTTTATATTTAAAAGGTAAAGTACCTTCTACGTATTTATTTAACTGACTTTCGTATTTATTTTATAATACACTCATTAGAAAATAATTTTAAAATGAAGGATGCCAATCATCATTAAGATTAATAAGTTCAAATAAATTAATAAACAAATTCGTGTGAAGTGACACAAACAAAGCAACGAAGTTTAATTGAACATAGTTAACACTCAAATAATTCCCTAATTCCAAGAAATAAATTTATGATATAATAGCTTACCGCGGTTTTACACGCGTTAGGAAATCGTACAGGATAACGACATCCGAAGTGAAACATGTTACGCATACAAATAGTAAACTATGATGAACTCTGCGATATAATTCGTCTGTCTATTTGTTCACGCATAGCTTCAAAACATATGAATGGAATTTAATGCAGTATAACCGATGTATAGCTTGAAATTTAAATATAAGTACATTAGGTCCTGGCGTATGACAAGGGACTTAATGTACCTACTTAACATATTTATATAATATATCTACATACTTACGACAAAGTATAAAAATGTTACTAGGTATTATTACAGGTAATATACGTACTATACTAGATCTAATAAGGAGAAAATATTAAGTAATTGATACCTACTACATTTTAAATTGTACGAAATTAGCCTAAAACCCAACTCTACCAGTGTTATAAGTACATTAAATAATCAAACGCACCAATCAAAGCTGCTAAACGTTAAAAAAAAACGAAAACAAAAGTATATTTCTAACACCACATACGTTTGAAAAGAATTAGTTGTTTCCGCACCACAATAACGTCTCTATTTAATTAGTGATATGGTTTAAATTGCTCTGTATAGGTTTTACATGCAGCAGACGTGTTTGGGAATTCATTAAAATATCACAATTAGCGTTCACTAATTGGGGAACCGAAATATGATGGGGCCAAAATAAAGGGGTCTTGCGAGTGGGCCCCGAGTTATGAGATCGAGCGGATTTTTATGATTATGTTATTTTTTTTATTATATTTATTGGTAACAGGCAATACTTACATATTATAACTTGCAAGCAGCTTGAATCAATCAATTAAAGGTGTACACTATTCACTATGGTGGTCACTTTGTACATCTTTTACAAAATTCAATTGATTTGGCACTCGGAGGACATTTTTACACTGCGCAAGATTAAACTTAGGAATGAAGAACCTATGTTCATCAGGTTCAGAGATGATGTAGGATTCTCATAGTAAAATATTTTTTTAATTCGGTCCAGTAATTTCGGAGCATATTCATTTCAAACAAACAATCAAATCTTTCCTCTTTATAATATTATTGTAGATATTTGATAAAGCATATCTATCCATGAATGCAATGCCAACAAGCCAAAAACAGATTGGAAAAAATCCTTCATTTGGAGCCATATCACAAGAAAAAATGGCAAAAGGGTATAATTTTTATGAATTTTCGAAAATATCAAATATCTCGAAAACCGAGGGACTTTCACTAACAAAAAAACGTTTTCTGTATTGCTACAACGTCCTCTACCTCCAGAGACCAGGCTATCCATTAATTACGACACACCCTGTGTGTACATGTACTCATAGGTAATTTTTATCTACAGAAATCTCAGAAAAAAAAATAGAGTCAACTAGAAAAACTAGAGTCTTTGACTTGTACCAACAACACGCTATAATTACAAGATATATTGCGTCACCCGTATTCGTCGCGATAATGTCCCGACACTTTATAAAAACACGTTTTGTATGAAAACTCTGTTAAGCGACATCTTTTGTGAATTTTTGTCAATGTGTAAATTTGTATGATACTTTAATTTGAAAGGAATGAACAGTAGTGAATGAAATTCCCTTTTGCGGGGAGTTCAAAATTTGAAATGGGGGTGTACGTACCTGGTGTGAACTGTTAAGTATTTTAGGAGGGTATTTTGAAAAAAAAATTTTGCTCTTAAAAAATGATGAGTTATGAGCAATTTTTATGAGTATTAAAGCAACTATGTAGTCTACACTCCATAATTGCATGACGTAATGTTTTGGTAGAAAGAATGAAATATTATATTTACTTGTTTGTAATTTTCATTCCAATCAGTATTTCATTATTTTGAAGTATGTTGAGAAACTGATTTTTGGTAGGTACTTATCATTTGCTTTATTCGATTCTTCGTTCTCTATATCTGCATTAATTGTATTAGAAACATTGTCAAAAATATCTGTTTAGTATTGCATAGTCATCTCAAAACAATTATTATTAATTAGATTAAGTATCTACAAAAAAATCAAACGTACAACTTTTATGTCTAGTAATTTATGAGCGCTTTAAGAATCAGTTTGTATCAGTAATAGATAAACACAGATAAGACCAAGAAGATCAAAATTAAATTCGAATTGCTATATTTTATCATTATTATAAGTATTACAGGAGCAAGGATAATAATATGTTATGTACCTATCTACATACAGGGAAATATACGTATTAAAAGACCCACTTAAAAATAACATAGCAAACGCGTAAGTAAACATATTTGCAATTATATTTAAATACGATAAATGTTCGACACATCTTTATATCTCTCTATATTTTCATAAAATAACGTATCAGAATTATTTTTAGGAATCCTATGGTGAAGTGGTGGTTTAACTATTGTCTCAGAGATTACGGGATCGATCCCTACAACATAATTACTTGTATGTATGTGTTTTTTTTACCTACAATGTAAGTAGGTCTTTTTGTAGCCAAAATATTGGTACTAGTTATGTATATGGTTTGTTTAGAACTTGATAGATAACTTTGTATGGGAAATTTGAAAATTAACTAATAATAATTGATAAGCGCTACTTCACGTTTATAAAATTATTGTCAATTTGTGGTTGATTGAATATAGATAATATTATATAGAAGTTAAATATTTGCTTATATTATTCATGCCTTGATAGCTATTTTCAAATAGTAATATCAGTTTGTTTTCGCAATTTTCATCCCTTTCTATTCACTGTTCAATTATGTACTAGACAAATTAAATATAAAACTAAGCCGAAGTATTACTTAAACATCACACGTCACAACTTACAAAAACACGAAAAAATATTACCGAAAAACACCCAACCGAATACTTTCCAAGTCAAATCACTCGCTCTTATTAATCTAAAAGTCATATCTAAAAATACCCCTTCGTCGTGCTAAGAGTCAAAAAGTCATTATATTTAATATAGCATACTGTTATATGCGTGTCTGTGTGCGTATGTGTGTGTGTACGCACACTCAAGTGCGTACGTTGCAAAAATCCAACTCTACGACTTGGTTAAATATCGGACGCGTGGGGAGGCGTGGAGTGGCTTTGTGACAAATTTTTATTTTTGTGAATAATCTTGAAGTAAAATATTAGTGTTAAAATTTTGGCGTGGCGATGAAGGTGAAAATGCAATTGGTAAGGTAAGGTGTTTGAGTTTGAATGTTTATCTGTGTACGTATATAATTGAAATTTTTTTGTGTACAAAGTATTCTTAGCTGTTGCGATAGATCTTATAATGTACGGGAGAATATACGTAGTTTCTTTGGTGAGTTGCCATAGAATACTTTTCTGTTAACAGTTAGTGGTAAACGGTTCTCTTTTGTGAAATCCTGCCTCAATCTTAATTAACTTTGTCAAAAAAAAAATTAATTGAATGTAGAGACTGTTACTCACAGGCTCACAAATTAATAAGCCATGTTTCCTATAAACTAGCTGTAATAGAATATTAGGCAATCTATTAATGACTTAGTAAAGATATTTAATATTTTCTAAAAAAATATTAAAAGAAACAGTGATTTACTAGATTCGGAAATTTACTATTCGAATTTTTATAAAAAATATAAAAAATCCATTAAAGCGTCTCCACCCCACTCCTGTTCCCAACTTCCCTAACTGGGAGGTGAATGAACCTACGAAATGCACGCACACATACACACATGCGGACAAGACGAGGTTCGTTAGTGTAGGTTAGTGTATAGCCAGCGTCCGTGTGGGAAATAAAACTGTATTTTACCGATTTTAATCGGGGTTTTTATCGATGACCGATGTACTCATGTTATAGTTGACGGACATATATGTGGACATATTATATCATTTTTACAATACAAACGTATGTATAGAAACTAGAATTGATCCAAAAAATATAAAAGAACTTTTTGTCTGGATGTGTCAAATCAATATGATTATTATGAAAAGACCGTATAGGTATGTATTTAATTATTTATGTTGAAATTTAAATGTAGGTAGCTATAAAATGATTAACTGTATATATTTTTGACATTTCGGCGAGGAGACAAAACAGAGTAGACAAAGGACAGACGTATTTTTGTTTAAAAAACATCGATTCTTAGAACCTTCAAAATCTTCATTTTTTGTTTCATTTTTAACTTTTCAACAATTTATATACCTACGTACTGTATTTAATTTAGGACACATTGTAACAAAAGTTTACATGAATATAGGAATTGGACGGACGTTCTTTTAATGAGCTGCACTGTCTTAATTGTAGGATTTGACACAATACCGTATTTACTGGTTAATAATAATTTAATAGGACTGGCTAAAACACAGTCTATTTACTAATCCACACATAGATAACACAGCTCAACAAAAAATCAATTTTTTTTTGTTGCTCTGGATATTTCTACAGATTTATATATTTCAAGTACCCAGTTTGCGAATGTAATCATTAAAATTATTTAATTGGCTCTAGTTTTTTTTTTAATTTGGATTTTCATATGTTAAATTTTCTTACGGCCCTTCAGAATACGGGTTACTAACAAGTGTTTATTTTTTTGTTGAATTACGTTTTCTGCACATTTATTCGCTCAGACATAACCCTATTCTATAAAACTGACTGTAGAATATCGGAATAATAAATGGTTTCTGTAAAAAAATCATTTTTATGAACAACAATGTTCGGTTTGTATTGAGTTGAAGGAATCCAGTAGCACTTGGTCAGCAAAGTGGATAGGTACCTATACGAAATTCCCTTGATGTTTTTATTAATAGTATTAGACAAATCAAATTCATTAGGAATAATTAATAAATATGAGAATTTAGGCCTTTGAGGGAATCTAGAAGTATAAGAAGAATACCCGACGGCCCTACAGGACGGGCGTGTCGAAAATTGATAAAAGATGAAAATTTAAGAAAAATTTATACCTGATGCTGTTTGTAAATTATGGAGAGATATAGAATTGGTTAATTAAAGGTAAATTTAAAACACCAAATTATAAAGAAATTGCACAACAGTTGTTAAAAAACTTCATTATTTTATGAGCAAATACGAACATAAAGCTACACTTTCCCCACAGTCTCCTGGATAGATATCCAGTAAATCTGCAAAATTTCTGTGAGAAACAGGAAGAACGTATCGAAAAAGAAGTAAAAATTATCGAATAAAGGTATCAGGGTTTATGGGATCGGCACATGATGGCAGATTACTGATGGTCCATAACAAAACTATTGTCCCAAAATTAACTAAGAAGAGAAGCTTAAAAAATCTATTTCCTTGTACTATTTCATAAGTTTTAATGATTTTTCTCTATTTTTATATCCATTTGAATTAATTAAATACTAAAACAAAACGATAAGTAAGACTTTGTAATAAATAAATGATGTTAAACAAATATACCTTCCATTTCATGCTGCGTTTTAGAGTCTAATAAGAAAATTAGGATTAAAAAAAAACTAGAGCCAATCTACCAAAACCATTTATAGTTTTATAATATATACCTAATATGCATTAAATTATTCGAAACCACTTTCACATCCAGGGCAACAAAATCATTGTTGACCAGTGTAATCCATACTTCCATACTAATATTATAAATGCGAAAGTAACTCTGTCTGTCTGTCTGTTACTCAATCACGCCTTAACTACTGAACCAATTTGCATGAAATTTGGTATAAAGATATTTTGATACCCGAGAAAGGACATAGGCTACTTTTTACCCCGGGAAATAGGATAGGTTTTATCCCGGAAATCCCACGGGAACTGGAACTATGCGGGTTTATATGACTTTCATTCAGATCCAATGAGCATTTTCTTGTGATTTTTTTGTGCAATTTTCGTGAAAAAGCTTCCATCCATATTCATAATTATTCCATATTCCATAGTTTAAACTTTTGCCTGTATAGTAGGACTAGCTGTGCTCCGCGGTTTTACCCGCATTGCTCCGCTCCAGTTGGTCTTAGCGTGATGACATATAGCCTATAGTCTTCCTCGATAAATGGGCTATCTAACACCGAAATAATTTTTCAAATCAGACTAGAAGTTCTTGAGATTAGCGCGTTTAAACAAATAAACTATTCAGCTTCATAATATTAAGAATAGATGACAGCAGACAGCTTTAACACAATCTAACGTTTTGAGTTTATCTCAACGAACAACAAGAATCACATCTCTAACTAAGTAGTTTTAATTTTTAAACACTATGCTTAAAAGTGAAGTCGTAATAAAAAATCAAAATGAATCTTAGCCGCGTTAAGAGTGTAGTTCGGTGACGGCCCCTCGAATCTCAAACGAATTTTGATGACGCTTGCTAAGTTAAATGACATTTTACATTTTTGAAGTTTTAGCTGCGTGTTAGTTCGGTGCTGTGGGGTAAACATCAAAGGGTTAAATAAATATTAATGTTATGTCTGGTTTTTTTGTTTTGGATAGTTTGTAGTTTTAGGGGTTTGGTTGTGTAGTTAAAAGGTTAAGGTTGATGACCTATTGATAAGGATATTTTGTCAAATTACAATTTTATCTTTGCTTTACGTTCAGAGAGCTTTTTAATTTTTATCATATAAAAAACACAGATATGTAAAATATACTAGTAAAAAAGCTTTCTGAAGTAGTGAAGTAAGTATATTATGCTCTTTATTGTCTTTGTGAAAATTTATTAAAAAGAAGAAAGTGAGAAACATTATGCACATTATTATAACCGGCTCTACATAAAATTATCTATATGTTGGTAAATTAAATCCAATAAGAAAGTTGTTTACCTACCTATGCTTTATTTTGGTCAATTATCATTTTCTTAAAGATATACCTAATCTTGGAATTTGTTAAAATACTATACAAAAATTATGTATTAGCACGTATTATGTATAAACATTTGGCACATAGATTACGATCTGAATCAGCTCATAGGCTGTTTATCCGATACAATACGAGCATAGCCGCGCGCTATCGGTATACTTACTAGTAAATATACCGTTATACACAAAAAACGTAACCTAAGTTCTCAAAATCTAACTCAAAACTTATTTATTCGTGTAGACTTTTACAAATGCTTATGATTTTTTTACAGGGACACAGGCCTTGCATTGATGGGGGTTTCGGACATAGCACGCTGGGGCCTGGGCAAGTGTGGTTTCACAGATGTCATACCTACCACATATTGCTAAATAGTTACTACGTCATACGTCGAACTTAAATAGTTATAAACTTCTAAGACATGCTAGGCCAAAGCTAGGCCATCAAGAAGAAGCGGAAGACGATTTATTCGCAGTTTTTCATTCAGGTAGTGTGGGTAGTGGCAATATTAGGCGATTTGTATGTGCAGATAAATTAAAAATAACAATTTAAATGTTGCTAGTAGTTATCGTCTGATACATAAAGCTTATTTATTTGTCCAATTGTTATCGATCATGTTTAAATACCTACTCTTTATTCCTGGAAATAAAGTTTATTTTTCTTCTGTTCTGTTAAAAAGTAGGTAGGTAATATTACCTAATATATTAACCTCGATATAATTGTCGAGGCTTTATTATAGTTTATCTTGTAAGTGTAACGAAGTTTAAACTGTTTAATTAACCCTACCTATGATTAGCGTAAAATCACTGCATTTCCATACATACACGATGCACAGACATAATAAAATAAATGAAACCCACTCGATCGTAAATAATCAAAACCCAATACCGCATTAAGCAATAAGTATTAAAATCTTAGCCCCAACCCTTAGCCAATTAGCTAGTAAAGAACTCATCTGTGGGGGTGAACGACCGGCAATTCATACCTTTGTGGAAGGGATGCATCTAGGGGAGATGTTGGGAATCAAGCGGAAAGCGCTGGATAGGTTCTGCAGCGGCTTTAAGCGGATGGTGGTAGATTCTGTACGATGTTTCGTGAAATGATGGAAGGTTCTTGATTTGATGTTTTTTTGTTGTTTTGGACGAAATTTTTGTATAAGGAGCTTTTATTTCAGCGAATGATGGACATGAATAACAAGGAGGTAGTTAGGTACATACTACATAAATTTTATAAAATATTTCAAATTTTATATTTACTTACAAGTGGAGATGTTTACTTACCTATTTCTCTTTTAGTTAGGAAATACTGAACCGATTTTGATAAAACTTGGTATATCTATGGATAAAGACGAATTTATTATTTAAAAAACTTCATCATAGTTTTATTAATGGTCATATTTCGCAGTTTAATTTTTAGGTCACACTGAAATCTGAAAGGTAAGTCCTAAGCGCTGTAATCTTCAACTGCAGTTTGTAACAACAAGGTAACAACCAATTCAGCGTCGACCATCCGAATATTACAGCTTTAAAAGTAAATAAATATAAAGTAATTCAATCAATTTAACAATATGATCATATATAGGTAAAGGTATATTCTACAAAAAGGAAGCCAAGGCCAATAAATAAATAAACAAATATTATAGGACATTATTACACAAATCGACCTAGTCTCACAGTAAGCTCAATTAAGGCTTGTGTTGTGGGTACTAGGCGACGATAAATATAATATTTAATAAATACATATACCTCTATAGATAATAACACCCAGACCCAAGAACAAATAATTGAGTTCATCACACAAATATTTGCCCTGACCGGGAATCGAACCCGGGACCGTCGGCTCAGTATGCGGTTACTTTACCACTGCGCCAACCGCGTCGTCAACTTACAACAACAACAATAATTGTAAGTATATTTATGATTATTATTATATTGGATCGATTTGTAGTAAGTATACAAATGGATTCATTGTCAGCCCTTTGTAAGCCCAACTTAACCTAAGTATCTGCCTTTAAATAAATAATAATTTCATATTTTAAATAATTTTCGTTCAGAAATCAGGTTAAGTTTAGTCGGAAGCAATTACACACTTGGTCTATAATTGTCAACAACTAAATTAAATTTTATTATATTTAAAAACAGACTAAAATATAAGTACACAATTTATGATGTGCATTAACTCTTTAACGACAAAAATCCATTAACAATAACCTTACTTTTAAATTAATAAAAATATTAAGTAACACATATCCTGAAATCAGATAAAAATTATGCTGTTAATATTTATGAATTCCTACATTTAACATAGGTAAGCAACGGAACAAAAATAATTTTTAACTTTAAGTGAAAAAGCATAAATGAAATAGCAATATAAACATAAATATAAAAAAATAACAATGCGAAGATTATTTAAAATAGGAACTTAATTAAATACTAGCGGTCAGTCCCGGTTTCGACCGTGGTACATATTTACGTTTTCTCTACATAAGAACCATCCTCGTACTTCAAGGAATATAATAAAAAAAGAATTATCGAAATCGCTTCAGCCGTTCACACGTGTGACGTGATGCCGTGACAACTCGAAACGGGTTTCATTTTTATTATATATATTACGTACATATAGATGATATAGTTAGCTATTTTTTGTAATATACTTGTATAAGGCCCGATTTTTTAATTCTTCATAAAAAACTTATTCGTCCAATTTGCGTCCATTTACTTATTATACAATAATATAAAAAGTCGCCTGAAGAACGTCAAAGATGAGCAATTATAACACATTTTGAAACGGTGGTTTTATACTTTAAACGTCGAATTAGTTTAAACCAAGGATTAGATAATTAGCTCATTAAAGCAAGCTAATAAATAATTTTAAAGCGCTGCATAGATCAATCGTTTGTCTAGGAAGCGCTTACCGCTGCAGGGCGGCAAGCCACCCTATCTATAAGGGAAGCGATCGGTTCAGCCCCTTATGCTAACACAGTATAAAACAATAAACAATTTCTCTTTACTAATCTTTCCGGGGTAATGACCTGAAACCATTGTCTCTAATTACTGAATGAGTTTCTATTATACCGCGTGATTAGGGCAGAAATGCTTTTTTGCTTTTGTGCTTGCGCCTAGGGCGGTAGCTAAACATTGGATATAATATGCGCTGCGCCTGTGGCGGTTCTGTGTGCGTACATAGTCTGTGGTCGTCATAGATTATGCTTGGGATAGATGTGACAAAATTTGTGATCAGTCACTTATGTATTTGGATTTTGTAGTTATATAGATAGTTATATACCTATTCGAAATTTGGGGGCATGTATCTATAGATAAAAATTTTAAAGCAGGATTTTAACTTGAAGTCGACATTCATTTACTTACTTACTTAATTTCCTGTATTTAAAATATACCTACCTAACGATATTACGCAAAACTTGGTAGTTAGGTAGATAGGTACGTCAATGTTGTTTAATAAATAATAATCAGGGAAAAAAAGAACACCGCGTAAATTATTTAACTTTTTAAAATCATTCATAACGTTTATCCTTCCTAAGATGATGAAAGAAATTTGCCTTATAAATAATTTGGGTCAAAAGCACCTTGCTCAGTGTCACCTTTCATGTAGGTACCGAATCTATCAGAAACAGAATATATCGAATCAGAATATTATCTTATCCAGTTATAGTTCATTAAAAAACACGATTCATTAACTTAAACACACACACCATTCCAATACAAACCTGCAAATCTAACAAAAAGCCACATCAACAACATTAATAAAAAATATTATCCTAGCGTGGGATTTAAAAATTTGTTATAAAATTGTGGTGTAAAATTTGCTGAACCGGCCTAGACAAGGTTTTCGCGGCACGGCAGGTGACAGGATGTACTCTTTTATTTGTGACCACGGTCGTACACCCCGGTATAGGGTCTGTGCCCATTTGACATATTATTAATGGGAAATTATTCACCTAATTGATGGCAATATTAAATTACTGAACGCTTGTCTAGGCGATTTTGTGTGTAATTATAGGTAATTAATAAGGGTTAATTTTTATTTTGTAAGGCTGTAAAATTGTAATTAAAGTGTGATTAATTTTAGATATTACGCAATTTATATTAAAGGTATAAAGTAGGTACATTTTTAGTAATTATTAATTAATACATTAATTATGTAGACGATTATAAAATACATCATTAAAATTTACAATACATAGCTAACATTGTATACGAATAAAACAAAAAAAAAACGAATTCGGAACCTCAGTCGTTTCTCGGAACAACGGATAAAAAAAGCAAATCATCACCCGCCTAAAATCAATGGGCCAATAACCGTATGTTATATAATAAGGAGTAAGAACACAAAATCAAATCCGGTGTTTAGTTTCGTTCAAAAACCGCTTAACGTTCTCACGCACACATGCAAACGTACCCTGACCTACCACAATTGGTCATTGATGTGTGTTACATAAAAATGACGAGTATACGACTACACGTTGGCCATAATGAAATGGTAATAAAAGCCTCCATGGCATTATTAGCGTGAACAATAAGTTTTTTTTTTTCGAGGCTATAGGTATTTGGCTGTATTCACGAAATCCTTCGCCCTAAAATTAAAAAAAAAAATGATTGCCGAATTCGAAATCGAATAACGGCTAGAAAATGTCAATTCGAAATTTAAATTTTGTTATTGCTAAACTCGTCCGAGCGCAATCGTCATAAATGTCTCCATAAAAATCAACAATATAAATTCACGCGGCGATTTACTTGCCGATTCGCATTCAATGCGACGTAAAAATAATTTTCGTTACACACATTCAAACATCACACACACCGAATTTCAAAATGCACGAATGAGATAATCTGTATTCATCACGCACAAAAATGTATAGGGTTTGTTTGTGGTGTGAGTGGGACAGCCATAGTTCCTCCGTTTCGTTTGGCCAAAATGCAGCCAATATAAGAATGACGAGACTAGGCCGTTGACCCTAGTGCAACGTTTGGCCTAAGTTTTTTGTTTTATTTAAAAAGCGCGCGAATTCCTCGTTCAAGTCTTGAAAGTTTATGCAAACTTTATTGACATTTTGTGCCTTATTTTTTTTTTTAATTTTATACAGATATGTTTGTTTGCTTAAAATAATAAGTTATTTTTAGTACATACAAAAACTAATATTTATGTTTTTTTATTCTTTTTAACTTCAATGTTAAAAGACATGTTATATGATAGTAATCAATTGGAACAATTAATTTGCCAAGAATGTATGTTCCAGTATTTATTTTTCATTGAGTAATTAATAATGATGTAAGAAGATATTAAACAAAAAGTTTTTATGCTGTTATTTTAAGATGAATCTAATCAGATAAGTTTTTAATTACGTTCTTAACAACTGAGATAACGGGATCTAAATGTAGTTTACAAAAGGAACAAGTTCATTTTAGAAACACGCAATTTTAAATGTAGGTATGTTTTTTTTGTATATTTTTTATTGATAGGGTTGATAATTTTCTAATCATGAATACAATATTATATAAAAGGGAAATTAAGCGAATCTTATTTCGTTGTACGTATTTACTACCTTTTTTGTAAACTAAAAACTTTTTAAAACTACTTCTACTTATTTTATTTATTATAAAATGTATTTTTTCAAGAACCTTTAATTACCCGACCTTGATTTATCAAATCAAACAATAAAAATATACTTACTTGTGTCAATATTTCAAAATAAGGCTATAATTAGTTACGCGAATGGCCTTGATGACGACCTGTACTTCCAAAAGAAAATCCTTTTAATTTTCTCTCAGGATAAATAAGTCTTATAATTTTACAAAGCCTCAGAGTTGACGATCAATTAAGTATATTAATATATATTATCTTGAAATTGGCTGATATTGGCAGCCCTAGATTATTTATGCCTACATATTTTAGCACAGGAAAATATCACAGAAAGTATTTATCTGTTTAGTTAAGATCATAATATTCTTCACTTGCTCTCGAAAATACAGTCTGAGTCAGAGAATTTTGCAAACGATGATGTCAATTAACGCCACGGACAAACCCGCGGGCAAAATCTAGCATTTCTTTAACTCATGTGTTATTCTGATGTAACCTACATTACTGAAAAGTTACATCCAATCCGTCCAGTAGTTTTTCTTATACATACATCCCCACAAACTTTCGCATTTATAATATTACTAGCTGTGCCGCGCGCGCGGTTTCACCCGCATTGCTCCGCTCTTGTTGGTCCTAAACTCCTAACGTGATGATATAGCCTATAAGCTTCGATAAATGGGCTATCTAACACTGAAAGAATTTATCAAATCGGACCAGTAGTTCTGAGATTAGCGCGTTCAAACAAACAAACAAACAAACTCTTCAGCTTTATAATATTAGTAATTGATTAGGATAAATTTACTCAAACTCGACCATATTTTATTCATTCGACTAAAAGCACTTTTGAGTTTACATTAGTACTTTTGAGTACTCAAAATAAATAATTTATTATTAACCTTTAGGTTTTTTACGTCTAGAATAATCCCAAATAGCAATAATGTCTCGCAAATTCTTATTTCGCGATTAAGGCGCGTCGTCGACCGCGCTCAAGGCCGCGTCGAATTTGCGCAGGCGCATGCAGGGAGGTAATGACAAAGTGTATAAAGTTGGCTTTTTATTTTTTACTAAAACTGATTTGTGTTGATTTTGTATAGATGGAAAGGCTGCAACGACTACGATAATCCGTTGTATCCTATAATATCTTTTAACTGTAACTACATTGTTGCTTGAAATAAATAAAAAATAAGTACTTAATTAGCAAATCTATACTACTTAATATTATAAAGCTGAAGAGTTTGTTTGTTTGTTTGAACGCGCTATAATCTCGGGAACTACTGATCCGATTTGAGACATTAATTATTTATGGGCACTCTTATTTTCGATCAGAAAGAAGAAGATCACAGAGAAAGAAGGTCGAAAGATCGATCCTATTTCAATATTTGCTTATTTCCTATTAAATGTAAATACAAGATTATTACTTTGTTTTTATTAGCTTTTCTCAAATAACCTTCTATTCCACTTCATAATCTATATAAATCCATTATCTATTAAAAATGTAATCCAAATCGGTTTAGTATTTTTCACAGAGAAAAAAAGATTGAACTCAAAAACCCTTTCACATTTCTCTATAAGTGTATACCTTTATATTATTGACATAATAAAAGCTTTAGAAACCGGTTAATAAATATTATGAATGTATATTTTACAACATTTATTTTGTTTTGATCTTCATATTAGAAAACATAACATAACCAGGACATCTGGCAGCGCTAGCTGAAAGCTCACTCAAGTAAGGACTATCCTAGTGCTTTCATTTAGTTTACTTTATAGATCTAGATGGCGTTAGTATTATAGCTTGAGATATTTTCAGAAAGTACATATAACAAAAATGTAGAGGTAGAATTAAAATAATATATTGTATGAATTTACTTAAAATTAGCAGTATTATAATGAAGAAATATTTTATTATTGTTTGATGATTAGGATAAAAAAATCCCTCGACGGATTTTAATAAAAAAGAGGAACGGGGGAAATGATCGTAAATGAGTAACAAATGGTTTATTTTTTTTTCTCGTGGTTTGAGATACAATTTTATACTTACGGGACACCCTGTATTATAATAAATTATAAATAAAAAAGTAAGAATAAAAAAAGTACGCAAAAATGAAATCATCAGAAAACTTATATTTTTGCCTTTTAGCATTTTACTTAGGAGACTTGCAATTGCAGTGCGCGGGCGCATTGAACAGAATTCGTTCCGTTTTGTGACCGCGTGACAACATATTTACCGACTTTGCATAATTTTAGTTAATGTTTTCAACGTGTTTGAAATTATTTTATTAAAGAAACTGTATTTATTTATTTAACTCTTTAATAGTTGTACAGATAGGTAACCTTAGAACTACTTATAGATAGAACAGAGTACAACTATTTTGGCGGCCTTATCACTTAATAGTGATCTCTTCCAGACAACCAAGGTAAAAGGTAAACAAGCAAAATGATCACTATTGGCGGGACGAGAACAGAAAATAAGAATAATTAACAGTTTGTAGTTAGATAGTTTTTGGAGGATCTTTTAACAGTATTTTTATGTAGTTAAATTTACTTTCATTTTGCATAATAGGGAACAATCAAGAGTATTATAATATTATGTACTACATACGTTAGTCTTGTTTTGTTACTTTTATTGGTATGTATATTACTGCTATCCTTAAAACGAGTTAAATTAAATAAATTATAGATAATTAAATTACATAATACCCTAAAAAATGTATTAAATTTACAAACAGAATATTAACCAAATACCATTAATAGTTTTTTTGATAAAAAAAGTCCTTGAACGTTTTAGGGCTGATTTTTCAATCCTTGGTTAAAACTTACACGTTGAATAACGTATTATACTACCATTACAAAAATGTATTCTAATTGCCTGTACTTGACAGTGTACACGTGACATTTTAATATTATCGTGTAATACTTTATTGGACGGATAAGTTTTAACAAAGGATTGAAAAATCGGCCCTTAATGTAATAAATTAATAATAAAATCATAAAAAAACTTAAAGCGTATAAATTAATCTCGTGGATATACGTTTTAACATGTCATTTAGCTTAATCACAATAAACATTCCAAAAAAATCATTTGCATAAAATAATATTATTATATGTAAATACCACGTTCACGCGGAAGCTGTATGTATGTCCTTCTGAGGTCAGAAACCTTATTTCGGCTGTGACTCATATGATAATGCATCTTTATTAACTAGCGGTTCGCCCCGACTTTACGCATGGTACATGTAACAAATTCCTATAGCACTCAGTACACATCAAAGTGTTTTTGTAATCAGCCCAGTATTTCTTGAGATTACCGCGTACAAACAAACAAACTTTGAAGCTTTATTTTATTCCTATATGCCAGATAGGCTACTTAGCCACTATGTAATACTCGGTAAAGATGCAGCTTCCTTATGGTAAAATAATGTTTTAAATCGGTTCAGTAGTTATTGAGTTGTCTATTAAGCTGAAAAAAAAACGGTCCCCTTTATAATGTTAGTAAGTCCGGTCATGCAAAACTAAGGAAATCCCCTATAGGAGCTTTAGGAGATAATTTGAAAAATAGCCTTATTGGTCCTGGAACATAAACTATTCGAATTTCCGAATTCCATCATAATTAGTGCTTTAAAATCCGATTAGAAGCCATTAAAAGTATGTCATCTAAGTCCTATACATACCCAATGACCAGGCTTTTGCCAAAAGCGCTAGTTAGTAAGTCTAGACCAAAGACATATCGAATGACCTAACTGCAGATGTTCGAATCACAAAACGCATTCATCAAATCACTTTCGTGTGCGCATAAAAATCCCGTTCCTGTGCGTGTATGTGTACGTGTGTGTGTGCGTGTGTGTGAGTTCGTTGACATCATTTTTATGCTTGTCGTAGGTCATGGTTGCTTATTTTTGTCCGGTTAATTTATATTGAAGGGAATGAGATTGCAGTTTGATGTTTTATGTATGGACAGTTATTTTTTAGATATCTTATCAAATTTTTAATTAAATGGAAAATCATAGATAAGGGTAGTCCTTGTGGGGTATGGGTCAATTGCATGTCAAATTTATTTCACTGATAAAATATATTAGCTACGGACAAGTAGGTGATCATGCAGCTTTATGTCTAATGATCTTGTTATAATGTTTATTATTTCAGGTAAACACAGATGAAGTCGGGAAGAGAGAAAATTAATAATTTGACTCCTTTATTATCCTCTACAATACATACTTAGTTATTTTTAATTGAAAAACGCCCAAAAATTGAAAATAACCTACATTTCCAACTGAAACCTATGTAATTCACAATTATACCTACATCTAGGACCTAGGTACTATTTATGGGATCCATAAACTGAGTGCTCTGCATTAGACCCAGTGTTTCTGATAATCTAGGCTCAGATTTACGATCTTATTTGTTGATTGTGATTGACGTGACTATAAGATGATTGGATATTAAATTTTAAGGGGAAAATAGAGTTTATTGATTACTAGAGGTCCGCCCCGGCTTCGCCCTTGGTACATATTTCGAAAAAAAGGTAGCCTATGTCTTTTCTCTCCTTTCTTTCTCAAAATATCTCCATACCAAATTTCATGCAAATAGGTTAAGTAGTTTAGGCGTGATTGAGTAACAGACAGACAGACAGAGTTACTTTCGCATTTATAATATTAAGTATGGATTAACAAAGAATACCTACATGTACACACACTGTTTTTTTCGACGTACCAATTTAATTTTATTCAGCTGGTTTCCTGGAAGAGATGACTGCTAAGTGATAAGGCCACCTAATTAACTATACTGTGTTTTTGTATCCAATTTTAACGTATGTAATTTAAATATGTAGGTATACTTTTATTAAAGAGTTAAATTAATAAATAAATTATTTAAATATTTGGCAGTAAGATACAGATGGAGGAAGACTTCAAAAAGATATTTTTAGAGGTTCATTTAGTTCAGCACATTGAGGTAGACAAACGTCGTAAGGTCGTAATACAAATATAAAAGAAAGACGCTTTCTCTGTCCCTATGTCACTTTGTATGCTTAAATCTTTAAAACTACGCAACGGATTTTGATGCGGTTTTTTTATTAGATAGAGTGATTCAAGAGGAAGGTTTTAGTATATAATTTATTAGGTTTTAGACAAAGCGGTCGAAGCCGCGGGCGGTAAGCTAGTTATGTAATAAGTTTAGTAGCAAGTAAGTAAATTTATTGGACGTCGAAGCTTAATGTTTTATAAATGGCAACAAAAACATCCGGGTGAAAAGCTAGTTAACAGTACATAAGTTTAAAATGTGTATTATAATTCACAACATGTTATAAATTATACTAATATCGCGTATCCAGAAATCGAACTAAATGATCATAGATCTTATATAATAGACAGATCTAAGGCTAGCTCACACCTGCTGCAGGTGGTCTAGCAGCTAGCTAACTAGATCCTAATATGGAAATCCTAAGCTACAGGTATTATAAAATAATAGAAACATTTGTATGTTTGGCTTTGAAAGGTTAAAATTTGATATCTATGTATCTAAAGTCTATACTGATAATGTACAGCTGCAATTTGTTTGTTTGAATGTTCTAATCTTTAGAAGTACTGGACTAATATCATTTTTTTAAACTCTCATACTTATAATACTTCGTTTTGAATGAACCTACGAATCCATCCATCCATTCTAATAATTATCTGAATAATTGATGGATGGATTCGTGGTAGAAATTATTTCTAATGAACTTTTTTTTAATTCTTATTATTAAATTGGTAGGTAAGTGCGATACGTAGTAATAACGAACAATAACTTTATTATTTAATTTTAAGGACATTGAGTAAGATAGAAAAATATTTGAAAGGAATGAAAATGGTTGATACGTGACAACGAAATGTACGCAAAAGTCGGACGTACCTATCACGTAGAGTTCCTCTAAGTAAACTATTTTCATGTGAAACATCATCAAATTCGATCTAGCATCTAGATAGACAAGAAGACAGACGGACAGGTGCTATATTTATATATGAGATTTATTAATATAGGTACAGCACAGATAATGTAATACAATCAAAAAGAAAATTAACTTTAACTTAAAAAAATAAACTCAGTTAAGGTTAATATTTATTTAATACTAAGATCGTAATAAAACTTCTAAATCTTCACTAGATTACTTACATAACCTATAAAATCGGATTACATGATTCAATATAATTAACAGTAAAGTGTAGATCTTAGCAATTAAAGAGAAGCTTTGTTATGTAATTTGTTCCTTACTTAGAAGTCTCCCAATTAATGTAGATATAATATAGTGTTTTCGTTTGTTTCTGTTATAATAAAAACGACCTTTTATTGGTTTAAAATATTAAACAATTCCAATCTTTTCTAGTGACGTGTTACAAACCAACGCGATATTTCATGAGAATCGATCTGGCAATAGGCATAACGACAGTATCCATAAATGATCGTATTAGTGTTTTTAAGGGAAAATGTATAATAAATAAATTAAATATAGTGACTTAAAAATCTTAAAAACATTAAGATTAATGAGATTATCAATAAAATAAAACATTGAAATTCTGCAGTTCGCCATTTTGACTAAAACACGCGTGACGTCACGATTTAGTAAACAACTCACGTCAGATGTATTTTGTTGTTATGAATATGTTGAGAATACGTTTTTTTATTTATTTTCTATTGTTTCACGTATGCTTTATCGACTCAGAACAGAAATATAATTGCGAATTCACGAATACGTGGTTTCGGGGTTCTCCGCGCCAACTTAATACAATCATTTCTTATTATTTTCTCGCTTGAAATAATTACTAACACATTTTTGAGCATTATTTTTATGTGGATTCACACTGCAATACTGCACACTACTTATAAACTTTAAAATTCGTTTCTATAACACATATTAAATAAATATTTCTTTAATTTTCTTCGCAATGCGTACAAATAATTACGTATTTACTAAAGAGTGACGTCACGCCTACGCCATGACACCTGCGAACTGTTTTGGCACAGTTAATAAATATTTTTTGAAAAATGGCTTTTATCTTTGTTAAATTTAAGTATATTACCGAAATATAGGGTTTTTCTTGTATAGTAAACGTATACACACATTATGGAAGAGGATTTCAAAATCTTTCGTCATGCCAGAAATTTATCTTCAAAGACCGCGACATGAAAATTTTAAGTACATAGATACTTACCTATATGTCGCCGTCATCTGGTTGAATCTGCTATTTTATTAAATGACTAGTGCGTCTATTGAATGATAGATAGATATCCTACTAATATTATAAATGCGAAAGTTTGTAAGGATGGATGTAGGTACCTAAGTGTTTGTTACTCTTTCACGCAAATACCGAACCGATTATAATGAAATTTAGCACACATATAGAGGTAACTTTTATTAACACATAGGATAGGTTAAATCCCACGGAAACGGGAACTATGCGGATTTTTCTTTGAAAACGCAGCAGCTCCGGGCGGCAAGCTAGTTAGATATATATTATGTAGATATTTTTTTTGGGTTTACATCATTGATTTTCAGTTACAACTCCCGCCAGACAAAGCCGCACTCCTCTATTAGTATATACATATTCCAACACACAGGTTTATGAGCAAATTCGCTGATAATGCTCAGTTCACAGCGCTTACACTCAATCTGTATGATCATGGTGCATGCCCAATTGGATTCCGTGCCCGTGCGTCAGGCATATTCAATAATCTATGGTATAGGTAATTGGTTTTTTTAATAGGTAATTGAACGGAGGGCAAATGTTGCAACACTTAAACTTGATAGTAAAAGTTATGGAAATTAGAAGCAGAAATTCGACATTTTAACGTCTGCGTCAATAATTTTTCTAAATTATTAGATAATTTTATTCTAAGTATGTATTTGAATGTGTAAAATAAACAAACATATTATTATAACAAGCATATATCTTTATATCTTATATATATATCTATATCTTTGTTTAAAACTTTGAAAAAGGAGGTTCTAAAAATCTACATACCTACCTACCTATATCGTATTTATTTTTTCATAACAATCAAATGTTTTACATGTAAATTTTGAAAGAATGGAAAAAATCGATCACGAGGCGAGATTCGAACCCGCGTCTTTCGCTAAAAAAAGGTTCTACAAATCACTCTTTTTGACAGCAATCGTTTCTACATACCTACGGTACCTTTTCTGTCAAAAACTATAGATACATAAAAAAAGGCATACCGTTTGGAATTAAACAAAACAATAGATAGCAGAAATATCAAAAATACAGCAGTGGAAGCGGAAAGTTGTGACGGCTTTGTGCGGACGTGTGGCGATACCGTCCGTTGAGAGGCGAAACTGTGCCCTAATGCGAACTATAGTTCTAGAATAGACTTGGTTTATAAATATTTATTTTTATGTATTACTACTACTAAATGAATGAATGAAATCGCTTTATTGTACACCTTGAAAAAGACATACATATACAGAAGAGAGACATGCACAAATCGCAATACATAAAATCGTGACAGAGGGTAAATCATGTCTCATGACTAGTATAGTATTATGTTATTTTTGATATTACCTAACTCTTTTTAATTAGCTTCACCTGTATGTAGGTAATCGACTCTTTTGGATTCGATTTTGACCTTCAAACTTTACACTATCAAGGGATAAAAGTTACTACGTAGGTAATACTAAACTTACACTACCTTATCTTACGAGTTGCAAAACTTTTATTCTAATACGTAAGTACCTAATTGTGATTTTACTCAATAACAGGTAATTAATAAGAATAAAAAATTTTGCATACATACATTCTCTACTCACTCTATTAAATATATTAGGTATTATCTCTATCTTTTATTTCTTCTCTATGTTATGTAAGTTCCTGATTTCAATGTGACATAACAATCAGAATTAAGGTTTATTACGTAGTCACAAAATCCATACTGATATTATAAATGCGAAAGTAACTCTGTCTGTCTGTCTGTACTCAATCACGCCTTAACTACTGAACCAATTTGCATGAAATTTGGTATAGAGATATTTTGATACCCGAGAAGGACATAGACTACTTTTTACCTCGGGAAATAGGATAGGTTTTATCCCGGAAATCCCACAGGAACGAGAACTATACGGGTTCTTCTTTGACTGCGCGGGCGAAGCCGCGGGTGGAAAGCTATAGTTTTCTATAATTAGCTTATTTTTATTAACAAAAACCTTACATTCACTAAACGATTTTTTTCAATTAAATTGTGAATAATTTTTTTCCCACGGTAAAGTAACCTTCAAAATATGACAGAGGAAATTATTGTCGTGAAATAATAAAAACAAGGAAATTTACCAGTTTTGGAAAATTTTTGGCGATTTGTTATGAAATTTTTATTTTGACTAATTTAAACGAGTTATATTTTAATTTAATTTATGTTATTATCAATTATTGTTTTATTTTGGGACTGTGTGAATTTTTTAAATTGCAGCTGCCTTTTAATTGATGTTGATTAAAAAAAATCAGCTTATTAATAATGATGCACAGTGCTAACAAATTAACAACGTACCTATTACGTATGTATGTGGTCTGATAATATCTATATTTACTTAATATTATAAAGAGGAAAGGTTTGTATGTATGTATGGTTTTCACTCATAAACTACTGGACCTGAGAAAGAATATAACTTTTATTGCGAAATATGTATCACGGGCGAAGCCAGGGCGGACCGCTAGTTATATTATAAATTATAATGATTATAGGGACAAATAAATAAATATATTATGTTGAATCTGAAGCTATGAAAACTATACAACTGTATAATTATACGTACCTATACATATATACCTGTATATTTTTATAATACCGACCGACATAATATAATATATGTATGTAGGTACTTTACAAATATCCAGTAACTGTCAAATCTCTAAAATTAAAATATTTTTCAGAATTAATTAATTAGGTATTAATTTAAATTTTAAAGTCTTATCTAGTTTTCTATATCAATGTATTTCCCATCGTCCGTTCAAATGAATATCGGCTGATATTACACGTGTTTATTTCCTCTTTCTTGTTTGAAACTGGATTATGGTCATTGGTATAAATGTTATGTATGTATGTATGTTCACGTGGTTATTGGGAACGGCTGGGTTGAGATTGATGTGTGGAAATTTTTTGAAGGTAGGGGTGTGTTTATTATATCTATGGTAAATAAGTTTGTATTATTTGATTTTTAAGCTAGTTTCATCATTCCGTATTGTAAAAATTGCAATGTTTAAAATTGTAAAAAAAAACATGCTAGATCTATTATTATAACCATCCCTCCTTACAATGTTTCACGTTTATAACATGAATAGAAATCAAGTTTTTAATAATTTTATAATTAACTTTTATTAAAACGTACTTATTATTTAAAGTAATTTTTTTTAAACGTAAAGATTTTTGTGTAACACAAAATCTGTTATCCAAATAAAATCTTCTCCCCAAACATGTAGGTACTCCTAAAAATGATTAATATCTCGTGAGCAAACCCACGAACTCAACCTTGTATACAAACAAAACCGGGCGTAAAACATGTATAAAATATGTAATCAAAAGAAACCCTTCCAGTTTCGTTAGTTGTATAGTTACGTTCGGTTCAACACTAATAAGATTTGTTCAGTACAAAATACTACTAAACTAGGCCCTATGGTGCAGTGGTGAGGCAGTTGGATGGATGCGGGTTCGATTATTGGGAGGGGTAAAAAAATTATATGGTAATTTAATATTTGGTTATAATGATGGTTTTAGGAAGCTAATTTATCCATCGATAGGGAAGAATAAAACACAAAGTATTTTTCGATATTTATTATCAAAGTATCTTTTACACATTTTCACCTCTACTCAGTACTCTATGCAATTTCTAACAGTTGTATGCATTACTACAACACACTAACGTGAGTGACTTTAAAAGTCTGTAATAAACATAACTACTCAATTAATATTCCATACTTTTCCTAGATTAGTATAGTATAAACATAACTATCTACTATTAGTATAGTAACAGAAAAACATAACTACATATCGATAAAATTGTTATTAGGTATTTTTTTTTGAAATTTTAATAAAATTTGCGAACGACTTAAAAGTTCCATGACATTTATTTATGGAAAATATCTTTGCCCTTTTGATCGATATCCTCATAGAGCCTTTCAAACTAAATATAATTCGATAGACAGTTTACTTACGTGGTGTAACCACAAAAATAAGGAAATGGAAAGCAAAATAAAAATAAAAGAAAGCGAAAAATAATAATATTAAATAAGTGAAGCTACACAGTTCAAAAGCTCACAAAATAAATACCCTTAGCAGCGGAAGCCGCAAAAATGTAATGCGTACTTTCGCGAATGTATTGCAGTAATTAGCTGTATACGCGTGTTTGTGTGTTTAATGAATTGTTGACTAGCACTGCCACGTGATCTCGCCTGGGAATTAGTTTTGAAAGTGGAATTAAATCACTTATTTTGACGACTCCAAAGCGCTTCCAGCAGGGCTCAGTGGTGAGAACATTCGCAGCACGCTGTTACTTTTAATGTATCGATCATACAAATAATACCTACTACATAATATAAAGGAAATTTTACGTAGGATATTTTCCTAGAAGTAACCGTAATGCTATTTGTGCAGGTTTTTAGACTTATGAGCAAAAATCTAAATAAAAGGATCCTTTGACCAATTTTCTAATTTATCTGCACGTGTTGATAGCATCGAACGGTGGAAGAAAAAATCGTGAGGAAGACATGTCGAAGAATCAAAATATGACATGTGCCTTCTGCCAACCCGCTCTGATCCCCTCCGGGAGGCCCGTGTCTCTAAAATATAAAATGGGCTGATGATGAATGATGATGATGATGATGAAGGCTCTTCTAACTTCCGTTGTAACTTGCGTTACTCAAACTCAATCATCAATAATATTGTAGAGCTATCTACTGATAAATCCTACTCGTAAATTACTATAAAATGAATGATAACTTCAATAAAATATAGTTCTTTTAATTATCTAGTACACATATAGGTAGGTAATTAAATAAAAGGTCTACAATACAAAAGTAAGTAGTAAAATAATTACTCTAATTAGTAATTTATCTATATTTTTTATATCAGAAATCATTAATCCAATTCCGAACATTTCTATTTGTTCGCTTATCACTTACATTTATTTCAATTTAAAGTTTTATCAAAATCGGTTCAGTAGGTATTTTGAAAGGTTAAAGAACTACAGTTTTTATCTAAATCGGTTCAGTTGTTTGAAGGTAATAAACCGAAAAGTTAATTTGAATTATA
Organism: Colias croceus; assembly: GCF_905220415.1. Taxonomy (NCBI): domain Eukaryota; kingdom Metazoa; phylum Arthropoda; class Insecta; order Lepidoptera; family Pieridae; genus Colias; species Colias croceus. Next base: position 1,788,069 of record NC_059560.1, read on the forward strand.
CCCAATTATTATTGTTCTTTTCAAGTAAGTGGATATTCCAAATATTAATTTTGTTTCCAAGATTCATATGTTTGTCCCCCAATTATCCTGTAATGATGCGAAGCATTGATGAGGTTGCAATTTGTAAGTAAATACATATAATTTTCCTCTTTAGTAAGTCTAGGAACTAAATGTAATACGTGGGTGAAAATGAAAATGAACATGAACATGAACATGAACGTGAACATGAACGTGAACGTAAACATGAACATGAACATGAATATAGAAATTCAAATGGAAATGAAAATGAAAATATATTTATTTCATTTTTAAACGCGGGCGAAGCCGCGGGTGGAAAGCTAGTTTCAATATAATTCTGGGTTTGTGTCCCACACCCCACGTCCCAATCAAACCATTTAACAAAGGAATGTCCCAATTTAATCCTGTGTCCAATATACGCAATCGTGGCCAATCTCGGAATGTGGAACGTCTGCCTCCCACCTGACTGTTTATAGGTCTTTAGTTTATCTAGTCTAGACTTCATCACAGGCGTTATCCTAAGACCTAAGTCGTTGTCTTTTATTCGTGTTCGTTCGTCTTTTTGATACGATTTTTTGATGCCGTAACGGTGCATTTACATTAAACCAAAATAAAGCTAGAGCAAGGGCATTATTTCGTGATTTTTGTGTAAACGTAAACTCGTATTAAGTGTTGTTAATAAGATCGCCCTCTGTACATATTTTAACTTGTATCGCTCTTATTTTGTAATCCTGTATTTTTGTGTGCAATAAAGAATTTTTCATTCAATCATTCAAAATCATATAAAAATCCAGCAAAATTAAAAATACACCGAAGTAAGTGTAAAAATTCGAAAGTTGACAAAAACGCGGTTACCATTTGGGTTGTTAAATACAAAACAAATATGTAGTTTAACATCGGTACACAGGCGAAATTCCGCACTATCACACCAAATTGCTTAATTAGCTTAAAAGCATCACCAAGTTGTAAGTTATAAGCGACTAGCGATTTTGTAAAAAGCTTATAAAGTCAGCGCCTACCTCCTCGGTACAGTGGTTGACGCGTGACCGAGAGGTCCTGGGTTCGATTCCCGGTGGAGACGTAAAAAAAATGTCTCGGTCTGGCAGGACACAGAAGGCTGATCACCTACTTGTCCATAAAGAAAATCGATCAGAAAGATCGATGAAACAGATGTATGTATGAAAAAAAAAATCTGCCCCTTACCCCCCTAAGGGACACGGAACTTCACTTCTTAATAAAGTCAAATCAGCTTTCACAATGTTATAATCAAATGACGTGCCGAATGTATGCAGATAAATGCGTAATTCAAATTAAATTTTGCGATCACTGAGTTGCCAATGTCCATAATAATAAACTATATCGCTATTTATTTTCTTTACACAATTTATTACGCCTGTGATGATGTCTTAGCAATTATATACTTCCGTAAATAGGCATGTTTGCACCCCGAAATGTTAAATAGTACCTAAATTTAACAGTTAGGTTTTATAAGCCTTTATATTTTTAGTTTTTTCTGTTTTTTTTTTTAGTTTTTGCCATAATATTGTCTATGGGCATGGTAGTTCCCACAGGTAGTTCCTGATATTTGGTTACTCAAAATTAAACTGATTTAGATGACATTAATTAACATTAGTATCGTTATATTCAATTCGGGCATTTTTTTAAACACGTTATAGTTATTGAATTAAGCATTCTCGTTTGAAAGCAAAGTTATTTAGTTACCCTAAGTTTGTAACTTGCACCACATGTTGTTTATTGGCAAGTAGCGAGCAAGTTGATAATGGTGTGGGAACAAAACAAATTACAACGAAACAAACAAACGTTTTCATCTCACTTATAATATATATTTATTTTATTAAAAACTAGCTGCTCCGCGCGGTTTCACCCCCGTGGCTCCACTCGTGTTGGTCGTGTTGGTCGTAGCGTACATACATAGCCTTATAGGTACCTTCCTCCATAAATGGGCTATCTAACAAAATAATTTTTCAAATCGCAGCAGTAGTTCCCGAGATTAGCGCGTTCAAACAAACAAACAAACTCTTCAGCTTTATAATATTAGTATCTACCTATAGATATTCTGTAACTTTTACTTGTTTATAAGCTGTCACATGTCGGTTTCCTCACGATGTTTTCCTTCAACGTTCAAGCAGTGGTGATGTTAAAATGTGTAGATAAATTGAAAAAACCACCTTCCTGCACACTCGAACCCCAGACATATATCGATTTGAAGACCATGGTACTTACCACTGAGCCACCCCTGCACAACATAATATTTACCTACGTAAAAGTTTGAAGTCCCATGTCCCCTAGTGGGGTAAGGGGCAGATGCATTATACCTACATCTGTTTCACTGATTTTCTTTAGGGACAAGTAGGTGATCAGCCTTCTATGTCCTAGCAGACCAAGACATTTTTTTTTCATCGTCTCCACCGGGAATCGAACCAAGGACCCCTAGGTGCTACGCTCACGCGTCATCCACTGTACCAAGTATAGGCGGTCTATTCACATAATAAAAACGACTAAAACACAAACACTACGGAACCTTAAGTACACTTACATATTCACATTTCACACACACACAGTGGTGTGGACAAATGCGCGACGTCGGCGGGCGACACTGACGGACGGTGATAATTACACTTAAAAATTGCGAGTCCGCTACTGTACAGTTCAGGACAAAAGAGGGAACGCATAGAAAACATGGTAGAAGAAAATTGATTAAATATTTCTTTGAATACTAGTTGGAGTAGGAACTTTTGTTGGTTAAAAGTAGATTATAATTTAATCTAGACTGTGAACTATATCAGCTGTACTACACTTCATATCAGCTAGTTCTGTGTACAACAAATTAACCCTTAAAATGCATACACAATAGTTGCAAGCGTTAAGTTTTTCATAAATAGAATAGCAATGGAAATTGGAAATTAATATCTAATGGAGATCTCTCCAAATAAGGTGCGCCTGATGAAAAAGAAAAGCTTTGATTGTTTATCGTTTAGATATCAAATTAACTTTAATCGAATAATGATATTCAATTTAACTTTAATTAATATTGGACAAATATTATTATCCAATATTAAATATTGTAATCTACTAATAAAGTTACAAAACGAAACGAATAAGCAGAATCATTTATTGATTGAGTTCTTCGTGTTTACATATTTATTCAAGTAGGTACCCTATCCTTAGCTTAGTTTAACTTAATTATATTTCCAAGTTTCCTTAATTTTATACATAAGTACATATTTTATTAGTGCGTTCCGTTAATTTTGTCTCGCAGTGTAAACTTTCTAATACCAACTTGGTTTAGTGCTTGCTGAAAACCTTATATTGTTAACCGCATCTCTAACCACTTTCCAAATTAACTTATAAAAAACTAGTTTTATATTTAATTAAAAATTATTTTTAGATAATTAATTAGTAGGTATCTACCTAATGATGTAGAAATATTTCTAGAATTTATTTCCTTTTACGGTGTATTTGGATCAAACGAGCGAATGCTCATTCTAATTTCTAACCCCAGTTTCAAATTATTTTAGTGTAAACAGACGTAGAGCATTCTTTCGTTGTTCTTATAGTGCGTTCGAAAAGATTCTATGCAATGTTCTAATACTGAACAAAACTGAATACTTACGAGTTTTCGTTGACAAGAAATAAAGATCAGAAAGAATGCTCTAGTTCTATTTTCGTTTGATTTAAATGCACCGTTAGAATGTGTAAGACCTTTATAGATACAGGATTTGTACCTCCTAAATAGTGTGTAAAAAATTGTAGATTTAGATAGGTCCTTATGGACAAAGTGAAAATTAATTTTTACTTTGGACAATTTTAAAAAACAAAATGGCCGCCATATTCAAATTATAATTTACAAGATTTTATATGAAAACGTGACGAATCTCTGGATCTAAATGATATATTTTGCATTTTGTTTCTTAATACCTACTGTTTGACCTTGCATCGGACGTGTTTTTGATTTTATTTTGGTAAACATTTAATAATATTATTTGTATTATAAAAATGGTTGTTTATAAAAATATTGGTATCTAAAAAACAATAGGTACCTAATAGAAATACTAATTCAAACCCTGTTAATAAAATAATAATTAACAGCTATGTAAATCATAAAACTCGAAAAAAGCATGAAAATAACACCAAACATCTATCTAGGTAGGTACCTACTACATAACAGCAACCTTCGAAAACATTAAGAAGCTTAGCGCGACTTAGCACCAAACATTCAAATTTCAAACAAAAAAAAAAACAAATAAATCATTCAAACATCGCACGACTATTCAAATGCAAATAACACACAAACACACACAATATACACACGCATCTATAATCATGTACGCATGTGCATGTGTGCGTCTAACAAATTTGGCCACTCACACGCAACCTTCAAAATGCAGCCCTCCTATTGGCTGATGGGAGATTAGAAAAAATTTAGAATTTCGACGTTCCAAATTTGAATGGATGACTAAACTTTTTTTAGTGTTGATTTTGAATCTTATGGCCATAGAGAATGGCTGCTATTGGTGTAGCTAGTTGTATATTATTATGTACTTTATTGTGTGATAGAGTATGCTGTATGAAGATATTAAATTAAATAGGTACTTAGCATAAATTTAATTTTATGTTTAATTTTACATTGATAATTAAAATGTTATTCTTTCTAGGCCAATGTAAAATTATTGTATAAATGTAAAATTGTATGTAGGTACCTAATCAATAATATGTATGTTTAAAATAAAAAATAAAATAGTAGGTACCTAGTCACATTGAAAATTAAAAAAAATAATCAATATTCAATAGATAGGTAGGTAAACCTACATATTATTAAAGTCTCATCAACATACCTATTACCCTCTAGGCCTCTATCACCTATCTGAGTAATATTTAATATTTTTAATTTTAATCTGATAAAAATAAGTACTATAATAGATAATAAATATTCAATAATTTCTACTTTCATTACAAATCCGGTATCATAACTTTAATATTATCATAACTTTAATACAATTGTAACATTACAATTTCACAGCCCACTCTCAACCGTTAATAAAGAACCATTTAAAAACCGGTAACATAGAAATAAGACTCGACGCAAAAAAAAAACATTTATCTACTAACCGTTTAAAACCAGTTCCATAGACACTATATAGTCTAGAACTCTACAGTCTATGCTTCTCGTCTAACACGCATTAGGCCTTCATATTTGAAATTCGAACCCATTTAAAAATAGAAAAACAACGGCCGGTTTTTAAAACGCGCTTCTTTATGCTGCGTTTACATATTCGGCTCTCACTCGCGCTTATATTCGTGTGCGTTCGTATACGCACAGGTATACGACTCGAAACACTGTTCACAATACATTGTTCAAACTCTTTTATTCATATTCAAGTAACAACTAGACTTCCTTTAGCTCTTTTCAATCATCAAATTTACCATAATAATTATTTATTAATTATTATATTATACCGCTTCGGAAAGTAGTTGCAGAGAAAATTTGCCAAGAAAGTCTGTACCTATAGATGCTTATGTTTAAGATCTTGTCAAGTTAATATTTTAAAACGCTTATATTAGCTTCACGTATAAGTATTTGTAAGTTATCGACTCCTCAAATTGCACCCACTTAAAATTGTCAGAATGAATTAAAAATTTGTAAACTTATCAAGGATCGGTGATATTGCAATAATTTCATGTACCTACCTAGTTATTTAGTTTTTTTTTAATAAATAAATAAATTTATTTCTTATTTTTATATCACGCTAATCGCACGAATGTGTAAATGCACCATTATAGTACGTAGGTACCCATTATACTATATTTTTTTTATTTTCATAATAATTCACCTCGCTATTCGTACGAGTGTGTAAATGCAGCATTATATTATAGTCTATGCCCATTATGTATGTACGAGGTTGTTAGTGTGCGTCTAACGCTCCCCACTCAAGCGCATTCGAAATTTGAACACCGTTAGATGATTGGCTGCTATTGTGTAGTTTTTCTCCCCAACCGGTTCGGCTAGTTTTTATGTTATTTATTTGTTAGAAAAATGGCGTGCAGCTTCGAATTTATGTTGTAATTTTTGTGTTAGATGAAAATAATTGTTGTTTTTATTATTAGTTTACGATCGTGTATTTAAGCTTTGTCTTTAATAAGCCTTTTAAAATTACTTAATTGTTAAATTTGTTTCCTTCAAATCCTAGACGAAAAACAATCACCAAGTAAACGTAATGCAAATTTTCAACTTTAATTATGCGAAGACAAACGAATAATTTGCACGCAAACATTCGGCACAAGGAAATCAGCGTCTTAAGAACTTAATTGTCCAAAAGCCCAATGAGAGGGAACATTGCATTGTTTGCATTTCAAAAAAGGAAGCCCCAAACACGCACACATACACAATCTCGACGCACACACACAAAAGGCCCCAATTCGAATTCCGAACGCGCAACACAGTTTCCGTAATGGCGGCGCGGTCAACGACCCCGAGTTTTGGAGGGCGCGGTGACGTCACGCCGACCTGCCCCAACGTCGACCTTGAAAGCGAAATTCATGCGTAATTGTACGAAGATCCTTTTGGCTAAACTTTTGGTAAGGATTGAAGGCCTGTTTGTCAAAGTTCATGGTAGAGTTATTTATTTAAGTACCTAAATTATAAGGACTGATAATTTAGAATGAGTATATAATATGTAATGTAACGTTAATAATCTCAATATAATTACTATAGTACCCAGCATATATTCTTTCTATCCTACATAGGGAATTGTAGCTTTACCTACTTTTGATAAGAAGAAATATAAATAAAATTCGATTTCTAACCTTTATCGCCAATGAAAAAGGTATCTATAGGTAAGTCATCGAATACATAAACTAAAAACAATGGCCAAGGTGATGGTATATTTGTTAACAAAAGTAACAACATAGGTACATACATACAATACAGATAAGTAGTAAAAGAGATTCACACCTTACAAGATTCTTGCTTATCTTTCGAAATTCGAATCCCCAAATTTAAATAACGAACGCATAAAGCGTCCACACATGATTCGAACACACATAAAGAACGCCATACACGGCGTGACTAATTTGTATTACTTTTTAAGTCATGTACACACTGGCCAGTGGAATTTATAAGCCGTGTACAGATATATAATTTGTAACGTAATGCTTGACATTACAGAACAACCTTGGTCGCTGTCAGCGCAATCTGGTTGCTTGACCGCTAACAGTAATAAGGCTGTGTTCGTACGTGCGATTTTGTATTTGATAGTGCCCTTAATTGTTTGAAATAAAACTGTTTGTTGAAATAAGGGTATGGTCATATAGAAGTTTTTGTAGATTAATTTGGTCATTATGTAAAGGTGAAAAATTTTACAATTTGGTAGAATTCAAAGTCCCTCAGAGTTCGAAATTTTAGCCTTTCTATTAAAATAGTGTGCAAACACATTTAGATACCAAAAAGTGTGTAGTGCACTTATTGTTATTATGACTCAATATTTTTTTGAAGGAAAAAGCTCTAGTGTGTGTAAACTTCTATCTTGTAAGTAGGTACATAATTTTATGTAGGTATATTATCTACCATACAAATACAAAGTTGGTATTCGCGATTGAATCGGCGCTGAAATATCGCTACTTTTTAAAAGATAAAGCCAGACGAATAAAACACATTGTTAAACCACAGACTAATAATAATATACTACGGTTAAACTATGACCCATCAATACCTACGCTTAAAATTAATACAACTTATTTATATCTATCTCTCTAAAAACCTTTTCAGTTATGCTTCAGTTTCTACATTGACGAAACAAAAACAGCATTAGTCAACATTTAGCAAGATTAAGATAAAATTATTACAATAAAACATTCGTCACATGTATGTCAATGTGTTTCATCAAAAGGATCGTTGAACCCTGATTCATTGCATCTGTCCCTTTCTATCTTATCGATAATCTATAGATATCTCGCTCCCACTTTTTGGATATGACCACGAAACTGTTTTACAGACGTTTATATCCTGTTAAAGAGACGGTCAAGCGCGAGTCGAGATCCGATAAATAATGATTTGATAAAAATTTCATCTTTTGTAGAGAGTAGTTTAAATTGGTATCGTAATGGTAAGATATAAGTTGTGTATAAAATTAATAGTAATAAAATTTAACTACCAACTGAACCGAATATGAAATAAAAAAAAATGTTGAAGAAAAATTTTTGAAATTCAAATGTTGCTTAAAAGTAATTGTATTTAGAAAGAAACCAACAATTTTGATTCTTAGATACTTATGAACGAGATCCTGAAATTAGTTCTTAGAAAGTCTGCTAATACTAGGTAATGTTTCTAATTCTTATATGTAAACAATTAATGTACCTTTTTTTTTATAGTGGGGAAATATTCCAAAGATACCCACGGCCCCCGGGGAAGGAGCCGTGGGTTATGTCGGATTCTTACCGACTAAAACCCCACTGTGTTCCGTCGAGCCGCTTTAATGAGGGGGCCGCGGGTATTTGTTAGAATTCTTCCGCGACAAACAACAACAATTAATGTACCTAGATGATAACTATCTCTTTTCTCTAAAAAATATGTCAATTTCTACTACATTTTGACTAGATACATAGTATACATACCTATCTATTAACTATAGATATCTACTTACGTAAGACCATGTATATCTAAACACCTATACAAAACTAGATATTAAAAAAACAATTTAAATTACCTAAACTAATAATTACAATCTTCCTACCACACAGCATGTATCATCAACAAAAACAATAAACAAACTCAAAGTTTAAAATCACTTTCCTGTCCATGAAACAATCACTTCAACATAAATGTTACGAAATTAGAATTTACTAATTAACGTTTGATAACAGCGTCTGCCATTGAGCAGGTCAGTGACGTTTGATAACGAATATTTTTATGGTAAGGTAAATGTATGAATGCCGGCCGGTTTGGATAAATTATAATATTTGAATGACCGCGTTTGGACTGTTCTTTCTTTAGAGGCAACTAAGCAGGAGACATTTTTTATGTATTTACCAAAAGTACAAAAAGCATTGTTAAAAAGCAACATAGTGACCAAGCACTAAATCTTATTATAAATGAAATAATTATAGTCTGCTGTCCTAAATGTATCTTAAACAATTATACAGATACATTAATTACAGTAGATTCACATAATATCGAAATAGTTCTTTACATGGCTGGTTGATTTTTTTCAGTAATAAAGCTGCTGAACTGAACTGCAGCAGTTGTACGATGAAATGAATGTTAATACATACATTATAAATAATTAATTAAAGTGTCTAAATTCAAGTAAAGTGCAAAACTACAAAAATATGAAAATAAAAATTATAGTTTTTGGTAATACTTACTGCTGCGTAAGTTGAAGTAAATGTAGGACAATCGAAAATAATAGCGAACAGTCAATTAATTGTTTCTTAGGCACGCTTTGCAGCTTAAAGGGCTTTAAACATTCTAGCATAGCTGTCGTTAGATGCATGAGAGTATAGTATCAGTGCTAATTATTAATATAATGTAAAAATACAATAGTGGAATTTGGTAACAAATTAACTAAGTCAGTTTTCTGTCATTCAAGTGAATTAGGAAAAACATCTAAAAATAATTGAATTGAATTGCCAAAACATCAAAATATTATTTCCTCTATGTAGAGACTATTACAGGATGCTCAGGTTTACATTTAAGAATAGCTTTTGACTTTGAAATTACCAAATACATAAAGCATAAAAGATTTAGGTATAATAAGAAAGAGAAACCATTTCTTTTTCTTATTATACCTAACTCTATTCAAATTTTAGTGCTATACTATCCGATCGGTATTTTATGTAGGTATCTATTATTTCTATTTATTCATATCACTTTTATGTAACTATCTATTTATTTATCTTTTTATTATTTATACTTACTTTATTTCTATTATAAATACTAATATTTTTTTTTCACTATCTAATAGTATTTGTCGTGCTGTCACACATACACACACACACACACAGATTTTATTCTTTCTTTTCTTTTCTGTTTTTGCATTGTATTCTTATTGTTTTTTTTTTCCTGTTTCTGTATCTAATAGTGTTAAGGAAGAGCGGAACCTCCTGACACAAGCATTTGTTTGCTTACTAGGAGTGTTCCAATCACAAATTAGTTAAAATATTATAAAAGGAGAAGGATATTGTAAAAGGAAAAATAAATAATTTTGAATTTTTTTGAATTTTTGAATTTATATTTTATGTATGGTACGGGTATGGTATGGGTCTTGGCAGAATATCAGCGTTATGGTTCTCAGAACTATAACAATGTGCTGAGCCAAGACCTTTTCAGGGAACGTTTCTTGTATTCATTTTTGTTTAATTTAATTTTAGATTTTAAGTGTATTTTGTCTTTGTTTTTTCTTTTTAACTGTTTAGTATTTAAGAATTGTAAATGTTTTCCTGAATAAATGAATAAATAAATAAATAAATAAAATGACTGAATTCGGTTTGTTTACCCTACACCATGAAGGGATCTTTGTATAAATAAAAAATACTGTAGTAGTAATACCACGTGGTAGCGACTGATTCTTGTACGATAATCTAAATAAACTAAAGCCAGACAGATATTAGGGTTGCCAAAATATATTTTTGCAGGAAAACTTATGTTGTAAATTGCAAAGAATACTTTTTGTGAGGATAAAATCTTATGAATTCGCGTCACAGACACGCATAAATTACAAAATTTTAATACATTACTGTACTACTATTCAAAGTTATAAGTTTTTACTTCGACATTATCAATGACTAATTACTTTTTCATCATCTGTTACAGATTCGCGGCGGCTCAGCGAACACAATTATTAGTCGTTTAAAGTCGAAGACGGACGAATGTGCAGAAGTTTTCTTGACATATTTACTTCAATTGGTGAAGGAAATGGATATCACCAAGTAGTATGGAAGTTACACATTAGCAAATTGCTCAAATCGGAGATGGGACATCTTGAAGATACTGGCAATGGCATGCCCAAGAACCAAACAGATGGCCAGCGTGGTGGATGATGGATTAAACCTCAACTAGTTAATATTATTTAATAAAAGAGAGCTTTTTTTAATGTTTTGAAAATAAAGATTTAATAAATAGGTACTTAATTGCTTTTTATTTCCTTTGCACTGAAACTGAATATAGAAATAAGGAAAACTGGATGATTGGAAAATTCAAGGTGTATTCAATAATCTATACTAATATTATAAAGCTGAAGAGTTTGTTTGTTTGTATGTTTGTTTGTTTGTTTGTTTGAACGCGCTAATCTCGGGAACTACTGGTCCGATTTGAAAAATTCTTTCGGTGTTAGATAGCCCATTTATCGAGGAAGGTTATAGGCTATATTTCATTACGCTACGGGCAACAGGAGTGGAGCCACGGGGGTGAAACCGCGCGGAGCAGCTAGTTATTCATAAGCTTACAGAAATAGTATCAAAGTATTTCTTCTTAAAAGCAAATATTCTAGTACTTATAGAACACACAGTTTGGTCTTATCTTGTAGATAGTAGTTCTAGGGTCCTGGATCTAGAATTTTAAAGGAGCCTTGAGCATAACATCAAAAACCAGCTGTGAAAACATTTGTAAACGATAATAATAACTTTCAAAAATATATTTCCTTGTGTTTTATTTTACACGAATGTTTGTACATTAACATTTTGGAAATTTAAGACTTTTTACGGATTTTAGACTCGACTTCTTCAATATTTATATGACGTTAGTATCTACACTAATATTATAAAGAGGAAAACTTTGTTTGTTTGTTTGATTGTAATGAATAGGCTATTAACTACTGGACCGATTTTAAAAATTCTTTCACCATTCGAAAGCTACATTATCCACGAGTCATATAGGCTATATATTATCACGCTAAGACCAACAGGAGCGGAGCCACGCGCGTGAAACCGCGCGGCACAGCTAGTATTGTATAATATACCTAACCTAAACATAATTTAAAATCCGTTTAAAAGCATTTACTTTCCAAAAACATACCAATTCAAACAATCCAGTTAGGTCACATATAAACCACGGTTCGTAGCCCTAACCCAGGTCGTTGACCAGACCAGGACAATATTTTCTAAATTAGCTGATAACAGTTATCACCAAATGCGAGTGATAGCATTTTTATCAATAATCCACTCGTGCGTTGCTCTATGCGCAATGTCAAATTTATTTACTCTAAATCTATAGTGCAAATGTTTTGACACATATACTTCTCATTTTTTACTACTAAAGGAACTTAAGCCTGAAAACAAAAAAAAAGGTGTATTATATTATTTCAAACAGATTAACATACAATGATACTTGATTTTCAAATACTGTTAACTGTATTATACATAAGTAATGTATAAAATGTAAGTGACTTACTGTGTAAAAGCGCCAATATTGCAGTCCCTGCATAAGCCTGCTTATATTATAAAAATCTATACCTACTAATATTATAAAGCTGAAGTGTTTGTTTGTTTGTTTGTTTGTTTGAACGCACTAATCTCAGGAACTAACCGTACTAGTCCGACTTGCAAAATTCTTTCGGTGTTAGTTAGCCCATTTATCGAGGGAGGCTATAGGCTATACATATATCATTACGCTAAAACCAACAGGAGCGTAGTATATGTAGGTACATAAGAATTTATATAAATATACAACATATACAATCTGACATACACAACACTGTAGCCCAAACAACTAAGTATATAGAATTAGCTAACCCAGCAAATGTTATGTCAGGACACCATACTTTATCGGGTTGTTTATAAGTTGTATGCTTTACGATTACCATCTAATACAATAGCTATCTTTAGGTCCTAATAGGTCCAGCCGTTTCCGAGGAATGTAAATACAAACACAACGCGAGATTTTTATAAATTGAGTAGAATAGTTTTTCTGCCAGCAAATTTCATCCATAAAAAACGAATACACAAACATCAGCTTACGTATACCTACACACTTTATTGTTACTAAAGAAAAGAAAAATGATCAATAGGTACTATAAATAGGTATGCATAATTGCGTAGCATTTTTGGTTAAATTGTGAACTGTGTCAAAACTCCAAAATTGTGATTTCATTTCCTTATTATGTACCAAGAATTCGTACAGATCATTAATTGTATTTACCGCCAAGTGAATTAATTTTCTTAATCAATTTCCTTATTTTCGGCTATAACTGCCAAATTCTTGTAATCCCACGAAATACTTACACAACAAATACAACTTGACAAATATTTTGATGTGTTTGAAGGTGACCAATAATTTAGATTTTGCGGGATTTAATAAAAATTTTATATACTCGTAAGTGAAGTGTTCAGAAACTTCTAAAATTACTTATCACTGTCATATTATTTCCCTACATGTTGTAGATAAGTATGATATGTTTTAATAATGAAACTTATATAAGAAAAATTGTAAGTAATCTAATATATTCTAATATTCTAATACATAATAATATTATAAAGGCGAAAGTTTGTATGGATGTATGGATGTTTGTTACTCTTTCACGTAAAAACTACTGAACCGATTACAATGAAATTTAGCACACATATAGAGGGTAACTTGGATTAACACATAGGATAGTTTTTATCCCGGAAATCCCACGGAAACGGGAACTATGCGGGTTTTCCTTGCAAACGCGGGCGAAGCCGCGGGCGGAAATCTAGTTTATTGATATAAAACAGTGTCTTAAGAAATCTCAAGAAATTCGTCTTTTAAGTGCAGTATAACCCACAACGGTGCATATAAATATCTAAGTATTCAAAATTACTGTGTCTATCAAATAATTAAACATTTTTATTGAAATTAAAAGTAGTTATTAGCGTGCAAACATCCCTACTAATATTATAAATGCGAAAGTATAACTCTGTCTGTCTGTCTGTTACGCTTTCCCGCTTAAACCTCTCAACAGATTTTGATGAAATTTGGCACATACAATCTTTAGACACTGAGAAAGAACATAGGCTACATTTTATTGCGAAATAAGTACACGGGCGAAGCCGGGGCGGACCGCTAGTTATATATAAGCAGGAGCAGTGAGTTACAATTATGTTTCTCTAATCTTGTACAAAATAATATGTACATTTATTATGTCCTAAAGATCATAGAATATTAACTCGTTGTACGGATATGCGTGAAATGTCAATACGTATTTTAAAATGCCATTCATGGTAATGAAATAATGTATGAATATTCATACCTACAGAACTATAATACATACCCATTATCCGTATACTAATTACGAACAAATAGAAACAGAGTTAGAGAATAATACATTTTCTAAAAGGTGTTTTTAATTTTTAATGATATTCATTTACAAGAAATTAAATTATAATGGTACTAAATTGTGTACCTACATTCTAATCTGATTTTAATATTAATAATAATTTTATCTTTTCTGACTAACCTTCACCTTTAAAAAAAAATCCCACTTATCCTATATTCACAGAACGTGTGTTCACCGATATGTTTCCTTTGTGTCATTCACAAATGAATCACAATGTTTGCGTGGGCTTGTTACGCAAGGATTGATAATATTATAGTAATTGGGACTGTTTCAGTAGACCACAGAAGCGTGGTCACCTATTTCCAAGTCAGATATGTATGTTATTTACAAAAAAATTAGGTATATCGTTTCTTAGTTTAATTGGATGAAGAAGTTTATTTAGCAACTGTTCAATAACATTTATTCACTGTTCGGTGGTAAATCTATACTATAATATTATAAAGCTGAAGAGCTTGTTTGTTTGTTTGAACGCGCTAATCTCAGGAACTACTGGTCCGATTTATAAAATTCTTCAGGTGTTACATAGCCCATTCATCGAGGAAGGCTATATATAGGCTATAAATATATTATCACGCTAAGACGTAAGGGTGAAACCGCGGAGCGCAGCTAGTGTGAAAATATTATGTTATGAGCGTTCAAAAGTGCTTATAGAAGTCTCATTGAATAAATAAATGTTTGATTTTGAGTTTGAGTTCAATCGATATTATGTACTTACAATCTAAACGAATGACTGACTGAAAGACTGACTTAAACTAGTCAATTTGGAATTTTGTTCGTTCCTTCCTTCCATAGCATAAGCGAGTACCTACGACGTAGGAAGTATTTTTGGACATTATCCCCTATGGCCTATAGGGGGTAATATTAAAGGGTAGGTTTCTATGAAACATCTTCAGTTTTTACACGCGATTAGTCACAGTCATGCATTAAAAGAAGATTACGTTCAAAAGATTGTGTCTTTCACTTTGACATATTATTTTATATAATTAGAAGCACTTAAATTAGCATCTTGTTATTAAAACTTTATCTCCATTGACCGAATTAAGCGTAAAACCTAAAAATACACACAATCAGTCAATTCATACATACATATTATAAAGAACTTTAAGGCATTGAAACCAGTTCAAATAATTATGACACTTTACCACCTGCGTCAACGGATCATTGTACCGAAATGAAAAGAGACAAATGCACTTGATAAGCATTTAGCCATGTGTGAGAGCGGGACGGACATATCGTACCATGACCTTTCTCAATTTGTGCAGAATTGGCAGGTCAGTGACACGATAAGTGTTGATAAGATAAGGAATTTCGGGTGAACAGCGGTTGTCTTACGGTTGTTATTTGGGCGAAGTACCTATAAATAATTTATAAGTAATAACTCTAAATTGTAACACGCGTTTCTTAATTATGAATATGTAGGTACATTACTAAACTAATGTTTGAAGTCAAAACTTGGTCTTCTAGTATTTTGATCAGAGACAGTGTCAAAATTGCGAAAGATAAATACTTGGCAATTGCTCTTAAATACATTTAATATGACCAAATTAGGTTTATCCTCTACATTAATTGTATTAACAAACACCAATGCCCATACGACTTCATTTGTCCCTCCGTTTAGCATATTCAAATTGTGTATCGTTAAATTCCAGACGGTCGAAAAAAGGAAAATCGTATTCCATTTTCGAATAACAGCGAAAGTAAAAGCTGACGCACACATGCACAACGTACACACAAGCCTGACCTTTCCCAACTTAAATGGACGTCGCCCGAATACACGGGGTCAATGACACCGCACCGAGGCCGAATGCATTTGGCAGGACGAAGCGAAAAAAAAAGCAAATTACTTTCGCTGAATGAAAATGAAGCCGAAATTCGCACGGTTCCAATTTTAAATTCGGATGCCGCGCCATTTGAATTTGGAATGAGATGTTTGAATGACAGCTGTCAGGACGAATCGATTGCTTTTTTTTTCTTTCAGATTTGCATAGTGCAAGGCGTACCGTTTGCATTACGTAAAGAAATGCTTTTTATTTTTTTTATTTTTTTTTTACTGAGCGTAGATATTGATATGATTTCATTCATGAAAAATTGAAATGAAAGTACATAATATAATACATAATATTCTACGAGTTTTTTTTTAATATATTGAATCAGTTTCAGTTGTAGATATATTATATTAGATTTATCTTTCTTGTATTTTTCCTGGAATTAAAACAAATACATATTTCGTCAAACAGGAAAACCACAGAAAGCCTTGAAATAAAAAAGAATCATCATAAATTTTGGCAATTGTTTTCCTTATTGTGTGAATATTAATTTTTTGTACAGAGTACATTTTATGTAAATTAGTAGGTACCCTTTTTATATTAACAGATTTGGTATAATTTTGTACATTTTTTGCTTATGCATTTATTTACTTACTAAGTCTTTTGGCACTTTATATTTTGCAAAGTTCGTAGTCTATACAGATAAAAAATTAAAGAAAAAATTAATAGTTTTCGAACTGAAAACGCAAATGCCAGTTAGCAACAGATGTTGCCTAGGCAGGTCACTCTCAATTTCATATGACTGAGTTTCTATCTAGGAATACATAGATGCAGGGACTGGGAAAATATCATTTTTAAAATGTTTAACTTAAAATTATGTTTATGGGATAATGTAATATGCAATTATTTACTTCTATTGTAGTTAATTATATATTTTATTCGAGCTTATTATATTCATTTAAATAGTTACTTACTTACAGATATGTCGGTCAGATTATGTTAATGTATAAAATATAATAAAAAAAACCATGCATGCAATTACAAGATGGATTGTAATTTTGTAATTTGTATCAAAAGACGTGTCTAGGCATTAAATATGCCCCAAATTAATTGTCTAAAATAAGCTAAATTGATTTATTAGGGCCGATTCATGAAGATGTCGTACGGTATTCATTTAACTGGTGTATAACCTAGATATTTTGAATGCATTGCAATTTTTCTGTCAAGTTTACAAATTAAATAATAGACAAAGAAATAACGTTATAAGTATTTTATGCACTTGTTTTATGAAGATTGTTAACAAAGGGTGTTTTGTGTACCTTTGAGACATTAAACGTAGTTGTAACAAAGTTCGATATTAGTGCAACTTCCTACATGTAATGCTGATATAAAATTACGTTCAAACATCGCATCGGCAAGTTTATTGACGCCGCATCCGTCTGAACTTGAGTTAAGCCTCTGTGAATGTCATCTAGTCTCAGTACAAATGCGGTTCTGTGCACGTATGCACGGTCTATGCAACGCGCATTGCGTAACACACGCAAATATACACATTCTTTCCAATAATTACCGAACGCACCTCGAAAATTCAAATTTGACATTGACGTTTTCGAAAAACAAATTCCCGCGCTCCGCCCGCGGGAAAGAGACGGACATAGCTCCCCGCGACCGCTATTTGGGTGACGTCGGCCGGTGCATAGCGAAATAAAATAATGAAAAGTTGCATTCAGTAATTTCGTTGTGTTTACGCGCGTTGCTAGTTCGTTCAGTTGGACATTGCCTTTTTTCTCGCGGTCGCAGCGCCATCTACGCGCTCCATATTCCATAGTACACATGGTTGTTATTCATGGATCTGTCACAACAACCTCGACGACCGATAGTGTGAAAATGTGAGGTGGGAACATTTTTTGGCGCGGTGAAACTGTGTCTGGCTGCCCGCGGAAAATTGATGTAGCGGTGTTTTTTACTAAACTTAACCTACGACAATCTTCAGTTGCGCGCGAGCGGCCCCGCACGCGCCTCGCGCTCATCAAACACTAAAACATACGAAAATCCGAATGGACCCCGCCCCGAAGCCGAAACTTACCGAATTCAAACACAAAACTTTATTCAAACTTTTGAATTTACCTCGCCAATCGCGACCGACGTTCGATGACCTCAAACGCAAACTATTTTTTTAATTGCTCAATTTTGTGATCTAGACCTTAGACATAGTGCCTTACGTACAAACTCATTGTGATGTCATAGTGCAAAATAGATATAAACTAGTTAAGTGTTAGTGAACTATATTTTTGGAGAGATAACGTTTTGTGTCCGAGTGCATATGGACTACAGCATAGCCTCTATAAGGTAAGTTGTCCGTCGTGTTTCAAATGCGACGCGATTTAATTACAGTTATAGGTAATTTATGCTACTGGAACGCCAATCTTAATCTATGAACTTGATTGCATTGGCGTGAAGTTGCCGCGAGTTGATCGCATTCCTAGTTCGCGCGTGCAAAATGCAATATACGTCGCTAACTTCTTTATGATCGGTGGCTTTACACGCGATTATCGCCCTTATAATGCATCGTTTTTATTATTTTTATGTGGAAACTTGAGTGAACATGTCATTTTCGGGTTGACGAACTACTAGTGATATTTTTGTAACGTTGTTTTAGCTTCTACTCGAGTTTAGTAAGGCGATAATGGTGTATTTTCCAGGGCTCGGAACCGGTTTGAAAAGAGCGGTTAATTTAGATTATATACCGGTAAATATATCGTTCCTTAATTTACCGGTTAAACAAGTGAACTGTTTTTATGTAACCCAAATGATTAAGGTTACCGGTTACTTCTGCACAAACGGTTTTGACACCCAAATTAACCGGTTAATTCCTTTATTATTTTTGCCTCATTTTTTAACGCTTGCCACAAGATATAGTGAATCTTATATCTATACATATAATAAATCTGTAGAAGGGTCAATTCTGTACATTGAAAATATTGAAAAAATAAATACCAGGGGGTGTTACTGGATCGATACCAAACCCAAATATGTGATTAAAAAAAATTTTGTCTGTCTGTATGTTCAGGCATCACGTGAAAACTAACGGTTCGATTTCGATGAAACTTGGTATAATTATACCTTATTATCCTGGGCATAAAATAGGATACTTTTTATCCCGGAAAAATACGTAGAAAAAAATAAATCTTAATTTTTCCGCGCGGACGGAGTCGCGGGCGGAAGCTAGTATCTAATATATCTAATATATTCTATTCTAAAATATAGTTTGTAAGTATAGATGTATGGATGTATGGATGTTTAGCACACATATAGAGGGTAACTTGGATTAACACATATGATAGTTTTTATCCCGGAAATCCCACGGGAACGGGAACTATGCGGGTTTTCCTTTGCAAACGCGGGCGAAGCCGCGGGCGGAAATCTAGTTATCAAATTCAAATTTCAAATATAAACTAAAATTGCGAACTTGAGTGCGATTAAGAATTTTGTAACTAAATGACTTCGCAACGTCCAGGCCCGTCGAGCGAGGGTAGCGGGGGCCGAGGATCCTTATGTAACTTGGTTTTAACCGGTTAATTTTCACCACCAAAACCAATATTAATGAAAAACCGGTATTTCTCATAAACCGGTAAAAACCGGTAAAGTGCAACCTTTAACCTAAATCAATTTCGGTTTGGGGTCAATGACCGAAACCGGTTAAGAATTTAAACCGGTTTCCGAGCCCTGGTATTTTCATTCAAGTTTTGTAGGTTTCTGATATGATTTAATAGTTTTGCTTATTGTTTTCGTCACGGAAATTTATTCAGGGATTTGATAGTTATGCTGGTGTAATGTGGAGTTATTGAATTGTTCTGAATATTACGATTTGCTCATTTGAAAGTTCGATGGCGTTTCTTTTTTAATTTTTGTGTAAGTCTTGACAATTGAGATTGTGTATGAGATGTAAGGAAGGTATTGAGAGGATTATTAAATCTGTAATATTTAATAATCCACTAATAAAAAGCTTCCTTAGATGTGCTTTAACCACAGATCACAGAAACTAGCTTTAACAATCATGCACACACAAAATCTATCGACATCTCAGAGTCGTGTTAATATCTGTCAAGCCTTTTAAAAAAAGATTTAATCATTAATATTTAATACCTATCTAGGTATTTGACTGCGTATTATTTACGTCATTGACTGAAATATCTAAGCACTAGGTATATTATGTACTTTATAAGTTATAACTTATATCTATATATAAATAAAAAAGAAAAATAATAGAAACGTCATTAAACATTTTTCTCTGTCTGTCTGTTCGACTCGATCTCTGAAACGACTAAACCGATTCTAATGAAACTTTCACGACACGATATAATATGAAGTTGTATGACAACATACACACGTTATTAGGTACAATTATTAGCTATAGTAAAGTAACAAATATGCGTCATACATTTAAATAAACAATTCGGGTTGTCATTCATAGATAAAAATGTGTGTCGGGGCGTCCCCTCATAACAAATATGCTAATTATTAACTAGCTTTCCGCCCGCGGCTACGCTTGCATTTTTATGAAATTTAACACGATAACTTGGTTTATATACAGATGAATATTAATTACATTATTTAACAAAATTGAATGCCATTGCATGCATGTATTGACCAATATGCCTTTTTGCAATTTTCGTATATTGGTGTAGGTACATAAGAGTGGGAGTCGAGCATGCTTCGGCACGAATTGGGCCACGCTCGCACCGGGGAAGGTACCACACCCTCACAGAATATCGGCGCCATAGTGACAGTTTACTGTCGCGTTCCGTACGGTGAGTGAGGGGTCCGGAGGCCCACATCCCTTCCCATCCCCTACCCATCCTATCCTTCCCTATCCTCATTCCCTTCCATCCTCGCCCCTTCTACCTAACTCCTTCCAAATCCCTTTGAGGACAGCAACACATCCACTTCCAAGTGGAGTTGATGCTTATGGGCGGCGTGTATCGCTTAACACCAGGTGACGCGTCTGCTCGTTTGCTGTCCTATAGCATAAAAAAAAGGTACCTAAATTACAACAAGTACAATCACTCAACAATCAAAAGACATACAAATGTCGTTATTCAATGAACGGGCTAGTCATTCAATCAAATAGCAGATTCAACCAGATGACGGCGACATTACTATAACCTTACCAAATACAAAACCGTCACCAAAAATCCAGAGACAATATCGATTAAACAGTGCACATTAAAATGAATTTCCTAAATAGAACGACCCTACATTAAAGCAACAAATGTACATAAAGCATAGTGCACATTCCTTGTTAGTATCGATCGGTGGCCGAATAGCGGGGTTTAAAAATTTAAAAAATCGGTCAAGCGCGAGTCGGACTTGTGATACTAAGGGTTCCGTAGAATAAGCTAGACAGCAGAGTATAACTTTGATTACACATCCGTTTTATGACCGTGCCAACCGATGTTTACTTTCGATATTTTTATTATTTCTTGTTATTAGTACTTACCTAATATATTTTCATATCTAAAAACTTCTAATACGGTTTGTACGCATCACGGTTAATGAGATACATACACTATACAGCCTTGTGACAAGAAGCACAGCACAAGCACATACAACGAAGTCTTAGGAATAGGGAAAAGGGTCAAATGCTTTCATAAATGAGAATTTTTTAAAGAATAGAACATTCGATCACGTTACACTTTACAGGATTAGATTCGAACCTACATCTTTCGCCTGATAAAACGGTCCTGTTTAACCCTTTCGGTAGGGAACCCTAAAAGTTGGGCTATTTTAGTCTATATTCGGTAGCCCGTAGCATGACAGGTGGCGATTAGAGCTAATTGCTTCGGTTTTCAATTTACTGCTTTTTGTCATTCTAATGTTTTTTGCCGCATATAACGATCGGTGGAAATGTTTGCTATTGTTTCAGTTTTATGTCGTATTCATTAATATCTATTATAATTTATAATTGATGTGGTTAAGTATTTTATTCTGCCCGCGACTTCGTAGGACGTCGAAGATAGAAGGATAGAAAAGTCTTATACATATTTACATACTAGTTTCGCTCAGCGGTTTCACAATTCACCCGCGTGGCTCCGCTTCTGTTGGTCAGCGTGATGATATATGTATAGCTTCTAGCCTTCTTCGATAAATGGGCTATCTAACACCGAAATAATTTTTCAAATCGGATCAGTAGTTCTTGAGATTAGCGCGTTCAAACTACAAACAAACTCTTCAGCTTTATAATATTAGTAGGTATATTTTTGTTTACTATGACACACTCTGTAATTTGTTTAAAACTTTAAAGTCAGCCAAAATCGACTCTAGGAGTTGGTTATATGTATACAGTAGGTATACAAGCATACAAACATACCGGTGAAACTACTAAAAGCGTGTTAAAAAGAATCATTGTATTCTAAGAAAATTCTAAAGAAGTTAACCCACTAAATAACTATTACATACTGTATGTACATTTCAAAATATATTACAACCATGTTATGTCACACATGTATATTATATCACAGATAATATCATAGGTACTATACTTATATCTTGTCTATGGTGTTCGTTTAGGCTTAACACTGACAGCGCGCCAATGCACCGGCGCCATTTTTAATTCGTTTATTTAATCACATGTGCTTAGGTTACAGGCTGGTGACAATGCCCTCAAATTTAATTTACAAGCGCTTCACGTTTACATTTGAAGTTACGTGTTATAGGAATGTAATCCAACAGTGTTTTTTGTATTTATAATCTTTACTTATTTGAATAGGCTTTATTGGGTAAACTCGGGATAGAAAATAGTCTATACCTATATTGAATAAAGATATAACCAATAGTACCTAAAGTAAATTATAAAAGCGATGACGAATTAAAAAAAATGAGTGCAAACATTATTCAAAAGGACTGAAAATTGTCTCTTCGGTAACTTCGGTTAGCGTGAACCGACATTTGACGACATGACGTGATCATAGCCTGAACCATAAAAAATTAAAAACATCACTGCAGTACCTACATATTTGGGCTGAATAATATGATATTAATGATGACAGAA
The DNA here is from genome assembly GCF_905220415.1 of Colias croceus. Taxonomy (NCBI): domain Eukaryota; kingdom Metazoa; phylum Arthropoda; class Insecta; order Lepidoptera; family Pieridae; genus Colias; species Colias croceus. The sequence continues at coordinate 1,811,213 of NC_059560.1, forward strand.
AATGCTGTAAATAATATAACTATTTACTCCTCTATTTGAAGTAGTAGGTACCTAAGTCCCATTAGTACTGTTGTGACAAGGTGACGAATTAGAGGTAGTGTAGGTAAGCTGAACAGTAAAGCTGGGTATCGACTTCGCGCTCCTGGCGCGCGCGCCATGAATGACCGCACCGAGAGTGCGTTCCGCGGAGCGCGTTCCAAATAATTGAAGTATATCAACTAAGCGCGCCTGGCGCGCGTGGCAACCGTTCCAGTGTTTGACCGTTCATCATGGAAGTACTAGTCGTGTACGAGCAGCAGCAGCTTTTGTAATTATACACAGCATAATAATAAAGAAAAAACAGAAACGAAAAGTGCGTTGGTGGATAAAAGAGCTGTACCGAAAAAGAATGCAGTATGGAGTGACACTTATAAGAGATATGCAGTTCGAAGTGATAGAAGACACAATAAAAAACTTCACTTCTCTTTGGTTATCCATAATTATTACTCGGAGCGCAACAAACACAAAAAATACGACAAACCCGTCTCCATTGGCGCGCGCGCCACGATTGATGCGCGGTAAAAAACCGACACCCGACGGAACGGACCGCTCCGCGTTCGACCGCTCCAACGAACATTTTGGCGCGCGTTCCAAACTGGTATCCATTTCACGCGGCTGGAGCGCGCGCCAATGTTCGATCTCTTGGAGCGCGAAGTCGATACTCACCTTAATACCTATTTGAAAATTAATCCTAAAAACCTTAGATTAAGGATTGGTCTCCGCCCTAAAAACTTTGTACCTATAACAAAAATAACCTCACCTAGTTACACTATACGCATTTAAATTTATAATTCGTATTTTGCATTATTTAAGAACTTACATTAATTAACGACTGATTAAAAATCGAGGCACGATTTTGAATGACTCGTGTAAACAAATGACTAATAGTTTATATCTAGGTTGTAGGTATCCTAGTTGTGACTAAGGTTAGAATAGACTAAGAGCTAGGTGCATTTTGGTACCTAATACTTGATGTTTTATTATATACTAGCGGTCCGCCACGGCTTCACCCGTGGTACATATTTCGCAATAAAAGGTAGCCTATGTCCTTTCTCGGGTATCAAATTATCTCCATACCAAATTTCATGCAAATTGGTTCAGTAGTTTAGGCGTGATTGGATTGGGATGTTTTATTTGTTTGTGTGTTAGTGGTAGGTAACGCAGAGTGGAAGTGGTTGTAGTATGATATTCGTTGAAATTAAATGGAAAATGGATTTTACCAACTTTATGTCAACGCAGTTTTTGAGGCTAGGTACCTATTATGAAATTTATAATTATAATAAGACATTTATTTAAGACTAGCTTTCCGTCCGCAGCTTCGCCCGCGTTTTCAAAGAAAAACCCGCATGGTTTCCGTTCCCGTGGGATTTCCGGGGTAAAACCTATTCTATGTGTTAATCCAAGTTACCCTCTATATTCATGCTAAATTTCATTGCAATCTGTTCAGTAGTATTTGCGTGAAAGAGTAACAAACACATCCTTACAAACTTTCGTATTTATAATATAAAATATGAGTAGGATGTATGTTTGTTAATTGTTTGTATTCCCAAATATCAAATGTGTTATAGGAAAAGGTTCACCTAATGTTAGTGTTGGTTAGTCTATATATACAACAGTAAGCAACAGGAAGGCTTAAGCTATCGAATTAGAAATAACCTGCAATGTTAGTTCATCCAGTTGAAAGTTCCAAGAGCTAAAAAACAAAAAAAAAAAAAAACTGCCCTATTTTTTTCGGTTGAAAATATAGTCTAAGCTCTTGTCCAAAGCTTCCGTGACCGACTTCAATATCGGTTTTAAAAAACGTACGTGTCGCGAGCCCCGAATAACGATAACGAAACTTTGGCTGGCGTGCCTTTCCAATTATTGCGAATACCGGTATGTTATGGGTATGGGTATGTACCTATGGTTTTTAGAACGCCATTAGCTTTTGTGTGACTTTTGGTGGAAATAATTGACGCTTTTCATGTAGATTTAGGTTATTTTGACATGGAAAGACATGAATCGGGAGCATATTAAATTCACAGGGTCACAGGGAAATGTGAGGGTGACAATAAATTCTAATCAATAAAAGTAGGACAGTTTTATATTCAATAATTAACCATGATATGAATAAATATCTTTTTTAAGTTGAAAAGCAGGAAAGGATGAGTTGTTGAGAGCAAAAGGATTGTTAAAAACTTAAAATCTGCTCAGTAATTTTCGGGAAACTTTCAAAAAACAATATTTACATACATTTCTTAATAACTACTTATTTTTCATTTTTTATTGCCAACATCTTCACAATATATTTATTTAAATATTCATTAAAAGTGGAAAACTAATACAAAATATACCAAGGTAGAATTTCAAACAACATCTAGACGTATGAATAGCCACAGTACAGCATCAAATGAAAGGTGATGATGAGAAATAAAACACACGAATCACGATTATACCTACTCAAACATTTATTCATCCAACTAATTAACTACAAGCACTTTCAAATCTTCATCCTAGATAACAGTAAAAATAATATAATTACAATTAAATACTACGTATTGACTTTCTTATTAATTAAAAGTAAATAAAAAAAGAACGTATATAATTCGTTACGTTCCATTCTACGACCATTAAACCCCCTTCCACAAACTATCTCCGTATACTTTCTAAAACGCAAAATTCACTGATCACCTAATGTTCTAGGAACAATTTACATTGGACAAATCTCTAGTGAAAACGTCTTACATCACGTATCCGCGTTTATTAAAAGCAAGAAGTCATCATCCGGCCGCCAAGATGGCGGACATTTTTTGTCTGTGCTAACGGCCGAGCGAATGAGAACCAGTTCTTTGCGTTTCATACTTAACCTTGTCATTAGGCTCGACTAGTCATTTTTGAATTCGAACGCGCTAACTGATTTCGAATTCGCGCGATTTGAACCGCTATACGAAGGTAAGTAGGATCGCTTATCGTTTGGCGCGCGTTTTGACGTTTGACGTTTCGATTTTGACGGCAATTTTCGTCACAGCGCCACATTCCCCTATCATAGATAGTCAATGACATCGCGCGAAAGTATGTTCTATTATTTTGCTCTATTACACACATGGGCGAGTTTTTATGTTGTTTTCGTTCTAGTCCTAGAAAATTCGTAGTATTCGGTATGCAATTAGCGTAGTTAAACTTTCATGATCTAGTTTACAGCTAGGTTCATTTTTTGTTTCGAAAATTCTAAGAAAGTATCCTGTGTCGTTCGATTGATATATTTCGATATCAAATAATTAGCATTTTTTTTTGGTAAACAACGCGAACGTTCAAAAATACATAAAACTAAATAAATCAAAGTCGCCCAATCTGATCAATTACTCCGTATCTCGGTTCACAAGTCAGCGTTATCAGCCTATTGCCACGCAGCCAGCACAATCTAACCTCTAAACAGGCACCAATAGCAACTATTATGTCATAAATAGTAACGCGAGGGAGGCCAATCTAAATTTGTCGATCGTAGGGTCACCATGTTTGAAAGTTTTCGGGGGATGCCTTTGAGCGTTTGAAAATTTTAAGCAAATAATGTAGGTAAATTTATTTAAGATATAGGTCGTCGTCATTCATCATCAACGTACATACCTATATGATTTTGTCTTGATGAATACATAATTTATTTATTTACTCTTGAAGCCATAGAATCGACTTAACTATGCAGTTGCATAAAATATAAGAAATATCTGGAAACTTGATAGTAGTAGATACAAAATAATCCGAGACACCTTGATTTAAACACTATTGCCTCATACTCCTTCCATACAGGTTACTAGTTAGTACAAAATGTAATTTAACACAACTGACTTACAAACGACATTATTCTTTAAGTAGACTTCATTGTAAAAATTTAAATTAAAACATTTTTTCTATTTTTATCCACACTCCAAAACACCTGCTAACAACCCACCACTACATAAAACTTCAAACACCAATAAATTGCCAATAAATTTATCTATGATACAATCCCACAAAAACATTGCGTGTGGCAACTCTATTATTTGCGCGAACGAACGCAAGAACGCCCGAACGTATATAATATGGCGTCGTCACGGTTTTGAGGTTAAGGTTTGACATTTACGATCTAACATCCATCATAAGTTGACCCACACTAGCGCTTAATTAGACCTTATCTTCTAAGTATTAAAGTCGATAATTGATTGCGCGATGTATCACCGTATTTCGGTTTTCAAATGGCGCGACGTTTGTCATTTTCTTCGTTCGTAATAAAGGGTCTTGATCTTTACATTGAATTCTGTTTCGCGGTGTTCGCTGCGTTTGTGCGTTTTTCTCATGACAATTTTATTGTTAATACGATAGCTGCTATTTATGTCTTTGTCGTAGGTCGATGCTACTTGTTACATCAACTGTTACATTGTTGTGACGTTAAATTTATACCTGATGTTAAGATTTTTTACGTTTATCCTTACGTAACTATGTGCATGCAATATAATAGGTAGGTACTAGTCACATGTATGCAGTATGCACAACACAGAACAGAAATCAAAATAAATCTTACTATTTATTTATATCTATATAGCTAGACGAATTTTTTAAATATTAAAAAAAATCTAGTATAACAACCGTAGTGTTATGAATGGACCATGTAAATTTGCCACAAAGTTAATTCGTCACCTAAAAAAGTATGTGTAAATTTGCCACACTTTTATTTTTTTAAAGTTAATTCGTCACGATTTAATATCAAGTATTGTAAATTCGTCACATCGATAATTTAAGTACAGATAGCAAAAAAATTAAACAATAAATTAATTTAAAATGTTTATTTCTTAATCAGTTTTAGATTTTCAACCTTACATGTAAAAAAATCACAGTCAAATTGGATGACGATGGACTTTGTAAAAACATAAGGAACATCTATTTTGTATATGTTCTAAAAATTCACAGCAGTTATAAAGAGTATTACTTAACATCTACATTATTCTACATAGGTAATGGTAAAAATCACAGTTCTCTCTATAAATATTTTTAAAATGTAATGAAATGAGAGCGGCTCTATAATATTTATCACAATCGTATAAAAATAAGGATAAAATATTTTTCACCTATTTTGTGAGGGTGTAAGGGACAGCCTCCCGAAAACTTTAACCATGGAATCATTCTGAGCAACTTTCCCAAAGAAACCATATTGCGGAAATGAAAAAAAAAATTCGGCTTCCCATACAAAATTTTCGAGTGAGATGCTAATTTTGTATGGGAGGTTGAATTTTTTTTTAACAAAAAACTCAAACAGACTAGCGCGTTTCATGATCATGACACTTAATAAATCACAGTTAAAATCACATTAATTATTTTTATAATTCAACTTTCGTTTTCCATAAAAATAAAAATTCTAATACATATAAAATCATTTCAAACTTTTAAAAAGCGCATATCAATTTGACTCCATAATGAATTTACCTTATGTTATTGATGAATTTACCTTATGTGAATGATGACTGTAATATTAAAATGTAAATCATTATATTGCTGGTTTCATCGCAGGCTGAAAGGTATAATTCACTTGCCTTGCTTGCTGGCGGTACTTTACTACTTGTGGCAAATTTACAATAACCCGAATATATCTGTGACGAACTTACACATACTTTTTAAGGCATGTGACGAATTTACTTTCAATGTATGGAGTTTTAAAAACGTGACGAATTAACTTTGTGGCAAATTTACAATAACCCATTCAAATGGTGCGCGTGGACGAAAATCGAAACACATAAAACCTAAGCATAAAACAATGCCCTCTTATCATCCGCGCTTATGGTGGCAATATGAAACTGGGGCGCTAAAATGCTCTTATTTTTCATTTAACCCTATATTTTTTTAATTTAATGATCATATTAATAAAAATAAACAGAGAGATCGATAAATATCAAAATAATTTTATTCCGTTGAATTATTCTGTTCTCAAAAATAGGTGCACCTAACTTCTACATCTTCACCATTGCCCCTATGTTTATAAATACATCACGTTCGAAAAATAAGAATTTTCACGACCATTGCTCAATACTATTTAGGAACGTTGCAGAATTTGATTGCACTTATAAATTCGTACGTGATATTCGAAAATCTTTATAAAAATTCTATTCGATCATAGATTCAAATGAAATTACAAATTTAAGTCGGTATTTTTTTACTACGTTATTTTAGTTATTTAGAAAGAGGAAAGCAGCATTTTAGCGCCACCAGCATTTGCGTTCTCAATTTAAAATCCATTCGGGGAAGACGAAAAGATAACAAAAATTTCCGCGCCAATTCCGCGGAAGGCCACTCGAGCTGATGTTTGAATTCAGAACTCTTTCTTCGAATACTGGCGACATTGCGTTCATATCCAAAAAAGTATTATTACAAATCTTTTGTTACTTACGTCTGCTGTCCATGGAATGCTATGGCGTCGGATTTCTGTGATAAGAAATAAGAATGGTAGTCTGGGTTTTAATTTGACTTGCCTATCAAGAAATAATTTAGTCTGGTTTTTAGTTAAGATATTGTTTTGACTGTTTTTTTATTAGTAGATACTTAAAAATTATAATGTATAATTATTAGACATCGGATTATATGCACTAACAAAATGCCAAAATATGCATGCAAATATGCACTAAAAAAAGCCGAAATATGCACTAAAAACGACTGATATGCCTAAAATATGCACGACACAAAATCAAAAATCTTTTATTAAATAAATAAATAAATAAAAATCGTTTATTTAGTACTAAAATTTTTCTTAAAATTAAGTATTAGGTTTTGTGGCAATATACAATTAAGCATTTTTACCAAATTTTCGAGTGCAAATTTGTGACGTTTGTCACCCGCGAGCCCAGTGTTGCCACCATTTCGGGCTAAATCTAGCCCTTTTTTGGAATTCAACCCGTGTTTTAAGTTTTTAGCCCCAAAAGGGTAATCTAGCCCTTTTTTGAATGGCTCAAAATTTACTTAAAATGGAGCCCATTTTGTAATTTTTTGCTATTTTACCATGCCAAAATAGGGTTTGTTTACTTGCTGAGCGTTCTGATTGGCTAATGAAGGTTAGTCAACCAATCAAAACTCCCGCTACTTAACGAAATATGCACGATTGGGGAAAAAGGCTTAAATATGCACTAACGCCGTAATTAGAGAGTTTTATGCATTTGCATATGCAAACATGCAAATGCATATAATCCGATGTCTAATAATTATTAATGACGAAGTACCTAAATGAAATTGAAAATATTTATTTAACAGTTCTTTCAGCAACAATCTTTACACTTTAAAATATATGTTTTATACTGCCAATTTGCTTTAAATAATACACGTTTAGTGAGCGCATAATAGATTAAAATAATAATTAGTATTGTTCCGTATGTCATTGTCCGTTGCTAGGAAATTAAAGTTCCGCTATGTTGTGTGCGACATGCTTATCGAATGACAATTTTAAATATTATAAAATTGCTTTTTTTTAAAGAGGCTGTGATGTTATAATTATTTATATGAAGTTTTTTTTCTTTTTTACAGCCAGTTATCGATTTTAATGCATGTTATGGCACAGAATAGTAGCTTGATTTTGTGATGCTATGTAGTATTTTGTCTAAGTATTTTGTATCAATTTCTATTTATTCATATCTTACTTCGCCTTGATTTATATAGAGTACCTACCTAAGTACTTTAGCTATTTTCAAAGAGGTTACAAGATACTAATATTTATAGTGACATGCATTGGCATGGAATAATTTCGCTTTTAAGTTATTTGTGCAACAAATATAAACTATTAATAAAAGGGGAAGTTAATAATTTTAAATTTAACCCACGGATTCCTAAAGTGAAATTTCTTGCTAACAAACTTAACAAAATACATATTAACATAAAAAATTTAATATTTTTTTCATTTTCGGTCACTCCACGACCGCATAAATATATTTTCGAGTGCAATGTCAACTTGGTAATTAGTAAAGCGTCCCATATTTGAGTTCAAAAAACTAAAAAGTCGCCATAATAGAAAAGCAAATAGCGCGAATTTGCGGACCGTACGACGTCAGAAGTGGCTGCGAGTCCGCTGCGGAAGTGTTGGAGCGTCAGCAACGAAAGTTTTGTTTCATTTTTTTTTTGTTCATATTTGGTATTGGCTACTTGTATTGTAAGTATATTATAATATATGGATTCTGAATAAAGAGGTTTTGAACGGAATTGATATTTAGTGTTGTTATTTTAATAAATGATTAGAACACTTTTTGTTGGTTGGTTGGTTGCAAAATAAAGTACCTAAATGTGAAAATTGACATGATGGATTGAAGGTAGTTTCGCAAAAAAAAAAAACTATTAAATCAACTGAACTCTTATTTTCAGTCAAGCGAAATAATGAATTATGTATTCCATGCACATTTATTATACAACCAAATTTTTTTTGTAAATTCCACGGATAAGTACTCATAATCATCAGTTCTTTTTAAAATTTTAACTTTTGCATTAAACGCACACATTCACATTCAAGATTAAGTATAGTTCATATTTTAATATGAAAACTTTTCTGAATTTTCCCCATACATGATTCTGCTGACGCTACACGGATATGCAGCCGGCGTCTGCAGTCAGCGAATTTTGACGAGATTGCTCGGAATCGAATCCCAACTAAACCGGCACCTCGGAGACTGCTATTCCATTTCTGATGCTATTCTAATATTTGAGGGGGTAGTAAGGAAGTTCTGATTACGGTCTGGTGTGAATTTCTTTGGTTTGTATTGTAGAAGAAAAGTAGATTTCTTATTTTTTGTATTTAAGTAACTATGTTTAATCATTAATGTATTGTATAGTATAATATTTACTTTAAATTATTAAGTATAGCCTTATTTTTATTGCCTTTTGATTCGCGTAATCCTGCAGTGAGAAAATTGAAACTGATGAAGATATAGGTGATGAAATATTTATACCGATACGTCCTAGTTACTATTGTGACAAGAAATAAGCGAATCCATGACAGACAAGCTAGTATTACAAACGTGGATCGGGCGAACAAAAAATGGTGAAATTTATGTGAAATTTAGTGAAACAGCCTGAAATGTACAGGACTCATTTTAAACGTTGCGATGTGATATCGTTTAGTACGAAATAAGACCAAAAAGTATTTGACTAGTTTCTGGTTTTAGGGTTACCTATGGTTTTCTTAAATACAAATAATTTAGTTTGATTGTACATTGTACATAATAATTATTATTGGTAGTTATGAGTTGAAATGTATTGATAAATATTTGTGACAGGTTATGACTATGAGTATGTGTGTATGATGTAGCTGTCTGTGTATCTGTATAGGTAAGTATTGAATGGATGAACCGATTTGTATTTAAATGTTTTCGAGTACGGTTAGTGGAAATACAAACAGTCATAATATGAATAAAATACTAAGCAAATTAAAACTCTCTATTAGCAATATTGTAGATAAGTATTGCGAATTTTGTTTATTTAAATGTTAGATATTATCACTGCTAGCATTTTCTATACACCATATTTACTATGCCTCTTTATGATTATTGTCTCCGATAAACAAGCATTCTTACTTCGATAATTTATGTAGGTATACGTATAGGAACGAATAAAATAAGAACTTTATTAACATCACACAAAGGTTTTATCAAGTACAGGTATGCGGAACCTAATTACCAAGCCCGGCACACACTTAACCGTCTTTTCAGCATAATTACAGATAGTAATTTCACAGGCGGGTTATAGTTAAGCGACTGTAGGGCCGAAATGTAATGTCGAATGCACAAAGGGATTCGGCCGTAATTACGCCCTTTTTGCGTCGATTCATGACGTAATCATGTGACTGTGTAGTGTGTACACTGTACAGTGGTAATGCAGGGGAGTGCGGGTTCGATTTCCGAAAAGGCTAGTTTAAAGTTTTAGATGTGAAGAAGGAAATTTTAAACATTAGGTAAATGTTATCTTTTATTTTGAGATTTGTGAATTTGTGTTTGATTTGATTTATTGTAACAAATTTATTATTATATTTGATTTATTCTATAGGTAGGTAAGTAATATAATGTGGCGATTAAAGACTGTCATCGTTATGTGAAGTTGCTTTGGGATGATGAAGAAGTGATGTTTAAAATCTTTAAAAAGTGTTAAATTCCAAATGTATTAAGACCAAGCTTATTCATAATAGTTTACATGACTCTTATTTCCTTAAAAAATCCATATTTTGAATTATGTTAGTAGTAGTTAGTGTCTAAGTAAATGAATATAATATCGAACAATGAAAACAATTTCTTTATTCAAGTAAAATTTACTTTTATAAAACATCACAAAGAAATGACTTATTTCGAACACTTGATAGTCATTTTCCATCGACTCCACTCATTTTTGTTCCTGTCTCGTTTTATAAGCGTCGTTTTGTTTCACGAAATCCAACAATTTTTTTCAGTACAACGCGATTTAGTGATGAGTTCGGAGTTGAGTGGAGTCGTCCTTGTGGCAACAAATTTGTACCTACCTACATTTTAGGAATAAAAAATCCTTTGTAGTTATGATCGAGTGATCATTTAAAAAATACGTATTTTTATTTGAGACACATGTAGTAGAGCATCAAAATAAATATAATTATCATACATTCCATAAAACGTTTGGAAAAAAAAAATATTTTTGTTTAAAACTGGCTCTCAGTACGTTACACATTTGACTGAAGTTATTGTTAGTACCAAACTATATATTTGCAATTGCAATTGTTTAAAACCACCTTTAGTTATATATTTTATCAATTAGGTCTTGACTTATTTCTATTTGATAAAAACATTCGTGAAATTTTATAAAAATAATAATCCAATTTTAAACCTTTAAAGTTAAACAATATCTGCTCCATAGGTTTCTCTGTGTTGATCCATTTCGGCTAACTAGCAATAAAGACACGATTCTATGACGTTTGTCAACACTTCTTTTTATTACTAAGCCTTTTTTATTTTGCTAACTAGAGTTTATTTTTACTTCAAAATGCACTGATTTAAAAACGTCTCTTTTCCTTCATCTATTATTAGATACTAGCTGTGCCGCACGGTTTCACCCGCGTGGCTCCGCTCCTGTTGGTCTTAGCGTGATGTTATATAGCCTATAGTCTTCCTCGATAAATGGGCTATCTAACACCGAAAGAATTTATCAAATCGGACCAGTAGTTCCCGAGATTAGCGCGTTCAAACAAACAAACGAACTCTTCAGCTTTATAATATTAAAAAATCGATCGTTTTTTATAGGTAGGTATATTTTAATACAACTACGAATTAACTTAAATATGATATGTACATATGTAGGTACAATGTTTTGTATTAAATATTGCATCATCAGTCAGTTTAAATATATACGTTTTTTAATTTATAATTTCTCCTGAAATCTGAACCATTACATTTTCATAGAATTAAATAATCTATTGAACTTAAAGATAATATAAATAAACGTTAACAAAAAGTAAAACTATAGTGTCCTTTGATAAGTTGCAAACAGCGCAAGGTTGGGTAATCTAGGACGACGATTTGGTACCTAGC